>NC_133904.1:18773717-19128097 GCF_964199755.1 Larus michahellis
AGTTTGTCTCCAGTGCTTTTGCCTTGATCCCATGTTGATCCCTTACATCTACAAAATGAACTGTCTGTTCCATTTGAGATTAACGAAAGATTTTGTCGTTTCCATTAGAAACTATGAATGACATTGAATAATTAGCTACATCATATTTCTGCTTTTATTCTTTTAACTCACAAGACATTAATGTCCGTTCATTTTACATTTGATGACTGGATATTTGAGGCCCTCTCAAAACATAAAGAGAACCAAATATTTCTTCTTAAATGAATAAAAGATTCTTTCTTGACACACTGGTATCCTACAGGGGTTCTGTCCAAAGAATAAACACCTGAGCCTCTAGCAAGGAGTTTACAGAAGCATATAGACACGTACAGAAAGGCATATTATATGAAAGCAGACATTTTAAAAAGTTCATCATTATGACTTTATAGGCAATCATCGTAAAGATAGCAAAAGTAATTTTGGTTCTTTCTTTGCTCCAGTCAGGGTAAGGGAATTTCTGAATGAGTAGGGCAAAGGAAGGAACAATAAGATTAGCAATGAAATTGGTCTGCTCAATTTTGAAAACAGAGGACCATTTGAAGGAATCCTTTGAAATATTTATTCACAATTCTGTCTCCTTATATACTTTCATGCATGAACTGATGTATAAAGTAACATCCAGCCAGAAGTCTCACTATCGAATAATGTGATATGAACTAAAACAGCCATTCAAAAGAAACCTTCACATTCTTATTCATCTATCCCTCCTTCTGTAGGGAGTGGGAACTCCTTCTGTATCAAGCACTACGAAGAACACAAGTCTTCCCTCCATTACAGTGAGTTGTTTAACGTTGCAGAAGTCTAAGCAAGTTTTGATACTTAAACTACGTCATCCCAAATATCTACATTTTCTCTAATGATCTCTGATAGCTCTCATTTCTGGTAAGGGCATTTTTTCCAGCATAATTTCCTAATATGAAGTCACAATAATTTGATACTGAAGCAAGTTAATCAGAGAAATGCCTCTGTTCTACCTGAGCAATGCATAAACTAAGAACACTCTTAGCATTTTGCTTTATACTTCGTGTGAAATATGTACTGCAAATTTTATGGGCAAGTCATGTTTAGGATGTCAGCTTTATGTTACCAAGCATGGCACAGGAAAGAAGAATTCATTTGTCCCACAAAAAATACTAGGTAGGTAGGTAGGCATAAATTCATTATACAACGTATCTTGCTTGCAGACTTTTTCAGGAAAGCACACAATCGTGGGTACAGGTGTCCCTAACTAAAATCAACTATGTCAACACAACACATCAAAAACCAAACGATCTACTGCTAGCATAGTGAGAACCCATCATACACATTATCATCTGTCAGGGAGTGTAATGTCCAAGATACAGCCTTTTATATTGTTAATAAGAAGAGATGTGGGGTCTTTTCTATATTCAGGAGAGTTAAATTCTTCCTCTGAACATTACTTTTGTATACTATTTAAAAAAGCATCTCAACATTAATCCTTTCAACCCACAAAACCGGTCTCTCTTGAATCTTAGGCTTATCTTCTGTGTTTCACATCATGGTCCTTCAAGTGCATGATCATCAACGCTAGATTAATAGATTGCCTTTCGTTCATTCTGAGGGGCATGGGGAGATAGGAAATTAAAAGAGGACCGTGATATTTTTGCAATACCGTAAATACTGTTCCTTCCCTTGCTCTTTAACACCACCACATGTATCACCTGCCACTGGCCCATCTATTTAAGAGACAAGAAAAATTTCTTAAAGCAGAATCTATAGATACAAACTTTATGTTTCTTGGATGTATAGTGAGAGGAAATTATTTGCTGGAACACAAGGATTTTTTAATGAAGTTTGACTAATACAAAGCTCCATAGGTCAAGCTGAAAAAACCTGCCTTCAAGGATCTCTTCTCTGAAGTCATTCATCAGTGGGAATGACCTTTGATGAGGAAGCTGTAGGCATTACAAACTAAGGCCAAACAGGATGCATGTAAATGAGTCCAATACTCTGTACATTATGTTAAAAAATGAAGAAATTTCACAATGTCCCCTGAAAACAGTTTTAAGAGATGGCTCAGAAATAATTACTATTTGGGTAATAGAATCTTACCATTTTTGCATGGCCAACACAGGGAATAGAAAACAAGCTTCACTTCCCAAAGGAATTCTTCAAAAAGAACCTACTGAATTCTCTTCAGTTGAGAATTTCAGTATTTTGAAGACTTCTATTGTACCAAAACACCAGCTTTCTTCTTCGGCTAATCAAACCTTTGACAGTTTAAAGTCTTTGGTTTTAGCAGTCTTCACAGCTTCCTGCTGCTCACAAGTACCCACTTGACGAATGCAAAGTTATCCTGCTTGTAACAGAAGTTGCAGTGTGTGTCAACCACCTGCATAAAGCTTTGTGCTTAGGCCACTGTTCTTTGGTAGTCTCCCAAACTACTCTTTGGGTTAGGTTAAAATTACGATATGCAAAAACATTTTGTTGTGCTTTTTAATAGTTACCCCGTATATAATATATATGCAATATATGTCCTGTGTAAAATACAATTATTACTGTCGGACTGTACTGTAGTAAATTTATAACAACATTCTTATTCAGGTAAGAGAAAATACCAAAAGGTTTTAGATTTAAAATACACAGTGAAAAGCTGTAACTGAGGAGATGAAAGATAAAGAGCAGATTGGTAGATTAAATAGATGATGGCATGACAGGGAGAAAATCAGGCAATCTGAAAAGAGCCACAGACAGGAAGGACCTCTGTGAACTGAACTGTGTGCCATTAGGCATTCTCAACAGAGCAGACCAGTGGGAGCAAGAGACAGAAAGGGATCAAAAGTAAAAAGGGTGCAAATTACTTGAAATCAAGACTATACATGGCCCGTCCAGTCAGTTCCTCACTACCACTCATGTAAACAGCTTCCGTATGTGGCCGTATATGTTGCTATGAGTAAAGAATTTGAACTTGGACATTTCTCTTTACACAGACAGTCATTTGATCTGGTTGTACACAAAGCATGTAAGCATGACCTCACTGAAAGATGAGTCTTTCAGCAGATCTTGGGCATATGTGAACGAAAACCCAGAAGAAATTTGCTCTCACATTCAGGTTTTCAAATGTGCATTTACCCACTGAGCACAACTTTTGCAGAATCTCATCTTCACTTGCTACTCAGACTGCACATTCATGAACACATCTGCAGTTTGGATACTAAGTACTGCTTAGAAAAAAAACCCAACAACAAAACCCACCAGATTTTGTATCATGGGTAGAAGAGAAATATTTGAGACCTGTAGCATTCCACTACGGTATCTGAACCTAATAGAATTCGCTATCAATAGACTTGAAACTGTTAACATCTGTCAGACAACCAAATCTCAAGTCCACCTACAACGCTCTTTGCTTTTCTTCCAAAGAACAATGAAAGTAGGCCTAATCAAATTTATGAAACAGAAAAAAATAATTTTCCACAATGTTTAATGGTGGCTCTATGAAATGAGCCTCTAATTAAGGTTAGAATACTATAAAATCATCCAGATATTTATACCCTCTAACTTCGAGGAACTGATTCCTTGTGCAGAAAGGCACTAAAAGGTATGACTCCTTTATTGCTATTTAGTTTTTCATTTTGAGTCTGATTATTTTTTTCTTACATCATGAAATACATCATACTTGGTTTTAGTATAAATACCAGGGTGATGGACACATTTGAAATTTGTGAATAGACATAGAACTTCTTTATTCCTTGCTTGAATACAATTAATCAAGAGTACTTGATGTGGCAGACATGTCAGTGTTTTTGTTTGTTTCTTCCCATGGAAAAAGGATCCTTCTACTTAAAAATGGAAATACATGGAAAAGTATAGACATGTACTGTGGGAAGTGTAAAAAAAGTATCAGTACATTTTTAGGCTTCATGTTTAACTAAAATCAGCATATAGTAGCAATGACAAGAAGAAGTAATACTTGACAGATATTAAGTCAGGTAAACTCAGATCTGCTAGTGAAGAATATTCATGAACTGACCGATCAAAAGTCTGCTTTGAATCAATCATAGTATTAGAAATGTCATCAGAATCCTCAAGACTTGCACTATTTTCACCATCATGCTGTGAGCACCTGCGACTTGGTGACAACCCATTTATTTACAGCATGGGAGACAATCAAGTTCAAACCTAACTGCATCGCAACTCTCTCAGGATACATACTTTCATGAATACAAGCGTAAGAAGGAGCAAGCCTCTCATCAACTGCACTTGTTAAAAGCCTGGTGAACACCACAAACACCAAAAGCAAAAGCACTCAGAAAAAAGGAAGGACACGGAAAAGAAGCTTTGTGCATTGAGGTAAAATTAACATTGTTAAAGTAAAACAAACCACTGATCAAAAGTTCTTTTTCGCCTCCAGTTCTTTATACGTTTCAGGATCAAGTGTCTGACCATAACCAGGCACCAGAGAAGCCCAGCACTGGGAGAGGAGTGAGGGAGCGGACAGCTGTAAACCCATGGGAGCTGACTCCCGTGGCCAGAAGGTAAGGCAAGGCTATACGCATCTCAGTCCCTGAGGATCACTTCCTTTACTCTCAGAAGGGCAAAGAGGTAATGCAGACCAACCCACGGAGTCAGAAAGCCAGGTTTCACTCTCAGGACAGAGCTACACAAAAAAATAATTTACAGTTAGACTCACCAAGCATCGGGCACATCTACAAAGAATTTGTCTCATACACAGAAGGAAAATTAATTTAAAAAATACAATTGGAAAGTCTGAAAGCTAGGTTCTTGCAAACTTTGGCTAAGCATGAAAGCCAGCATGAAAGCAAAATATCTGTTCATTGTGGGTGGCTGGACTATCAAACAACTGTTAAACCACTCAAGAAATGCCTCTATGCAGTAATAAATGCCTGTTCTGATTTGGTTTTTATTATTGAAAAGAATCTGTTATAATGGCACAGAGGTGGCAATTAGTACCCATAGGGGGAAGTCAGATGGGGTGAATTTCAGAACCACTGTACTACACATTTATAACGAAGGAACTATACACAGCATCAAGGGCTCTGCATGTGAAGTATTTGGGATAGATTTTGGGCTATTGTAAATGCAATACAGCACCCATCATAAACGGAAACTGGCATAGATTTGGTGTATAGCCCAATGTCCTGCGTTAGTGTAGCAAAATGAGCTTGAGGGGTAGAATCAAGAGCATAGGAATCAAGCAGTCAGACTAAGTTAGACTCCAAGACTACTGAGTCACGTAATTTGAGCAACATAGAGCAAAAACACATTCCATTGTTTCTTTACAAGGACTGTGTGAGTAGTAGAGACAATGCTTGTGATCATCAATTACAGCTCTCAATTACATGCATTTACAGTACTCCCTTTTAGTCCATCTTGACCACACAAGGAACTGATATATTCCAGCTCTGATGCTGCAACCAGCTCACTGGCATTCTTCGCATAGCTCTGTTTGCAGAGGCCATAATACATGTCAGACCTTTTTTCCTCATAAATTTACACAATTTTCCCTTATTTAAAAATATGATTTCACATTTTACGAATATAACGAGACAAAGGTAGGCTTCATTCTCTTCACCTCTTCCTTCCTTAAGATATTAGACAACCATATGTGACTTCTGGTTAAATTAAAACAAATGGGTCAAGATCAATTAGTATAACTGGAAGTTACCAAAGCTAAGTTAGAGTCTACTACATTATTCACATCCCAGCTTATTTTACAGAAACAGCTAGTAACACATCTGCAGATCTTCTTACATTTCATCCTAATTCTTGTCAAGTGGAGCCGAGAGACAGTATAGACCATACCTTGTGGAACTGGGGCCCTGTTTTATTCCTAAAATGACTGACTTCATCCAGTAGGGACAGGCTACGTGTTTCTTCTCGTCTTCTCCATTCAGCAGCTGTTTTTTTTAAAAATGGTAGATATAGAAAGCACCGCTAACAGAGCAAGCTCTTACCAACTGTGTCTCTATGAAGTTAGTGTGCAGCATGCACGTACAAAGTTCTAGCTCTTTTCCACTAAATCCACTCGTGGGCACTTTAACAGGCCTTTGTGTGAAGGTATCTTTCTTCCTTTTAAAAACAAGTACATCTTAAAAGAAAAATACAGACGACTACTCCCTCTCCCCTTGACATTAACTTCCTCAAAAGAATTAGAGAATCTTTCCAGAAGATTCTAAAATGCCAGGTTTTTCTTCATAGTTACTTTTTCATTTTTTACTCCAGAGTAGGTATATGCATATCTGTGTTCCAGCTCCACCACAGTAATTTCCCATACTAGTTCAGGAACAGCTTTTTTCAGAATGTTTCCAGAACTGCCAGAAGTGAGAAATACCTGGTATTTTACCAGAAGCTCATTTCCTCAAAAGATTTCTAGACGACTTTATCAGAATGAGCTCCACAAGCTGCTTCCTGTAAGGTCTGTTACTCTAACTAACAGAAACTACTATTTCTCCAAAAGCAGAAAATCAGGGCAGAATACAAACAATGGTAACAAAGGCCAGAACAGTCCTCTTATTGGTTCTTTAGCCTTAGATCACTATGTCAGGAAGTCTTTATCACTGAAATTATCTTTCATTATAAATAAATTACCATATTTTGTTGCAAATTTAAGCACATTCTTTGCCAAAAGAAACAGAACTATTTGTTCTCCAGACCTGAAATTCAAACAGGATAGTATTCGTTACAGCGACCATCTATTGGGTCACTGAGAAATCCAAGTTGTGAGTGAGATTTGGGCTACTTAGGACTATTCAGTCGTGCTGAATTACCCCCAAATTGGGTAATTTTTTCTTAAATTTTAGAGGAACTTAACTAGAGAGAGGTGTGCACTTCTTCAGCATGTCTCTACTATTAACGGCAAAAATTACTCTATGCTCCGGGATACAAGCATTACATTATTGCGTTTGACAGAAGTAGTGTGATTTGCCACTGAAATGGTTTGGATAGTCTGTGCAGCAAGCACAAGCTGTGTTGATTTAGACTAAGTATGTTCACTAGAATTAAGGAAAATATTTTTTAAAAAAATAGTTGAAATAAATTAAAGAGGTTTAGAGGCGAGACTTGCCTTTCAAAGATAATTCTCATATCGCTTCAGTATGCTCTATAATTTTTGGTTTTATTCAGATTAGAAAAAAAATAAATTACTTGATTAATATTAACACTGGTTAACAGCCATACTTGTTTTCTGAAGCAAAGCCAACAGATGAATTAACTACAGTGTCAACTACATAGACAGTTCCTCTAGGTCAGGGACGAGACAGTTTGGCAGGAGAATGATGGAAAATCATGTGAATGTGATCCAAGATCATTTTAGCTAAACAGCATGACACCTTTTTATTAGACCCAGACAGTATTGGTAATGCAGCCCTATTTTCCTAGATTACTGTCTAAGCTGAGCACATGTGCACAGCCATCGAGCCTATAAAATAGGAACTGGGAAAACTGACAGAGCTAAGCTGTTCTTCGTGGATTCTCAGTACTATCTTCGATTTTGAAAAGGGACATACAGTTGGATATTTGAGTTCTTCACAAAAAAAAGGAACAAGCAACCCAAAGGCATTTCAAGAAAGCTGTAAAACCAGTGAAATTACTAGAAGATTGAAAACTAATAGTGGACGTTACTCTGAACATAAGGAAATGTCTTCATGCTTAGAAAGGGCAACAAAAATACATAATCCACCGTAAAGAGAAAGCAGGATCCGTTTCCACAAACTGCTGAGCAAGCCACATAACACACTAAATGACATCCAGACTCTTAAGTACCCTGTGGGCTAGAAAGGGAACTAGAGATCCAGGAAAATCCAAATCTTCCTGCTTTTTCCACAGTAAACAATTCTGACTGGCTTTTCTTCCTCATTCCTGTACGTACATGAACTTCATTAACAAACATGTATCAAAAAGGTGCTTGAGGACAAACCAGTAATTGCTCTTTTATAACGAATCAGAAGTTACTGAGAAAATCTTCTACAAAGACTCTGTCAAAACAAGTCCCTTAAGGATTAGCAGAAGCTAAATCCTCTGTCAGAGAGATTTTTCTCAACAGCAGTAAAAGGGTTTTAGTATCAGAAGATCTTAGAAAAAATACTTTGCTTCCTCTCAGAAGGGTTGTATGAATAGTGCTGCCTTCTTCAGAAGCATAGATTCTATTTCTTCCCTTTTGTTTTGATACAAACTCTACTTTTCACAGCAAACACAGCATTTAGCAACTCTTAAAGCAACAACATCGATTCCTTTCTGATTTCACTCGTATTATTATTGGCTAGGACAGTACTTTTAGGAACATTTGCCTAGCATGAACGAAAGGCAATTAACAAGCTTTGAGCTAGCTACATATTCTCAAATAATAGCCCACACTATATCTAGGGAACACACTGAAAGTTAGATTTCATTTTTTTTTTTTTTAAATACAGACTACAGAGTCTTATTTGCTTGTCATAGAAGTCACCATTTGCTCTTTCAGTCTGTAAGAAATTTTTGTGGAAGATTGCTTTTAAATAGTCAGAACCTTGACACACGTCAAAGCCTTTCAAATTCACAGTTTGAGAAATTAATATTTAACATGCTGTCAATGAAGAGCCATCATGTTTATTGTCTTAAAGTAATTTGGACAAGTCTTTTATTTTGACTTGTCACTTGAGCTTACATCACTAACAGAACGCAGCAACTGTCTTACTCTGAGCTGCTGTGAAGTAAATAACTGCAATCGATAAGCATTAAAAACAATAGAGGATTTTCTCCAGTGAGAATGGACCAGTGGTATGTGCCAGCATGATCACATTCACATTCACCTCCTGGACTGAAACAATAAGCGTGCTTTTCCCAAACACGTTTGTGATTGGAATTTACAAAGCTTTTTGGGATTGTATGCCCTTACCACTAATCAATAGCACGAGAGAAAATCACTTACATGTTTAGCTTATGAATGGACCCACTTATTTGCCAATGCTTATGTTTTTCAAATACTGTCCAAACAGTTTCCAGCACTCAATTTTCTTTTCATCACAGGAATTCCTTTCCAGAACTGACTATATAAAAGCTTTAGGTTGGCAAATTATGTACCATCACAATTATTAACGAATACTTGGTGTAAGCTAAAAGCAAACAATGGTTTTGTTTCTGTGTCACAAGTGAGCCATTAAGGGGGAAGGAAAAAAAAAAAGAAAAGAAGAGAGGTGGCTGTTCACTGAACTGCAGCCTTTTTCTTTATCACAGAATTGGCAGTATTTCCTAGGTAGAAAGGAAAATCTCAACTTGAAATGGTGTAAGACTAGCTATTGTACATGGAAAGTCTCCATCCACTGCAGGCAGCCAACCTAGCAGTGCATTGTTGCACTGTATCACTTACTTGTAAAGCAGCGTATCATATAAAGCAGCTATCAACTACTTGGGTTGTCCATTTGGGTTTGTACCAATCTTCAGTTACCTGTAAAAACCATAAACTTGTAGATGCTATCATACCCTGATTCAGCAAATCAAGCAAACGCATGAGTTTAATAGATTTAGCTGACTGAATTCATGATCTGAGCAGTAACTTTATGCTGTTTTTTGCCCTAAACATGTAATGAATTCTAGTTTTATCACACAGAATAATCAAAAGAGTCCAAACTACAATGCAGAACCTTTCAAATCTAGAGTTCGATATAAAAGTATAAATAACTTATAACCAATTTAACAAAAGTAATCTCTTGCTATTTCTTTTTGTTATGAATAAGAAAATCTGTGGGCTGATCATGAACAGGTCACAAGTTCAGCACTGGTGACTGGCTTGCTTAGCAATTCTGGAACATTCATATGAAAGACAATCCTTAATCACATACACATACTTATGGTGCAAATACTGATGCATACAATACCAAGATCTGGTTAGTAAGAAGAACTGAATTCAAAACTTTCGACCTTGTGACTTCTCTTTTTTAACGGCTTATATAAACATGAAACATACGTGCTCTCACTTGAAAAAACACTTGCTTCTGGAGATCTTGTGAAGACAAGCTCAACTGGTTACTGACTGACAAGAGACTCTGTCAGCAAAACAAGTCTCCAAATGGTCAGCATTGCTATTACAGGCCTGACAGAATCAGAAACATGTTGTATCACATAAACCTATTCCTCCTGTCTGACAGACTGTACGTATAAAAATCTACATACAGCCTAACACAGCTACCGGAAGCAATGGCATTTGCAATATTTTTACGGAATCTCTAAAATGGGAACAGACATCTCTTTAGGATCTTGGCTGATCCACCAACCCATACGCTTAAACACCTACTGGAAAAGAAAAATCAGAAATCGGGAGAATTTGCACAAGTTACTGCCTTAATCTGCATTTTTTTAAAGAACTTTTTGTACTACTGCCTAAGAATTTATTCTGATACAAATTGTAAAGATTTTACATGAGCTGTTCCATTTATACATCAGCTTTTATAAAATGTTTTATGATGTATTATTCATTAATAAATCAACTGAACTTTTGAAAAAAATATATAATCAATATATACTGTTACAGGCTAATTATTTTTGCAGCCTAAATTCTACAGCTGTAATCCTTAAGCTTCCTGAGAATTTTCCAATAGATGCAAGAAAACGAACTAGTAAATTCTAAGCACCCTTGTCTATTCAAAAGTAATCAACAGGAATGCAAAACCATCACCTACAACATTATAGTTTTGTCATAATTGTAAAGCTGAATGCCAAGCCTCCAAGAGACCCCTCTAGAAGCAATGCACATTCCCTAGCTACCTCCATTCATTTGAAGCATTGTATGCTGCTCCATACTAAGATGTGTTTTTCTTTAGGCGTCCCTAAGGGAAATCAACTTAAAATGCTTACATTACCAGTTAAAGATGTTGACAACATACATTTTAGCCAGTTAGAAGTTCCAAGTTCTAACTGTTCAGACATTTTCTCTTTAAAATCTCTGCTAATAAAATATTTCATTGAGGAACCATATCAGTTGCCTAAGTTTAGATTCAGAAGTTAGAGTTCTTCTGAAGCGCATGATTCCTTGAGATGATACTTCAAAATACCACATACTTAAAAACTTCAACTTGCACATTTGCCAAGACAACACACAGCCCTAAAGGCAACTGTGTGGTTGACTTATCTGAACTGTGAAAGACTCATTAGCCTTCCTTGAAACAGAGACAATTCCTTGGTTATTCTAAAACTACCTTAAAAAACATAAAACCAACAGAGAATTCTCCTTCGTGTAAGGCCATAAGCTGATTCTAAGTCTGCAGAATAAATCATGAACTTCAGATATTTTTCTGATTCATCGCTAAGTTAACATACATTTCAGAACATTTGATAAATAATTTTCTGAAGCATTAATAATTGTCTTCCCTAACACAGACTCTAAAGAGAAAAAACCCACTGTCCCACTTTTTAAATGAAACATCTTGTGATACATAGTGAGTTAGTGAAGCACCGTCAAGCTTTAAATGCATACAATCCTGTTTTCATCAGCAGGCAGCCATTCAGTTTCCAGCCTCTCTAAAGCATACTTTCATTATAGACTTAGCTCAGATGATCAGTATTTTTCCCTAAGCACAGAGCTACCTTGAATTAGGTACAGCAGTCACCTCAGAAAACTCCCTCAGGTTCCTGTGTCTCTCTTTCTACAGGAGCTGCCAAGTCTTTTGTCATGCTATGACTTCCAGGAGTACATCTCATAGCGTTACAGTAAGCTGGGACCATTCTGACTCTTTCTCACTAGCTTAGGCAATGTGCTTGTATGATGTAGGCTGCATGCTCTTTGAAAAGCAGTCTAGTTACTTGTCCGAATAAAAATGGCATTTCTTCTCTAACTCGACTAGAAAACTAGCTCAGGGTACCGGTAGCTGTAGTTAGATCTGGTTGCAAGCAGAGAGAATCATGCGCATGGATACAATGGGGATTAGAAAAGAACGCAAATAAGAATGCAGAAAAATTTTCAAAGTGAAGACACATCATAAGAAACTAAGAACTTCAAATACTTTCAAGAAATTCAACAAATGAATCTTACATGAACCCTCATATCTCTTTTATTGAGAAGAATCCCAATAAAATCCTTGAATATTTCCAAATCATTAGTGAGTTTGGAAATAGCAAGGTAATATGCTGAGCCAGAACTCTTGAGTACATTTATAAAGCTTCTCAGCTGGCAAAAGCATTACTTATTAACTCACAAGGCTATGAAACTAGTCATGCCAGCCTTCACACCATAGATACACTATGCTAAAGCAATTGCAAATGACTGATATTTGTGGACATTTTTAACTCTTTCACAGGCTTTGGAAAACACAGTGGAATATGAAAATGATAGTCACAGAGACAACCAGAAAAATTTAACTGTCAGAAGGACAAATATGGAGTACCGTTGTTGGTCTAAGAGAGCAACAAAAGAGGAGCATGAAAAGCATCAGTACTGTAGAAACAACGTAAGTATTACCAGATACTGGTTATTCTTCCTGGGACAGTTACATGTATTTTGCTATTTTTAAGCTGTTTACAAGAGTTCTGTCAAATAGTAACCTTCAGACTCTATACCAATTTGCAGAGTGAATAAAGAATGCCAGTTGCTTGCTGTTTATAGTTGTCTCATCCAGCATGAAAATAAGCGAGTGATTCATGCTTTTGGCATGGTATGCAGTGCAAAATTGTCAGGGAACATAAAT
Source organism: Larus michahellis (assembly GCF_964199755.1). Classification (NCBI taxonomy): domain Eukaryota; kingdom Metazoa; phylum Chordata; class Aves; order Charadriiformes; family Laridae; genus Larus; species Larus michahellis. Next base: position 18,786,392 of record NC_133904.1, read on the forward strand.
ACTTCCATCAGACAAACCATCTTATTTCACAGGAGGCTGGTCAGAATCAGTCCTCTGATACGTATCAACCTGTAGCATTCTGAAGTATCATTTCTTCTATTTGTGTGGTCATTTACTAGGTTCTCTGTTCATATTTAACCTATGATTTTATTACCTCAGTTTACTAAATTTCAAATGGACCAGGTAACTTTCTAGCTTTGGTGTTAGTTAGGCTTAAAATAAGAAGAAAACAATTTAAGTAAGAGTAAAATTATTTGTGTTAATGGGATTGCTGATGCATTAAAGTTATGGAAAGAACTACTAGACCACGCTGAATACAACTGGGATGGGAAAGTGCGGCATCCGTGGGAAATATGTTTTATGTCCTCGGCTTACTTTGGGATTATTAAGCCATGGATGTTTTGTACAGTTATTTACACAGCTGCATGGTGTAGGAAGCTTTCTATTAAATCTGTACAGGTAAAGTTTAGCATAGCAAGTAAATATAACATAGCCCCAGACACCAGAATATTAACTTTGTGGAGGGGAAACCGTGCTACCAGTTTGAAAGAGTAATGAAGACCAAACAGAGAGTTCAAAAACCTTCTTCAGATGATGATCACACAAAATCTTGTAGTCTTAAAACAAGTAACTTGTTCTCTAAGAAGGACTTTTCTTGATTTCAGGAGTACTCACAGCCAAGTCTAAGTTTGAGCAAATGTGTCCTAAAAACATATTCAGTGAACAGAGATACATTTGCACAGAGATCTTCCATTTTTAAGAGGAATACAACTGGTTTGTAGAAGAAAAATTCTTGCACTTTTTGCATAAACACAGCTTATCAGCAGATATCTGAATTAACAGTTAATTTTGTATGAAAAAAATCAAAATAAACTAACAAGCGATTAAAAACCCCCACCCTCTTCCACATTGAAACCCCATTATTCAATTACCTTTTAACCACATATCTTAAAAGCTTTGAGTATACCTCAGGTAATCAAACAAGTTCTCTGCAATAAAACTGACTGTCTGAAAACGTTTTTCTGATACCTTAAATAATCTACATAATTGTGCATTCATTTTTTTTTTATTTAAAATACCTAAATTCAATCCTTGACCTTATTGAGAGTTTAAGCAACTAGCCAGCTAAAAAAAATGGCTCATTGTTGAATTATCTTTATTCACTGCAACCAAAATTACCACAAACTCTCACAGAAGCTTCCGAGATGTTCCAGTTACCAAACAACAGTCATGAGAAACTGCTCTGCTAGTAAGTTCCCAGTCAGCACCTTCTGAAAGATGGATTCTTTAGAGATTACACAAAGAAGAGAAAAAGGAGTGTTTCAGAATGGAAAATTTTTATTATAATTCTTCATGCTCATAAACACTGCATGCTAGCCAGAGTCCCTATGCTGTTTGGAATATACCTGATCATCATGTTTATTCACACCTTAAAGGATATTTGTTTAAAACATATTCCCAGCATAAGTCTCTGAAGACTTCCTACTGGTTTGCACAGTACTTAATTGAATGACAGACAAAAAAGACATGGTGGACCTAGCTATGAGAAAAGAAGACAGACATACAACAAGGAAAAAAAAAAAAAAAAAAAAAAGAGAACCATTTCCAGGCTACGAATTCCTGTGTTACTATTTTTTAACATAGACATCTGTTCACATATAGCACAATTCACGTCTGCTTGAAAAAAAAGAGCAGCACACAAGTAGTTAAAACACCAACTCAAATGAATGTCTATCAAACTCTGGATTTGGACAGCAAAGACAACCATTTCCAAAGATCAGTGTAGGGCCCGCTATTAACCTGTGGGGATACCGGTTAACCCTGTTACTACTAGTTTTTCTCTGTCACTGCTACTGACTAACAAATGAGGCTGCAAGAAATAAACTGTTATCAGTTGAACCATGCATTTGGAGTTGCAATTGTGTATAAGCAAGGCAAACTTTAGCAGGAACTATTTGCTTCTATAAACATGTATCCCTCAGAAGAGGGGATGCTAGATAAGGAAGAGATTCTGTGAGAAACATATAAGAAAAACTTAGATAAGAATAAAGAACTGAGGTTGTAAACCTCTTTGAGAATTTTCCCTCTCATGTAGGTGGCTACCTAATTTTTTTAGGGTTAGACCGAAGAAACCACAAATCAAGGCGTGAATATTAATTTAAATTTCACAACTTTCACAAGTAGTATGGCTTAGGGTGAAAGGCAGCAAACATTTTATTCACAAGTATTGATCTCTCTGTGGTGACTCCTGTAGATGGAAAAGAATAGTTGCCAGGACCTTTGCAAGAAGATTTAATTATCACTGGAGGAGGAAGTTCTAAGCTTCAATAAGAGAACTTTAGGTCCTGAGTGACAGTCTTTTCCACGGTCAGATTATCATATACGCTGAGATTAAAAACAATGAAATAAAAATAAAACAAGTGTATTAGAGAGACAGATTAAGTCTTTTCACACACCGGTTTCAAAAACAGGTCCAGTCACACAATAAAATCTATATTCAACATGTTCTGCATTGCAGCAATTAATTTTTTTTCCATGGCAAATCGCCCCCAAACGTAGCTCCAAGACAAACGGCCTAGCATATAACTACAACTTCTTCCTGCTGCCACCTGGTGGGCTGCAGCCGCAACACCGTCCACGTGTAGCAAACCGAGGATGGGGATTTTCCATCCGAATTCCCCCTCCGGAGAGCTCCACGCTAATCCGTAGGTTTTGTTCTCTCACTTCCCTCCTCCACACCTTGTCTACTGAGATGCAGAAGCCATCTACAGTAGTGTCTTTGTTTCTGCATGATTTTAAAAAGTACACCACCACTCCTGGAGTAGAAAACTACCTATCACCAGTTCCATATTTTTCGAGATTGCACCTCTGCTCTCAGGGATAAAGGAAGACTATTAGCAACACCAGCCTTCCTCCTTACGTGAAGCATGCGTCCGCTTTCATAGTTAGGTTGTCTTTTGAGGTGCTGCAGTTCTAGACTAGCCAGGCTTTGAAATGACCAAGTATTACCATTTCTGGTTTTTAGGTATGCCTTTCTTCCCCATCGTGTCATGTTAGAGATTAAATACAAGTGAGAAAGATCAATATTATTTCTATTTTGTCTGTAAGAAAGAATTACAGCATGGATGTTTTGAAAGCGGATTCTGACACAGTGAACGGCCTGTTTTGTGATGCGTATGACTTTCAGATGTGATTTTTCCCTTCCTCAAATAAAAACTAATGAAAGGAAAAGGTTGTATCCGTATATAATCTCTCCAGCTCTTTTCTCCATCAACTTTTTTTTGCTGCAAATGGACAAAATGCTCTTTGATAAAAAAAGCAAAGCAATCTTTTTCTAACACGCTCAGTTAAAAATCACCAAATAAAAACCAAATCAAACAGGCAATGTCCCACAAGCAGCAGCAGGGTTCCCAGGCAAACAAACAGAGCAGCTGTCAGTAACCAAGCAAATGATTTGATACAATATAAATGTCCCCTAAAAGCAAGCCATAAGTCAGATTTCTTTTTTTCCTATAAAGAAGTACCAGGAAAGAAATAATCTGGTACATGAATATCTAAACCAAACATCAGAAAAAAAAACCCCTCACACTTTCTCTACATGTAACCATCCAGCTTGGTTGGCCACTTCAAAAATCTCATATTACTGCTAGTTAACCAACCATGTAATTCTAATTTGTTATCACAGAGCAGGTACTGCATATGCTTATTTAGGCCATCCACATGACAGGGTAATTTGTAGTTATATAATTTCATGGTAATTATAGTTGGAATTACTATGTACAAACTGGGCATTTCCAATGTAATTACCAAAAACTAGAGGCTCAGTATTGACATGATTAGTAGAACCCTTGCAAAACAAAGTATTATGTAAGACAGACTTGGAGGTTGTTTTTCCCTCCTCCTTTAGCTTTGTAATCGAGAAAGAACAAAAGTGCAGAAAGCTGGAGACTGAAGCCAACATTTTTTGGTGTGGGTGGCACTCACCTCCCATGAGTTGACTACAGTTGCTGATTCTGCCCACTCCTATTTGTTATCAAGGATGACATAATTTTTCAAATGTTACCCCTCCGTCAAAGAATTTTGGTGGATAAAAAAATATTTTTATTTTAAACCTTAACCGCTCAATTTGAAGACAGACACCAGTGCTGCTGCTCTTCTTTCTGGTATATTAATTACTACACAGTACATGGTTTCTCTGCTTCTGTCACAGACACAGGAACACAGCCGTAGCTGCATACGCTTGTGGAAAAAAGCAGCTTCAATATTTAAGAATATGAACATGTCGCTAGCTGTATCTGCCTCATTTATTTATAAGTGGCCCAGGAATGTTAGGCTACGTAAATTCTGTAAACTTTTTCCTGAGTTATCTTCAGTTCACAGTTCATGGTCTCATTTGAGAGAATTCATTCAGGGAAGCCTACTCACATGGTTACAGTATTTGAAGCCCAAGAGATGGTGCTGTCTTCGCATGCTGTGATGGTTAAGCCTTTGTATCAACATCTGGAAATGAAGCAATGGGCACATGCAAATATGCAGAGTATCAATTCAAATGTCCCAATTATATGACCAATAAAAATAAAGAAGGGAAAGTTTCTAACTATCTCAAGGTACTGGAAGACTGAATGAGAAAATTCATGACAAACAGCAGAAAAGTATTTTCAGATTATGCCTATTAGGGACAGAGACAAGATACCATGTGTGAACTTTCAGTCACATCAACAACGAATAAAAAAAGCTGGCATAAATAAACTTGAATGCAGTATTAAACTAGAATTATTTCACCTACAGCTCTTCATCACATACAGGTATTCTCCCATACTTAATATAACATGCTGCAAATGTATACCGATGGTATACCACTGACAGCCAGCAAAGACTGAAGGAGCGATGACGAAGCAGCAGCTTCTCAAGGCTACTTCAGTCAAAGCGACTCATTCATGGACTTGTTTCTTGTGCTAATAACATGGCCCACATTATTACAAGTAGTTTTTAATCAAAAATTAATAAGTGGGAAAGATTATCTGTCAGTGAAGACTTTGAAAAATATCATAATGCTCAATTTGTTTGGTATTATAAAAAGAATAAATCACATACCCTTGTAACTGAAAAAGGATGCCAGCTGGCTGGGAAGAAAATGCTACAGGAAGGTCACAATTACAAAATGACAATAACAAAAGAGATCTTGCTAAGCACAGAGCTCCCAATCAAAGGATGGAGATGAGGGAGAAGGATGCTGTGCTGGAGGTGATTCTGCCCCAGTTCAGTAGAACTGTATGCTAGTTACAGCTGGTTTCAAAACTGATGGTTGAAAGTTGCCTGCAGCAAACTTTTTTTTCCCCTACTTGCTTTATTTCTGTCAGGTTTTTCCTGCCTATATAGTTTCCTTCTCCTTGCTCACACTCAACCTGCAAGGTTCCACTTCCTGGCTCCAGAAGTAGCTGCTAATATTTTGGCAATACAGCTTAGGGTGTGAAGGATAGAAAAAGGCCTATAGGCAACACTCACATCTAATTCTTTGTATAAAGGAAGAAGAGAAGAGGGAAGATGAGCAACTACGTGGCAGGATGCTTTCCAGCACTGGCTATATCCTTGAGCAACCAGTTTACCAGGCCTCCAGATTACTTTTTAGCAACAGAACGTAAAAACATTCTTCAGTTTTTAAACCTTAAACCTGTCCAGTGTGGAATTACTGCTCTAGAAGGTGGCAAACCCAAGCAAATTGGTGGGTGTAGGTTTTCCCTCAGAGTTTTACCTTGCTGTGGAGTGGTTTAGAGAGTGGTGTGGGGGAAGGACCCTGGTAACCGATCAAGTGATAAACCAAAACCTGCTTGATCCAGGTGCTCTGCTGGCTATCGCATCCTTATTGGTGGCACTAAGTTTCCTAACTGAGAAATTAGGCCCAGAAAAGTAACCATCAGAGACTGCTGCCACTTACCATGGAGTTGGGCCAACATTCAAAACAGAGGAAAGGGCCTTATATTTTGTGTTCGATTCTCACTTGCTCTTAATGACCCTATTCTCTAGATCAAAACAACAACAACAAAACTCTGTAAGTTCATCTTTGTTATGATTACAGCCCCAATTGTGTTGTTTTTACATAAAGCTGAGTAGAAAGGAACTGAAAACCTCCAGGGAAACAAAACAAGAGCATCCATTACCAGGCAGACAGAAATTAACAACTCAGAGAAGCTGCACTGCAGGCACCACCATTTCCCGGCCATGCCGCTGCCGTTGGGGGGAAGCTGAAGAGGTGGAGCACGACGGCAAGCCCCTCAGGTTCGGGAGCGGCCGTCGCTGAGGAGCGGGGCCTGGCCAGGCTGGGCGGGAGTGCCCGCCATGGCTGCCTGCCCCCTCAGGCCTCGCCTCAGCACCCGCAGCGCTGACTGGCTGGCTGCTCTCGATGGCGGGAAGGCCACAGCCCCCGGCCCTTTCCCCGGGCAGGCCCGGCCCGGACCTCAGAAATGCAGGGCCCCGCCGGGGAGGCGGGTACGGCCACCCCACATCCACAGCAGGCTTTTGCTTTTAGATTTTTTTCCAGTATATGCAGGCAAAAATTCCCTGGGAGATAACTGAGAGCAGTGCTATAAATATAGAGTATTCCCACTGCCCCCACGCTCATGGTGCTACTACACTGTGTTAACTCTTCTATTAACATCGTGTATAAACAGGAGACAGGAAAGCACAACCAACACGGGCAATGGCAGTGCTGTTCCCGTTACCAGCCCAGGGAACCTCACAGCCTCTGAGGGACGAGCAGGCTCCAGCGGGAGACAGGAGGGCCAGCAGGGAGTGGGGTCCGGGGCCTCGCACCTCCATGGCCCGCCATCGTGTTTCCATGTGAGCTCCAAAGCTATGCTCCTTCGGGGAGTCACGTCTCGGCCGTGCAGAGCTACAGCACCCCTACGTTACGGCAAAGCCTCCCAACCAACACCTGCGGTTGCAAAACTCACCCTCCTGTGGGTGGAGGGTGTCCCGTCCCGACAGCCCCCACACCCTGGCTGTGCCCCCAGGCCAAATCAACCCCTCCCTGCCCAAGAGGCGGCTTTCGGAGTAGGTTTCTGAGTGCCATTCAGTTGGTAGTCTTAAAATTAAATGACCAAGTATAGCAGTTAAAACAGAAACGACACAGACTGCAATCATAGTTTCAGTTCACAAAGAACGCTTTTCAATTCAGCGACGTAACCAGCCTTCCCAGGAGCAGCAGCGCGGAGCTGTGCACGTAGGAACTGCATATCACCTACCAAGAGTTTGGCAAAATACAGTGTCTTCCCCACTGACACAATGACACACGGAAGAGGCCACCCCTATACCCAGAAATCCTTAAAGGCGGAACATAAAGGAACTGCACTTGTATCTCACTTGGGAGGCTGCAAAGCTGTCAGAAGAGGAATTCATTTTCATGGTCAGTGTTACCTGATTAAATTCTGTCCCTGCAGAACCACTTGTTCAATCTCTAGCTAAGGGAAAAGTAAAGCTTTATTTCACACCTGAAAAAAGAGACACACTGAAGCCATAAAGTTCAACAAGTTTGATTGTGCCTACAAAGCTGATTAAGCAACTATGTCAGAACGAAACTCTTGACACCCAGCCCGACTACTCCCTCTTCTAGCCCATACTACCAAGGACCTGTCACTGACTGACTGATTTAAGAAATTCCCAATCTTGCCACTACAGAAGGGCCTGGCTCCTTTGGAAGAGAGAAGCCCAAACAACAAGCGTCTGAGTAATGCTGCTCATACGGCAATGGAAATGTGAGGATTTCAGATGGCACTCTCTAGCAAGGAGCTGAACGATTAACTCAGAATCCTGTGTTAGGAAAACGTGCTCCTTTCTTGGCAAGACTTTGCAGATACTCCTGTCTCAAAATACTCACGCATGAGAAATACTCTCAGCAGTCAGTTTACTTAATTTCCTTTTAGGACATATCTTGTTAGAACAGTTTCAGATATTAAGCATCTCAGCGTCAAATCTACAATTCTTCATAGAAGCAAGTTCATCTGTCTCAGTATTTATCCTCTGAAGAGTCTGCTCTTTCTTTTATCATCCCCCACAATGACTTTCAGCTACGTTTCCTGTGGACACCTCTTGCATAACAAGCGTAGACAGCCACCCGCTCAGATCCTGTACCTCTCCCTTTCCTGTTTATGCTGCTTCTTCTCAGAGAAAATGCCCACCCATACTGCCACAATAGGATGTTTGGTCAAAGACCTAGCCGTTAGGAGTGACAGAGCGCTAGGATCCACACAGGTTCCCCAAATGAGTGCACCTCTGAATTAGGCATATATTGCCCAAAAAGAATAGCATTTTGTGTTTACATAGAAGCATTCTACTTCTTCAGTGTCACATCAGCATCCTTCCTTTTTGCCCACTATCATGTCAGAATCTCACTCTGGGCAATAGGGTACCAGGAGAGAGCAGGACAGGCTGCTGTCAGAGAAAGGAGGAATGGTCAAATCCAGAAAGACAGGCTAGATGCTTGCCTTCATATGGGATTGATAATCCCATGCTTTAGCAATACACAGAGCAGCACAGATATAAAAATTAAAGACGAAAGCACAAGACAAACATACACACTCCTACTGGGACATCCAGGGTGACCAAAATGAATGCTTCTGAAAGGACTGACAGCACTTGCTACAATTCTGGAGTGGTATCTCACAGCAGCTACTTCTGTTCAGTGAGGAGTACACACGTGCATATATTACTTTACCTTTTTCTTCCCCTTTTTTGTTCTTTGGTTTGAGTTCCAGCCTACTGGAAAAGCATTGTACAATGCCCCTGCTGTGCTACAAGTCTCCTTTTCGGTTCAATTAATGAGCCATAAATAACACGATGAAGGTGTCAACAAAGAGTGTAATTTATCATAACTTGTCAGAGGGGCGATTCTTCGTAGGAGAACGCTCATTCGCAGTCTGGCATAACACACAAAGATTTATTCCTCGCCTAGTACCTCCCTCTACTCCCTGGGCCTGCCAAAATTTATCTTGTGCTGGAACCCTCACAGGTGCACCGCTTTGACAAATATGCTGTGAAGTCTGGTATTCATCACAGGCAAGTCTTTGTTGGGAAGGAGGCAGCAAGAAATAAATTTGTTTTAGAAAGAAGGTGCTTGTGATTCAATGTGCTCAGGGGTATGGGGAGAGGCAGACAGGCTCATTATTTTTAACCTCCCTGTGTCTGTAGAGAAGAAAATGAGGTAATGTAGTTGATGTGACATTACAGTCCCTGACTTCATTACTTGCTGCATGATTAAACAAGCACCTAGGTAATTACTACTACTGCAGTCTTACTTAGCTTCATTTTCACCTCACACTTGCCTCCAATAGGTAGGGCAACTGATGGCTCCTAGTACATTTTACAGAGGGAATGTTTCTCATGGCCAAGTCCTTTACATAAATTAAGATTCACCAGCTCAAAGGCTGATCTTACAAAGCCCAACTGGATATGAAGCTACTAAAACCATTTTCAGATTCATGAGGCAGCACTGTAAGATAGTGTGCTGAATAAGAGGAGATTCTCTAAAACAATAAGATTGTGGAAGCAGATAGAGGCTACGCTGGGGTAAAAAGCTAAAGCAATTACATTGCTCCAGATTTACACCACTACGGTGTTACATATCAAAGCATAACTGTAGATTAGTGTCTTCCTTGACAAACACAAAGTGCAACATTTACAGACCCAAAACAGAGACTCACAGATCCAAACTGGAAATTTTCAGCATGCAAAAATGAGGGCAGATTCAGCCTGCACCTGAATTTGATGTCTGCAAGAGGGCATGCTGCCTGTAACGGTCTGAACGAGTCGTGAAGATTTATCATTGCCAACTATAGTTTGACATTCTGAATGCAAACTGGCCCAATTCTAGCACCACTGGCACTGAGGGTAGTTTGAAAGTAATTCCATTTTACAGTAGTAATACAAAAAACCTCCAAACTGTCATACTGGAGTGATATGTGCCTGCCAGTTTTCTAAGTGTGACACAGAAGGAGAAGCAGAAAGCTCAACAGTAGAACATCAAAACAACAAACAACAACAACAAAACCCTGATATAAAAGAATTATTTGCTGAAAAGAAATAAAAGACCAAAGCTTTTTACTCCTTGGTCTTTGGACTGACCAAATAATGTTTCGCCAAGGAGAGAGAAGCTACTTAAGACAAGCTTGATGGTCATTATATTTCTTGAGATTATTTCTGAGCACAGAGATAATAATTTGGTCTTTGGAAATTGAATTGCTAAGGATGGATCACACAGATTTTAGCAATTTCTGAGTTTACTTCCCTAGCTGTTAAAACTGAGAAGCGAGTTAAAAATTACAGTTTCTATATGCACAGAATGCTGACTATTCATGATTAGTAAACAAGTCTGTTAGGCCAAGTCTGTTTTATACATACACAAGTATCATCCTGCCCTTTGAATAGACACACTTCTGCTTTTATAGCAAACCACAATTGGTATCTCCCCCAATCCTGAAAGTCACACTAACACCAGGAATCCGTGTAGGACTTCACCAACCTAAACTATTATCCTACGGGTTTGAAAAGACAGTGGGCTCCACTGTTCCCCTCATTCTTCCACCTCTCTGAAGGGTCCCTCTAGAGGATGCAGCTTGCAAGCTGAGGCCCTTCCTCATCAAAACTGTACAATCCTTTTAAGCATTGAAAACCTTATTATTTGTTAGAGTTCTGTTAATTTTGTGCTTTTGAGGTTGACCTAGTGCTACCACGGTGTTTTTCATAAAAAAAGATGATGAACTTTGTAGTGGCTGTAGAAGCCAAGTGCAGAGAAAGACAGAGGCAGCCCAGAACTGTACACTTTCAAGAAATTTTCATCTGCTTTTTTTTTTTTTTTTAAGAAAAAGAAAGTTTTGAAACTTGGAACTGACAAGTCTCTTGGTTCAAGAAATACCTAATTAGCATAACAGCAGCAACATGCTAAACAAATTAACTGCTGTAGGGTCACAGCGGCCTCCCCGTGACACAGATCCAGGCAAGCATTTGTTTTGTTTTGCTTTGTTCTAAAGGTTGCCCTGCTCTGTTCCAGTCTCCACTCCCTCACATCATTTACTAGTTGTTTCCTGCAAGACAGATACTACAGGAGTTGTTCCACATTAGGAATAACTTTTAAAGCAATTAAATAGAAGATGTTTGGATGTAGCTCATAGTTCTTACCTAACACAATTTAAAAATCATTTGGCAGACAGTTTCTGGGGAAAATTTGCTTTCCAGCAACCCAGCAAGGGCATCAGCTGCTTATTCTCCCCTGATAATTCAGTGCTAGGCTGTTTCCACCTCAGTCCAAGCAATACTTGCGCATGGCAAATACACCTCCATGTTAGCATATTAGAACATGATGTAAGATCCTAAGCAAGGAATTCTAGAGAAAGAAAGAAAGAAAAAAAATCCCTCACTGCAAACAGCTCAAAGACTCAGCCTCTGCAAATATATCTGGATTTGCAGGATATGTATTAAGTATACGTATACAGGCATATGAATAAACATGTGAAGGATGTGGACGAATGCCTTTAACTGGAAAAAAAATCTAAGAAAATCCTTTCCATCAAAACATGGTATCTCTCAGACCCTTGTCAAACATAATTAAGGGGAGCACATGCACAACACACGCAGGGCTTAGGTCTCAGCACGCTTGACACAGCTCCGGAGGTGGGTGGCAGAACTCGCTTTAGGCCACTTTTCTGTTTTCCCTCATTGTGGTGCTGACTGGAGTCCAAACTGACTCTTGCCAGAAGTTACAGTTGTGGCTGGCAGGGAAACAAGAACTGTATTTCATGAAGAGTAGAAAAATACTTTCCATTCTGTACTGGAAGAAAGATGAAAGCCTTTAGAATTTTGCAAATGCACTATCTTAGAACAGTTAACAGTCTAGTAGCTAAGCAATTATCTGAGACAAGGGTGCCAAATCAGGCAGAACTAGGACTCGAACTTCATCATCCTACATCCTAAATTAGTTCTGTAATGGCTAAAAGCTAGAGAGTCAATGGCCACATATATTTGGCCCAGTGAACAATTAACCATTAGTTCAAATGGGATATCCCCAAAATGGGGCTGAGAGGTACCAGAGCTTGTGCTGATTTAAGCACACCTCTCTCCCCCACACCCCAGAACTCTCACTGGCCATCCTTCTCAGGTGACGGGACCCCTTCTTCCTTCCTGGTTGCACAGCAGTGAATATTCCTTGAGGAAATACTCGAATTCCCATTTTAGGCAATGGATGGGGCATTTTAGTTAAGATCTGCACCTCAGGCTCCAAACTGAAAAAACTTTTGAAATGGGCTGTCTTGCACCTGCAATTTTCTCAAGTGTACTAAGAAAGCTAAAATGTACTAAAAATGTATTAAGAAAGCTAAATAGTATTTACCAACAGAGACCTTTTTATCAGGCCACAGGTTATGATGTGAAGTCAGTGCCTGGCAATCAAAAACTGTCTGGTATCTTAGAATAACACTGTAGGTACATTGACCTGTGAAAAATAAAATCACATTTGCAAGCAAAAATACCGTACACTTATCGAGTTATTTATACACACAACAGGTAATTTTGTAAAAGCTGAAACTAGCTCCTGTACACATCACTATCATCTTTGCCTTGAGCTCCGCGTATTTGAACTCATCTTCTGACTTCAACGCAGCAGGGGCAAATACATTTACTTGTAAAACAAAGCCAGGCCTGTTTGGAGGCGGACACAACAATCAATCCACTTGCCACAGAGGCAGTAAGTGTTCATTTACCATTAGACGACCTGTAGCAATACATATTATGTCTTTTGCCAGCAGGAGCCTTGCCAGCTGCAGTACACCACAACTTTGTCAGCAATCAGTCACAACCATCCTTTGCAACCTTTTGTTTGGCTGTTCGTTAAGGTGAATTTATAGCAGCGGGATGGAAGATTTTCTGGAGACCATCCTTCAGTTCTAAGTGATAATGTTGATGCTGCTTCAAGTCAGCACTTACCGTTAAATTGCCCTATAGATTTTATCTCTTGCTTTCCCACTCCTAGTTCAACTTTGTGCAATCTGAAGAAGGCAGCCCTTCCTCCGAGCAGGAAGGAAACCCGCTCTCTTCTTAGAGCCTGCATTTTGTATGGCTGTCGTATCCAAAAAGGCCTCGAGAGAACACTAAACTGGTGTGTAGTACTGTAAGGGAGCTTACTAAATTGAGTAAGGGAAGTTACTAAATTGAGACTGAGATGATATATATATATGCAGGAGATCACAAAGTATTCCTTGCAGTACTGGAGGCCTGATTCCCCATACATGATGCTAGCAGAGCTGGCAGGTATTTCTGCAAAATTTTAATAACTGTTCAACAACTTAATTCCCATCTAATTACCAACAGAATTACTACATTAGAATGTGTAATTTTTTTTCTTTGTAATAGTATTAACCCCATCGAAAGTTTGATGACAGACAGGATCCATTAATCATGCCATCAATATCCAAATGTCTGTGGTCTGTAACCTATATACAGCTGTGGGAAAAATCTATCAGCTGTTATGCTAATTAATTCTTGAACATAAGAATGTCAGCTGCAAGTTTGAAACATAACTTTTTTTCAAATATATCATCCACCTTCAGAAAAAAGATGGATATATGTGTCTGCACAATTATAACCTGCCAGTAATCAAGTAACATGCCCTGTGCTCTACCATCAATGTCTATTTGTCAGTGACAGAAAGGCCAGGGACTTGGATTTCATGCTTAGTTTGGTTTTGTAACAATCTGGATATGTGCTATATACTAAGTATATACAGTATGTATATACCTTGTTTTACCTGGGCCTCTTTCAATCACCAGGAAGACAAAAGAAGAAAGCAAGACAGGCAAAAAGCACTGATTTGGGCTACGCTGCATCACATCATCTGCTTCTGAGGACTAATTACAATAATACAATTGAGACTGTGTCCATTCCCATAATCACAAGCCTCATCTATAAATTACAGGTACTGTAGAAAGCTGTGCCATAATTCTAACAAGCCACTTACTAATCATAACTGCTCGTTTACTATAATTTGAAAAAACATAAAAAGGTCTGGAATCTAGAGTTTTGCTATAACTAAAGCTCTCCAGCAAATGAATACTACTCTAAAGGCTCTAAAAAATACTAAATATTACAGTACCAGTCCATCTTAAGCCACTGATAAAACCTTGGCATTATTACTTTCTCTACTGTATTTACATTTTTAATTATTTGAAGATTTCAATAGATTTTTTAATACTTTTTATATAAGCAATTATCATCATTTTAAATTAAGAAATTAAATTTATGAGGAGTGTTTTCAATTATTTTATTGTCTCATTTAACATCTATTAAACATGCTTTTCCCAGATAACAACTTTGTCTAATCTCACAATCATGTCATGAAGTGATTTTAATTTGTTTTGCCTTTAAGAGCGTCTAAATGAATACTTCAGCTCAAGGTTTTGGGTTTTTTTACTTGATTGGTTGGTTTGGGTTTTGGTACGTTAGGTATTTTACTTACAAATCCATCTCCTTCATGAAGCACAGTACCAAGTCATGGTCACTTGCTTTCCTCTAGCCACCTCATCAGTCCAGTGTTAATTGAAGACACCCACATCTTCTCTTTTCCTACTCTCAGCGATGTCTTGTAGAGAGCTGGGGGAGTAGCTAGTCCCCCACACGCTTTGCTTGTCTGAGCTCATTGCAATCTGATCGAGGAAGAACTTGGTGCTGGCAGAGAGCAACGCTTATGGTGGTAAAGGAGCACTCTCTAAATTTTTCCCCTGGCAATACCGAGAAAAGACAATTGCTTAGAAATTGAAAGTATGAAGACTCATATTCATTTAGTAATGTGGCATTTACAAGTGTAAATGTTATGCAATAAAAGCTTACAAGTGACATACAAGCACATAGTAAAAGTGTGGAATTAAAGCCCATTTGATTTTTCCTACCTTTGTGTTTTACAGTTAAGGAGCCCACCTCAGTTCTCATTGAGGTCAAGAGCCTAATTCCCCAAAAGGAGCGCTTCAAGCTAACACACATCATGTATTTTTCAGTTCTTCAAATTTATGCATAATGATGCCATTATTAAGACTAAATGCTAAATTATGTTAACGAGCAATCATCTGTGAAAGTTTCCTCTGCTCAAACAATGTATTGAAAGTGATTTCCTACGGATAATTGCCCTAGACTGTCAAGGAAGGGAAAAGTCATGTTTTCTCTAAATGACACCTGGGGTACCAAGTAGGAGACAGAAAGGGAGCAGAAGAACATATTTCAACAATGACTCTTGAGAAGCAACACACAGGTATGTTACTCTAAGGGCTATTGGCAATATAAGGAGTGCAGTGGTAGAGGGGACAAGTATGGGTCAGGGCTCCCAGAACTGAAGACTAAAGAGTCCCTGGAAGAGAATGGGCAAAAATGGGCTGCCAGACCTTCTTTTATTTTGAGGAGACACTCTGAGGTCAAATGACTTAGCCTAGCTTAGCCCTGGACACATCTATACAACTGATCAAGCCTAACATTATCAGTAGCAAAAAGTAAAGATATACCAAAACCAGACATATAGTCCCATACACGTGATTTATGTGCCAGTCTTATACTGGCTTACGGGTCTATTTAAGCAAAGAAGAGCCTTCACCATTTCCGGTTAGACCACTAACGAACGTACACAGCTAAACCCATGGAAAGGTCAGAAGGATCAGATTCCAACTATCTAAGCCCGAACATATTAGGAGGACAACAATTCTCTGGGGAAGAAAGAAATGTTGGCATGCTAAAAGGCTGCGTTTTTGCCAGCTGGACCAAGTCTTCTATTGGTATTGTTTCAGGAAACAGCCACTTACAGGCAGAACTTAATAGCAGTATTTCACAATAAGGAAGATTGTCTGCAAACAGTCTAAAGGTGGGAGGGATCACAAGCAGCACGAATGAAGATGAGAATTCAAGTGATCTCAAATTGGCGAGGGACACGAAACAACCAGTAATTCAGCAAGGATGAAGGCAAAATACTCCGCTTGAGTAGTGTAAGCGACTGCACAAAACATGGGGAAAGGACTCGGTAGGAACTCTTTGGGGAGGATCTGATGCTTCTAAGCACCTGAAAGATGCTGCTTGGCTGGAAAGAGCTCAGAGGAGCGGGTAATATGGACGTAAGAAAACATTGAAAAAAACTGTTTGATTTATGGTCTAGATACCAGGTACAGCTATTACAGGAGTATTACAGAGCTATTACTCTGAGTAACTGAAAGCGTGCTAGAGAGGGGCATCACATTTTTTTCCCTGACTCCTAAGGACAGCACTGAAAGTACTGAGCTTAAACTGCAACAAAGCAGATTTAGATCAGATGCCACAAATACCTAACGTGGATTACCTGAGCAATTACAGAATGTCCATCTCTGGAGTTGAGGTGAGCAGGCGTCTGTCAGTCAGGAATGCTTTCCAGATAAAGCTCCTACCTTCAGGCAGAGGAATGGCTAAGATGACCTCGCAAGGTACCTCCCACCCCTGCTCACTATTACCTTTTGGGTTTGCCGCAGAAAACAACACTAGATAGAGTAATAACCTACGAATAATCCTCAAGTCACTGCATCCAGATACATGGCTTATTAAAACAGAAATGACTTTGATAAGCATCTCAGGGATCAAAACAAACAATCCAGAAGGTGTTCTGTCAACCACTGACTATTAAAACTAAACAAAGAAAGCAGATGCTCTGGATCTTGGAAAGAAATTAGTAATTAACAGCATGGCCTTCCAGCCAGCCATGTGCAGGACCAATTATTCAATTATCCACGGCCAACTGTTAGCTAACTATATTTGCTGTCTTATTACACGCGCTACCACAAACTTCATTTGCTATAATGCTTATTTCTTTGGCGTTTCCTCCTTACTCTATATGCAGCAATTGTAGCTCTGCAAATTTATACTCTGGTGCAATTCACCACAAAGGCTCTTATAAACACTAAAAATAATTGTTAACAGTAAGAGGACAGTGAAAAAGTCTCCATACACCTACAAACCATGCAAATGTAAAGCAGACAGGAACAGATATGGAATTCATTTTTCAGCTGAGAAGTATCTCCATCCGTGGTGTAGATAAACAAATTGGAACCCGGCTAATTTTTACAAGCACAAGGAATGAAAATGTTGTATTAAGGCTCTCCTACATTATTTCTTCCAGCAACTTAATTATGTTATGCACATGAGGATAACTTCCTTTGATATGCGGGGGCAACAGCTTTGGGAGCTGAATTCCAAGCCGGTGGCATCATCAGCTTCTGAGTGACCATGATGTGTTCCGTAATGATGAGAAAGAGAATCTTAAAATAGAAGTGGATTTGTTAAATTCTGCTTAACTGTCAAAGGTGCTATGAAAGCTAAATAAGATATTTATGAAGTACTTCTTAAGCCAAGGACAAGAGCAGTCAACATTTTCAAATGCACCCTTATCATTTGCACAAGGACTTTTTTTAAGAGCTTGAGTCCCACAGAAAATCAATGGGACTTGGTGCTTGTCTGCGCAGCCTCATTCAAGTCAAGTTAAATCAAATTAACTAAAGTGAAAATTACTATGTATTAAAGATCATTAAATTCTTTGAAAGACTCCTCATTCAGAAGCAAAGTGGCTTTCGTTAGTTCTCATTTTAATTCGTTTTGGAAGTGCTCTAGTGTTCATTTTGGCAAAACATCAACCTTCAGACTATTTGTCCCAAAAGCACAAAGACTCAGATTAGAACCAAAAGAAATCAGAATAGAGGTTCACAAAGCTTTTAGAGAAAGCAAACAAATACTAAAACCAGTGATTTAATAAAAGACAACATCGCAGTTACTAGCAAAATTGTTTTCCCTAGCTTATACCAGCCACCCCCCAATAATTATTTCACCTGCAGTGGGTTTGGAATAAAAGCAAAAAAAAACCCCAAATTTCCCTCTCTGTTTATGTCCTGAACGCTTGGTGTAGAATCAGACAAATAGGACAGGAAGGGATGTCAAGAGGTCATGTAATCTGCATCCAGCCCCAAGTTGGCATCCACAATACCTGTGCCCTTCAGAGAGATGGCCGACTGCCCTGCCTTTATTGGCTTCTAACAATAAGGATTCCAGAGCCTCTCCAAGCAGTCTGTTCCTGTACTTCTTAGAAGCAAAGGAATCAAAGATCCTAAGTGTCTTGCTTAATATTCCCTTGCTGCACTTAAGTGAAGTGAGTGATCCACTTAGTGGTGGACTACGGGAACCTCACCACTGGATTTCAAGACAATTTTCTTCGCATTCCTCTTCAGAGGGAAACAACAATAAATCCAAAATTACAATTTCAAACATTCAAACGAAAACATTTTATTTCTAACATTCTTAGAAAACAACAGTCAGGTAGGACCAGTTGATTGACTAAGCGGTGAGCTGAAGGGAAACACTGGGTAGTTCTGCATCCTGTGTTAGCTCTGATTTTTACTGTGCCAAACAATATGAAAACACACAGTAGGAAAATGTGGCTCACCAACTGTAGGTCACAATGCTAACAGCGCTTTAAATATTGACACTTTTAACGCCAAGGTAAATTAAACAGCGGGTATTATTGCATGAAAGTGAGAAGTGAAATGTTTCCTTATACATCTTCAACTGCACAGAAAGAACCAGAAAAGAAATTTCCTTTGTGCCTTGAAACTGTGTATCTTAGTAGTGGCGTAATGCAAATTCTCAAACCAGTAGCCAGTATAAATAAAACTGACCAGGTCCCTGTTTTGCCAACAGGCACTGCAGCGTAGAAGCATCCCTTTTTTCATGGGTTTGTCATCACATAGCAAAGTCTCATACTCCTGGGAATCCAGAGGGAGCTGACATTAGCCCACTTTGTTAGTAAATCACTTATTTTAAATTATTTTGCCTTGTACCAAAGCAGCCTGAGTTAAAACACACATTATATTAATGACGTTGATGAAAATAATGATCTTATTTTACTTGAAGATTGCAACTAAACTGAATCACACGAAATAACAGATTATTCAAACGTGACCTCTCAGTCTACACACACAATCTGCAGTGGCTTTAGATGCCAAAATCCTCACGCTCAGATACATACTCCACGTGGGAAAACACAGAAGTCCTGTTTCACAACTACTTGACTATTACTTTGAAAACGAAATCATCACAAAAAACATCAGGACAAATTCCACATTCATGTAATTCAAGTTTCACGTCTATCTAAAGCACGGCTCGCTGTTACACTGCCTCGCTGCTTTATTGTCTCAGTCCAGATGTGTCACACTGATGTACCTGTTGTGCTATTTTGTTCTATTAAACCTGAATCATTATTTCACTTCTTATTTAGTGGGGATGAAGAAAACTCTACCCACTATTCAAACAAAAAAACCTCAACCACCCAGTAGGCTCAAGCCGAATTTCAAGGTAAGTCTTCTTGTGTTTCTCCCCAGAAGGAAAGAGGAGGCAGAAATATCCAGTGAAATACACGCAACAGAACGGAATGCAGAAAAATCCCCCACAGCTAACATTAATAAAGGAGCAGAGATATGGAAAGGGGAAAAAATCCAAACTAAAACAACATTTAAAATATATTATATGGAGTGGTGGCTTATTTTGCCAAAGATTAATTCAAAAGGATGTTTTTGTTCCTGTTGTCCTACCTCTGGTTCTTTGCCTGGGCCTTCCTTTAAGTAGAAAAACATGGCAGTATTTTTAGCTGACCCACCCTAAGGGAGACTAGAGACTAATTTCTGCAAAGCTCTCCATTCTCAGTATTTTTTTCTTTCCCAGCAATTTTGTTATTCATTCATTATATATCACAGCACCAAGATCTTTCTTAGGTATTAGTAGACTTTCTAAAATTACGATTTTATTTTTAATTATTTTTGTTTCTTTGCAGAAGATTCTGAAGGGGAAGATGCAGCTTTGAGAGAAGATTTGCAGGCGCCGCTATAAAACATCGCGCTTCCTGACGTCTGCCGGCCTGGCCTCGCAATGGTGTAGGAAAGGCTATTCCTGCGTAAGCAAGCATGAGACTTTCAGATCTGATTCAATGCTAAAAAGCAGTAAAATACTCTAAGTTTTCCTATTTGAAAGAGTCATTGAAAATGTGATGTCTAACAAGGTAAAAGCAAAGACAGAGGAAGTCACAATATTTAAATCCTCCCGTATTTGTCACCGGTTTGGCAGGGCTCTGAAGGCAGAGATGCGCGCAGTTCAGAATAACATGGGTGATCACAGATTTGATGGCATAACAAAACATAAATTATGTATCAGCAGAAATAACCAGGATACTTTTACAGTTTGTCCACAGGAAGTTACTAATTTATGCTTTTTCCAGTTGTACATGTATTGTACTGTATTCCAGTCTGTTTTGAAAAAATAATCAGTTCTTTTCAGCTATGACCTTTTCCTTCCTCTGTTTGTATTTGGCCATTATTTAGTTGTTTCTTTTTGTTAATAAAGTCTGCAGGCATCACTGTTCAAATTAATAAAATCCCAGTACCCCCACCACAAATGCCACCTTCTTCCTTGACTAGGGAAGGAGCTGGCAAAGCTAAAAGCTTAAGCCAAGCTTTTAAGATTTTTCTGATTCCTCTCTCTCATTCCCCCCCTCGTCGCTAAATCTTGGAGTAAAAGAAGATTAGTGCAGATGGATGAAAATATTTTTTCCACTTCAGCATTTGCTGTCACTATTCAGTGCTAAGCGGGTTCTCATATGGTGTCACTGGAAAGATGGAAATTCCTACACTTCTCTTAAATATAATCACCTTGCCACAAAGAAGGGAAAAAAAGAAAAATTGGCTGTTTATTTTGCCTGGGTTTCCTGTGATTTATCCGGCAGGAGAACCTGTAAACACAGTAACATCTCAGATTGATGCCTTGCCTTTTATGAAAGTTCAGCTGGCTTCTCCTGCACCGCACCACACCAATCTGTTTCTCGCTCGCTGCGCCTGGCCAGTAAATTGACCCAGAGCCAGGAAAGATGAAAATATGCAGACTTAAAGTAATCCCCCTTGCTGAGCACACAGGCACATGGCTGGATTAAGCAGGGAGGGGAGCGCGGGGTGGGGGACAACTGTAGCAACAGGGAGGCCTTCAGCAAGGGGTGCCCCCCTCCCCGCTCCATCTGCTGGGACTCCCACCAGCGGCTCCGGCAGGAGGAGGGAGGGAGCCGGGTCCCACCAGTGCCCAGCCACTCTGAGCCACACGCTCGTTTACACCTTCCTTAATTAAGCGCGTGTGATCCAATATACAGTCACAGGAATCCCAGTCCTGTATTTCCATAGTCCTCGTTGGCCATTTGCCATGAGGAACTGAAGGGGGGAAAATGGAAAATATTAGCATGATACTTTTACACGTTGCAAGTGTTGTAACACCAAATAAATATAAATCAAGATGTAAACAAACACTTTCATCCCCGACTGTTAACTTAGAAAAGAATCAGCTTGCTAATGACTTCATATTCCTAATAAATATGCAGATTACAACTGGGTTCAGTCACACGCGATCACCCATGCTTTAGGAAAAAAGAGAAGTGGGCACACTACAGATTTCAATGTAACAGCATTTCATGTCTTCAAACCACCCTCGCCTCCAAGAGGGGAAATACAAGTAGCTGCTCAGGCTGAACAGCTCTCAGGTTCAGGTTCTTACAGGTTCTCCGGCCGGATAAATCACAGGAAACCCAGGCAAAACAAACAGCCAATTTTTCTTTTTTTCCCTTCTTTGTGGCGAGGTGATTATATTTAAGAGAAGTGTAGGAATTTCCATCTTCCCAGTGACAACATGAGGAGAAATTACTATTGTCATAAACAGCCATGTTAAGCACTACCTTGGTTATTTAATGCTATTTGTAAATAATATTTTACTTAATAAATATCACATAATTATGAAGTCTGAGTAGTAACCACGTTTCCTTTCTGTCTGAAAAATGAACATTTTAATTACCAACAGTTCTGCATAAAGAGAGAAATCCACTTCATAAATCTCTGCATCCGATCTAAACTAGCTTTGTCATTCATAATGAGGGTATTTTCAGTTCTGAAGCCCACGGATCATCTGAAAAAACAAAATGAAAAAGCCCATGATATTCGGCAGCTCTGAAGGCCACCAGCACATGTGGATACTACATTGCTCTGTATCTTCCCTTCCACTGCTCCTCCTCTTGTGATACTGATCCCTCTGATTCCTTATAGCCCATCTCTTCTAGCTCAGTAGCCCCTCAGGCTGCTCTGATTTTACATGGGCTGAGAATCATGGGGCTTTGGGGTTTTTTTGTTGTTTTTGTTTTGTTTTGCTTTGGGTTTTTTTGGGTTTTTTTGTTTTGTTTTCTTTTTTTTTTTTTAAACAGATGCAGATTATTATCAAGACAGGGGTTATAGCACCTTTTTTTCATCTGTATAAAATCCATGCAGCTTGTATTCTTTTTATATTATAGAAACTTCGTAGGGATCCCACCCCCCCCCCAGTGTCAGCCATCAACAGAAATCAGGCTTGGATTTGCTAAAACATTCTGACTGTTAGAAACAGAGTAAGAGATTCTTCCCATTCCCTTCTCCCTTTCTTATCAAGGCCAAAGATGATTTTTAAAGACATCCTGAGCAATCACCTAAATCAAGGTTCAATTCAAATACATTTTGAAGCGCTCTGTTCAGCGGGTACCTCAAAAATCAATCTTAAATTGCAGAGAAGGTCAGGAGATTCATCTGTTCCTCTGCAATAGCATCTGCAATGGCAGATCAGGGTTGAAGTGCACAATTGCTCCAGACTACAGGCAAGATCCACCTTTTGCTCTGAACGACATCACGAAAGAGGTTTGAATACAGCGAGTGAGAAATGTGTGTAAAGGTATCGTTAAGAAACCATTGACACAAACGTCTTTGGAAATAGAGGGGTCCCGTAGACCTCAGCCTCAAGGTCTCCTGGTCCTCATCTCTTATCATCTACTTTAGATATTAAAACTAACTTAAACAAACGGAAAGAATGGTCATAGACTGGCAGGTGCATCCATCTTGGCAATACAGCCTGAGAATGGAAGTTCTTCCTACAATACTTTGATGCCAGCTTAGGAAGAGCTATGTGTTTACACAGCACTGGAGTCTGCCTCTGAACAAGCTGAAGGTCTTCTATCAGAGATAATAACCTATAAGGTAGGAAGTATCTGGAGTAAATTTTACAAGCACTTTGCTTGATATTGTATGTTCCTCTCAAAGCATCTTTCACATACGTACAAATCACAGAATGTATTAAAAAATTTTCTAAATTATAATGGGAGATTCAGAAAAACGTCATATTTTTGCATTTGGAGTTCAGTATTTACTTGGCTTCCTTACTATATGGAACATACCGAGTCATGAAACACTGATTAGGTTAAAGAGAAGTCACACAGAAGAGTCTTTTTTTTTGGTTACATTTCTAACACTGGTCATTTGGAAACATCTGATTTTAATTTAATGGACTGTAAAGTATCACTGCTTTCCAAGATCTGAAAAGACAAGAGAATGGCTGGCTTCTGGAAGCTCAATTACAAACTTTATTTGAATGTCACGCCATTTAACTATATTTTAGTTATGTCAAGACTTAGTGTATTTAAACAATTATGGGACTACTGTATTGTCTATGTTTTTAAAAGGAAAAGAAGTGGGTTATAGTTTGTATATTTAAGAAATGAAGACTGAAAAGGTGAAAGGAACAATATTGAGATTTCAGTATATAGTATACATCCTACTAGTCTGAGTGTGCAATACACCTTTAAGAGTGTTCACAAAACTGATGTAGTTTTTAAAAGAGAAACATTATGGTAAACAACACATTCAAACTAATTAGTTACAACTGAACCTCTACAGGGGCAACTTCTGTGATCTCTTCTGCTTCTTTCTGGCTGATATGTCTATACACAAAAGCACAACAAAATAAACGTATCAGAAATCAACATCCTACAGCATAAGTTTGCAAGAAGTTTTGCATTTCCACATCTGTTTTGTATAACAATAATAAAAACACATGTTGAGTTTAGTAATTTACAGAAATCAGTGATGTGAAGAACTCCTAATCTGCATGCGAACCCTCTGTTAGCACTGGCTATTCTGACAAGGTCCTTCCAATGTTGTACCTGGCAGAGCAAACGAGATCTGTTTTATTTCTATGTAAATTTTGCAAAGTTTGGATCCAAATCCAATTTTAGAGGAGAAAAAGTGTTACTATAAGAGTTTAAGATGTCTTTGTATACTTGGCTGGGGAAGGTAGAGAAAGCTTTTAACATCAGTTTAAAACCAGAGTAGAGCTTTGATGCCTTGCCACAAGCAGGCAACTGAGCGCAGCCGGAGAAAACGGAGGCAAAAGCCAGGTTGTGCTGGTTGAACACCAGCAAGTGCATTGCCATTAGGAGTATTTCCGTAAATCCACATTATTAGTTACACTGCAAAACAATCCTTACTTTCACGGTTAGAGACAAACCAAACGCATGCTACCTTTAGAACAGAAAGGCCAGCTACATATCTGAATGCTTTTGAAACTCATATTTTGCATGATATTGCTAAATAAATCTTCACTGCTTAGTTTGGCTAAAATCAATAAACAAAACAATTCATAAATCAGTCACATAACTACTTCTGAATGATGAGCAAATAAAATGGAAACAACGTTCCAAGAAGACTTTCCAGCAAATGCCGTCAAGAATTTGAAGTTCCCCTTCTGCCACTGTTCAGCCGACATCCCAACGGCAGAACAGTGGGATTATGCAGAGTTGCATCCTGTTTGGCGGAAAGAGAAGGGGGAGAAAAATATTCACACTACACTTAACTTTCTCCCGTAAATGTTAATTTCCCATGTTTTTGGTGAAAGCTTGTGCTTGAACAATCCAACACGCTGGGATGTTGACATGAGCAATTCTGCAGCATAGCTCCACTGCACAAATTATTGTTATTGTCAGAAGAAAAAGGAAAAGCTTTTCCCAGAAAATGCTACATTCTCAAAGGCAGTTCAAGGTCACATTCCTTATATTGTATTTACTGACACATAGTTTCATATTATTTAATATAACAGTTCAGTATCTATTTAAGATATGACGCCCTCAAAGGCGCTGAAAAGAACTCTGTCTTCTGAGGTAGGAAAAGGTAAATAGTCCTATTTACAGTCAGACTTACAAAAGTCTTTAGTCTATTTCTGTGTCAGATGACTAGACTACAGTGCTTCAAGTTTTTCCTCCAGATCTTACATGTTTAAGAAAACAGAAAACACTGTTCCATCAAGCACACTCTTTCAGCCTGTAATCAAACAGCCTTGTTAAGCCTTGTTACTTCCAGGGAAGTTTAAGTGACTCTATAAATAGAAGCAGATTTTATGCTTTCTTTGTACATAAAACACTCTAGGTGCTACTGAAAGCAGACACATTAGAAACAATTCCTTTTATTTGATAGTTCTTAGTTTTCACAAGAGCTGATTTTCAAAGGTCTTGGGCAGCATAATTGGTGTTAAATCTATTGTAACTTTCACTGTATCCATTTCCCACCAAAGAAAGTTATTTCTCATAACGATGAGAACCCTGGACATCCCAACACAGAAGAAAAAAGTGGAAGAAGCAAGTGGACTCCACCGTTCAAGCAAACGGTGCCTGAATTTCAGGGACCCTTCTATGCTGCTGAATAACAGAGCAAAAGCCTGGCTGACGCTACTTCAGCTTCTGTGGTTTCAGCCACCTGGTCAGTGCAGACATGAAGAGTCAAGATCAATTCTAAGATGCTATCTGATGCCACCACACCTGAAGTGATCAAAATAATACAAACAAAATTAATTTTATTGGCCACCTTAGAGTCACAGCTTTCATGGTGAGCAGGGGTTTGGCCTGAAGAAGCTCTCCAACCCAGCATGCATCCGTCTCATTGTGAACCCTGTGTTTTGGTTCTGTTCTGGTCAATTGACCCTCTCTGTTCCAGGCTGCACGTACGCAACTAGAAATGACGTTTGAGAAAGGTGCCATGTCCCGTTGAACAGCAGTTAACCCAAGGGTCACGCTTCTGTCATCTGTATTCAGAGGCCTACAATACGCAGAACCACTATATATTTGCGGTAGCTATATTTTTCTCTACCAATCGCTCATGAGGTCAGCTTGAGCAGAAGCTGTTATAACATTATTAAGAGTTTGGAAACGAGTCAAATGGCAAGGAGTTCCCAAAGTTCTGTCTCCATGGTGTTTTGCTCCTTACCATGTGTGTATATTGCTCATACGTAGCATTTGCCTGGGCTGCTAGCACAGACTTGCCACATCACTTCTTACAACTTTTTAATCTCTGTCATTCCCTTCTACTGACTCTTAAACTGCACTGATTTCCTTTGCCAGAAATCATAACAGGGACAACAACAAAAAATCAGACTTTACTGTGAACGGACTTAAATTGATTTTTCGAAGGGATTTAGACAAGTAATTCCCCCAGCACCGAGTACAAATCCTTGCCAATAATTAGGGCTGTAATAAGAACAGGGTGTTCTCTTCAAGGCGCTATCAAAAAGAGCAAAACGCCTGCCTTGAGGAGGCCTGATCCAAACCCGGCTGTCTGTGTCCCTTCGCCAGGACCCGACAGAAGGATGTTGTGTTTGCCCGGTCCCAGCCCCCGCCAGCAGACAGCAGGGTCCCGCAGGTCTGCGAAGGAGGAACACCCACCAGGTACCACCACAGCTCCCCGCGACTCCCCAAATGCCACTGTCAAGGCCTTCCCTTAAACACAAAAATTTCGGAAGCACGTGTTCTCCCACATACATTCCAAACCATTGTGCATTTACATTTTAAATCAACTTTCATTTACTTATGTGATACGACAGGTTCCTTTATTACCTCGGTATTACAGTGTGTTTTGTCATTTCTGTTAACAATTGCTTTCAAACCATTCATTGTGTGTTCTGGCTGGCTAATAACTTAATCACTAATAACCACTAAATGAATGATTTTCCACCAGTGCAACGTTTTAGCAACAAGTTATAAAAATAGCAAAGAAACTGTAACACAAATTAGACTGCCAAGCACATACTTAGGAGTGGGAATAACTCCAGAATGAGATCCTTACTGACTAATACATGCTCATTCAGAAAATTAAGAGCTTTCAGGATCACCTTAATTAGAAGAGAAGATTCTTTAAAATACAATCTCTCAAAGAAGAATCTGACTTTACTAAAGAAATTAAAATTTTTTTTCCTCTTTAAATGTAAGCATTCATTACCAATTTTGTGTAGAATAGTTCAATTTTTAGCTCTAAATATGAAAAGTCCTAGAAGGATCATCTCATTAACTACTTAACCACACAAAAACAAAATAATAAAAAATCCCATTACTTAACAGAGATCTTTACTAGAGAACTGTTGGCTATTGAGTGCATCCAACAATACTCAGCTGCATTTCACAACTAGTAAGTCATTTGGGTTGAAACATTATGATTTTAGGACTTTTTCCACTAAAACCATCATCTGGAAGCCATTCCCCTACAAACCTACTACTGAATTAGAACGTCTGAGACAAAAAATGCAATTGCTTATTACCTAACAGACACAGTGAGTGTGCACCTGTACATCTTACCTAATTTTTATTTTTCTTAAAAATGGTGCATTTCATTTGTGCTTGGTCTAAGTTTAGCTATATAAAGTATAAATGGTTTACTTAGAAGAGTTTGAGACTAAGAAACCAAAACAGCTGCTAGGAGCTGTAAAAGAAGAGTGTTAGGTGCTTTCAAGGCCAGAAGAGTGGCATTTAAAGCACATCAATGCCGCTGAGGCACAACTATGATGGAAATAATCCAAGACAAAACACAATAGAATCTCTTGCCACCGTTCCTCTATAGTTAGATTCACTTTACCAATAAATCTCGAGCTGCAGGTACCTACATTTACAGTGCTTTTCACATGGAGGAACTTGTGTTATCAACTGTCATTACAACACAGCTTTCTAAGGATCGTTCAGCCTGGTGTCAGCACTGGGGCTTGGCTGCGTGACTGAGTGACATTTGAGCGCAGCACCTCTAACTCAGTACTACGTGCAGCATAAATCTGCCATGGCAAATGCTCCTAGGCACGTGAATATAGTTGCTTCTACAAATAATTTCATTTAGTTGTTTCGTTTTAGTATCTCTTCCAGCTGTAACAGCTGCTGTCTCCAAACACCACCAGTATGATCATTCTGTCAGTTCTACCGCCACCTCACTCACCAGCTATCACAGCACAGCAAAGCAGCATAACATTTCTTTCCAAAAGATCTGTTAGAAATTGCTGACTACAGCTACAGAGACGAGTAGGAACTTTCTCTTTTACCATCAAACCCCAAATAGTTAGTTCCCCATTAGGGGGCAACCGATGCAAACTTGGGGTGAGGGGGAAGGGAAGGATCTGCACCTCCCTTCATCGTCAGAAACTGAGCAAATCTTGTCTAAAAGTGGAGGGATTTTTGTCTGTCATGAACAGACAAAAGTGTTGGGTTTTTTTTCATTTGACTTTTCCCCTGAAAAGGGTTTCTGCAGCAATGCAGTGGCTCTCGTCCCATCACTAGGGCATGGATACACAAATTTATTGGAGAGGGGAAAAGGAGAAAGCACAACCTGGAAAATGTCTTCAACACAAGCAGCAACACAGTCAACCCTACTTATTTGGGGGCTGCAAGTATAACCAGAGCACAAAATGATACAGATTTTGCATTTCAAATTCTTCCTTGAGAAATGATTATTGATTCTAAAAATACAGACATGTTCTATGGTTTGCTTCATGATGATCTTATCAACAACCAGCACGGCTAGTTTTCCCACGGTTGAAACAAGCCAAATAGCACCAATAAAAACCATTTAAAACATCCATGGACATTCCAGGTCTCTAAGAGATAACATTCACAGGAGAGAATATTCAGCAATCCAAGTAGAGGTAAGCAAAATCCTAACAAACTACTACTAAGGAGATGAAAAACCAATGCAGTCCTAACTGTAGCACCACTACAGAAGTACATCTCCTAAATGCTATCTAGTATAAAATAATTAATATTTCTGTTATCTATTAACTCTTGTGACTGCTACTTGCTGATCTCTGTGAAATGAGCTGAAAAGGAGACTCAGCATATTCTAGTATTTAGATAATGCCCAAGGATTTGGTCCGGGGCCCGGGAAGTTTTCTACAGCATTCATGGCTTTGTCACTAACCTGCTGGGTGACCTGGGACAAGTCACCTAACTTGAAGATGTCTTTGAGAACACCCGTATCCATCACAAGGCGATGTGCCGACACCAACAGTTGTCCCACCTGGTAGTATCATGTGCTGTATACACAGCCTTTCAGTGACAAAGCCACTCTTCTGGTGCAAAGCCAGCTGACATACCCATCCCAGGGCTAGGAGGCAACACAGTACTTGGCAGGGGAAGGTGTCAGATCACAGCAGCAGTGTCAGTCCTTATTGATATTATTGCCACACATCTCAAGCGGGGGTTCATCGACATACCTGGTAGAAATTCTCCTTGTGGAGGCCCTGACAGAAATCCCTTAGTGGGAAGAAGCGGGCTAGGAGCTCATGAGACTTAAAACTCAAACATCACCACTCCAACAGGGAGTAACTGATTAATCAGCCATTTTACCTCATTTTACCTCAAACTCCAGCAGAGAATCCACTTTGGTGCTGTAAGGGTATTAGACTTTAACAAGGGCAGATACTCCAGTGGGATTTAGAGTATGCAAGAGGTAGGTAATTTCAGCTTTTTATCAGTGGGTATTATAACAAGGTACTGTCAGGACAGAGCGTCTACCTGCAGGAGAAGAGATTGGAAAAATTCCAAGATTTCAAGGTAACAAAGGAAAGGAGGGTTATAAACATAGCTGAAGGAAAAAAAAACAAACACACACACAAAAAAAAAGGAGAAATGCTTAAGAATAATGACTCCAAAACTTTTTCTGGGTCTGTACATCCCTGTTTAGAGAGGCACAGCTGAGACAATGCAGCTGGCTCTGTGACAAATGGGAAAAAATAAGCCAATTTGAGCTGGTTGTTAGCAGTCGGAGCACAGCGTCTCAGATAAATGAGTGTCTGCCTCAGGTATGGCAGCAGATCTTCCTGAACCATTCCTGAGAGACTTGCCAGGATTGCAGCAGCCCTTAGCCATCAAAAGCAGCAAGGAAGTTCTCTTCCATCTCCCATCCCTGTGGTAAAAGGTGACCTTGGAGCAGGATTTTCTTCTTCTTCATGCCCTCTGCTCCTCATACCAACTCCATCCTTCCTCCTGCCTTTGAGCTAGACATGTTGTCTTATTTAACGGTAGATAAAATCAACACTTTCCCCAGCACAGTTGCTCAAACTGCTCTGTGTGGGTTGTCACACCTCCAACTGTATCACTGTCTCTAACTCAAAGTGGTATTTTCAGCCTGATCTGATGTTTGCCAGGAGTCCCAGTTTGGCTCAGAAGCTCTCGTCTCTATCCTCATTTGAGCTAACGGCCTCTTATCAGGGAACAGCGTGCAGAGTCCGTGCAGTACCCCGTGCCTGCTTCCTCTTCCAGTCATCACATTTACTGAGGCTGTTTTCTCCCTCAGATAAATATTTCACCTGCTGACGCTGCTCCGCCTACTGCTTTCCCCCCCCACTAAACAGGTAGAAAAATCAAATGTGCAAAACCCACAAAGAAAATAAAAAGAGAAAACAGCCATAGCAGTGCTGTTTACCCACCCCTGCCTTCAAAGCCTTACAAAGTAAGAACAACGTCTTTGGCTCCTTTCCTAATTCCCCAGTAAAAGGAGCCACATAGAGCAATCCTTGTCAAGGGCTGAGAAAGAAGGCTTGGAAGAGAGAAGAAAAATATAGAAGGAATAAATATGGACCAAAGGCCAAAAAAAAAAAAAAAGGCATAAAAGTCCTTAAATCCTGCAAGAAAGGAAAGGACCTAACTTTTCCTCTCAAAGAGGAAACAGAGCTATGGGCCTGTTAACCACTTCTGACCAACCACAAGCCAAGGAGGTTTCTTTCAAGGGCCAAAACTTCACCAAGAGATGGAAGTAGCTGCATGTACAGAACTACAGGTCGTCTCAACTGGTCACCAGGTAGACATCCATGTTCCGAGATCTTTTGTGAAACATTCCCTATTCAGAACTTCCTTCTGTTCTGAGACTGCACCGTGGTTTTCCATGTAAGTGTTTGTATCATCACATCACACATAACGGAGTATGCTATTTTCAAGCAACAAAACAGTATGATTTCCATGGCAATTGCAAGGAATTTGGCAAGGCTGTATGATAGACTTGGTCTGGTAAGAAAGTTTTTGAGAAAAATAAAAAACAATTGAATCTCTCAGCACTAAGACAGTGTAAAATTCTCCATATTCACCTACCCTGTTTACCAGCAGGCTCAGGACCGTCTTCTTATTTGGAGATCTGCACCAGAAAAAAAACTTACCTACATATTAATGGTAACATGCCAAGGCTGCACTTGAGCTACTCACTCTACCAGGGTAGGGTGAATGAATGCCTGTCTCAAAGAATTTCCAATACTACTCAACAGACAAAACGTTTAGTCTTTCAAATGGAGCCCAAGCTCCTTTGAGGATGCCACATAACAAATTTATAGGATCACAAAACGGTTAGAGTTGGAAGATCATCTAGTTCCAATCCCCCTGCCATGGCTAGGGACATCTTCCACCGGACCAGGTCAAAGCCCCATCCAGCCTGGCCTTGAACACCTCCAGGGATGGGGC
This sequence comes from Larus michahellis, assembly GCF_964199755.1. NCBI lineage: Eukaryota > Metazoa > Chordata > Aves > Charadriiformes > Laridae > Larus > Larus michahellis. The sequence continues at coordinate 18,818,049 of NC_133904.1, forward strand.
AGCCACAGCTTCTCTGGGCAACCTGTTCCAGTGTCTCACCACTCTCAGAGTAAGGACTTTCTTCTTAATATCTAATCTAAATCTCCCCTCTTTCTGTTTAAAACCATTCCCCCTCATCCTATTGCTCCACTCCCTGATAAAGAGTCCCTCCCCATCTTTCCCGTAGGCCCTCTTCAGGTACTGGAAGGGGCTCTAAGGTCTCCTCGGAGCCTTCTCTTTTCCAGGCTGAACAACCCCAGCTGTCTCAGCCTCTCTTCATAGCAGAGGTGCTCCAGCCCTCTGATCATCTCTGTGGCTTCCTCTGGACTCGCTCCAACAGGTCCATGTCCTTCCTGTGCTGAGGGCTCCAGAGCTGGATGCAGTACTCCAGGTGGGGTCTCACCAGAGCGGAGCAGAGGGGCAGAATCCCCTCCCTCACCCTGCTGGCCACACTGCTTTTGATGCAGCCCAGGATGCAGTTGGCTTTATGGCTGCAAGCACATGTTGCTGGCTCATGTTGATCTTCTCATCAATGCTCATCAATTTCTATGAGTCGCTGCCATTTATCATGCACTTGTGATTTTAACCTTAGACTCCAAATCACCATAACGTAAGCTAACTTGTAACTACTTCTCCCAACAAGCACTTTTTACATAATCAGATTCCCAAATAGTACCCCAATTACACATGAGGACGGAGACAAATGGAGGTAAAATGATTCACCCGTGGCCACTCAGCAGATTAATGGCCAAGTCAGCAATAGAAGCCAGCCCTGGTGTCCTGACCCTGCACACTCTTCTCTCTCAGCAGCTCTGAGCCTGTCAAGAGGAGAAGAGGACCTTACAGCAGGATCTGAATCACTTGGAGATGACCTGCAAATAATCCATGCTTAAACAAAAATGATTCTTGCAGAGATCTGCTCTTATAAATATACAGGCTTTTTCTCCTCTTTCATTTTCTTTAAGCTTCTGAGAAGAATTCAGCAATCTCAGCCTTATGGGACAGGGATTGGCTTGTGGCCACAGATTTCACACTTGGTTTCATGAGCAAAATCTAAACAGGCCGCGATTGCAAAGACCGTTGTGAGCAGCTGAGGTGCAGATGGGTTTCTGGGGAGGGCAAGAGAGGTAAGAATTTTAAAAATCTATCGAACATTTAGAAACACTTAAGAGACTGGAAAAGCAACTTCCCATATCACGTTTAATGTTTCAAAGGGTTTAACAGCTGGAATAGCAACCTTCTACTGTTAACATTTAATAGCTTACGCCTCTCAACTGATGGAAAATTGTAAAACATATTTAACCTGTAGAGGTCTTTTACAGGAAAGAAAAATAACTTTCCAGAAGTAACGCTTTGGTGCGGTGGGTTTTGGTTTTTTTTTTTATTTTATAAAAATAAAGCCTGAAAGAGTGGTAATGACATTAGCTACACATTAGTTTCCAAACGTTAAAGAAATTCCCATCTAAGAGCAAGCATCAGCAGTAACTCAGCAGTTTCATTTCATCGGGGCTTATGCAACCGTCGCGGGTTTTGATCCACACAGGCGCACGCCTCACAAGCAGTTATTGAAGTGTCAAAGCCCCACGCCTCAGAGTTAAGTTACCAAGCAAACAACAGTTTAAATTCATCAAAAGCAGGCATTAAGTTTAACAGGATTTCAATTAGGGATGGACCAAAATCCAAGCCCTGCAATCCTCTCAAAATGTAAACAAGCCTACAAACCCACAAGCAGGCCTGTCTGACTTTGAGAACAGAACCAAGTAAAACAAACAGCAAAATTATCTTGCAAAAAAATCTTGCAATCTTGCATTTTTCCATGTCTGGACAAGCCTCAAGGCTAAAAATCTTTGCAATTCTTACAGGCACATCACAGAAAACAACTGAAAAAAAAAAAGAACAAGAGTGTGTAAAATTAAATTAAGAAACAACCAAGTATAATGGTCCATAGTGACATTCACTGGGCACAAATCCTGCAGTCACTGATGGATATCATCCTAGGACCTCAGGGCTCCGATTCCTGAATTAACATGAGAATATACAAACATTTCATTTGTACCTAGCTTTTGCATTTGGCCACAAAAGGAGACATGCACACACAAAATAAAAACCATAAGAGAGGTGATGGATAATGAGTGTTATGAGCAGAGAAGTAACAAATGGTAAACCAAACCAATTAATTAAAAAAAAAAAAAAGAAAAAAGAAAAGAACATAAAATATAGATGCTGAGCCAGTAGGGATGGCAGTGGTTGGTGGTGCCAGAAGGCAGGGCCCAGCCCTTTCCCAGAACCCATCTGTATTATCATAACCATCAGAGTGAATGGTGTCAGTGAGCCAGCAGCCTAAGCCCTAACTCTTCAAAACAATTTGGGTTTAATAACTGGGAAGACAATACACATTATCCGAGCCATGGAAACACCTAGAGAATATTTAAGCATACACAGGTAAAGTTAGAAAGCCACATGGAAATTAATTTACTGTACTAGGGATAAAATTATTGGCTTCTGTGTCTCAGGCATATTGCCTTTATGACTGATTATGCGTCCAAACAAAGTTTTTATGAAAAGTATTTAACATGTCTGACAGACACATACTCTCCACCATTTAAGTTATAACCCAGACACTAGTTATTAGGTGGAAATTATGGCATCTCAGTGGTATTTCTGCCACATGGCAGGCTTTATTTTGTTTAATTTAACAATAAACTCATTATATTAACTGAATTCAATAGGAACAGCAGGGGGAATCCTGTTAATTTAATCTCGAACATCAGAGAGCATCTGAATGTGCTAAAAGAACGAACACAGAAGGAATTAGAAGAATGGTTTCATAAAGAGGAAGGAAGTTTCCATTTCCTCAGAATGCTCATGCTGAATTTAAAATGCCTATGTCTGATTTGATATTAAATGGTTCAGACATATGGTTACTGTTTGAGACAGGATACTGGGCTTGATTTGACCTATCTAGTCCTTGTTACATTTTTTGGTATGGAGAAGTCCTGTGTAGCGGTTGCCATAAAAAGACACCGCTTGAACCCCTCTTAGCACATGGGTAATACCAGCTTGCTATTCCTCCTCCTTCTTCCAATGTGGAAAGCAAGAACAGTCTCATACACATCACAGCTCAGACAGTAGCTGGGAGTTAGCGGTGATCATCTTACCAGTCTCCTCAGGTGGCAAACCTTTGTTACCAGTGACAAAGTCTTTGGGCTAAAACTCGAAGGACTATTCTTAAATCACTTCAACAAGGATTACAGCAAGATCCACAAGGTTCTCCACTGTATTAATTTGTGCCTCTCTTGACTTTTGTATTGGAAGAGCACCCTGGAGCATTTGACAAACCCTCCTCCTCCTCCTCTTTTTATCTTATTCGCCTGTTCAAGAAACCTGCCACTCCCTGAAAGCAGCTGTAGCAGCAAGGGAAACGGGCAAACCTCGATGCATTCCAATGCTTTCTAGAAGCACAGCCAAGAAGAGACACTTGGAAACAGACAGTTAGCAAACATCCATATTAATTACTTACATAGGTACTTCCTCTGCTTCATATAAGGTGGTAAACTGCTGACCCCTGGATACTTGTAGGGATCCAGACACTTGGACTCGCACTCCCAAATCAGAAACAGAAAGTGGTGTGAGAGGTGGGGTGTGCAGAGCTGAAGAGCAGATGGGATTATCATCATTGCTCCGGGATGAAAAGCAGCAATCAGCAACAGCAAAGGGAAGGGTTAGAAAAAAGGCACGTTCCTTCCTGCACATACACTTGCCCTGACACAGGAGCAGAAGTCAGTGCCACCCATGACGCTGTTCTTAGCCATGGCCACCAACAGCGCTTACCTGCCTGCTCTGCTCCTGTCAAGACAGAATCTAGACACCCATGGCCAAAACCTCCAGAGGTGGTGTAGACGACCCAAAGACACGTTTATAGACCAGTGAAGATGACAAGCTCTGGCAGGTTTCTGACTACTGACAGAGCTGCCCAAAACAACATTCTAAAAATGGACATTTAATGAACAAAGCTGATTAACTGCATAAGAAATTGCAGTTATTTTACCTGCAGACACACACCTGCAACAAACTAACAACAGTATAAGGGGTTCCATGTAAGCGGCGATCTGATCAGTTGTCCTTTTGGAAGGAAATTCAAGTTAACTTTGATAATGGATATTACCCTATGGAAGACAAGAGACTACCTCTGCTAGATCTGAGATTCACCATTAACCTTCTGACATATACAGACATCATAAGATAAGCAGTTTGTTTAAATCTTTCACAATATTCAACATAAGATGTTCAGCTATGAGTTTTCGTAACTTTGCAATCTGAAGAACACGCTTGGCAGCAGTCAATAGAGACCATTCTCAGAAGGGTGAGCTTATGGGCTTCTGGCATAGCTAAGTACATCACTGCAATTAACTGAAAAACATAGCAATTTTTTTTCCCATGCTTTGTGGGCATCTACTAATTAAGCCTCAACAAAGCCATAGAAGCCATGGTGAGAAAAGTATTATTTACACGTTTTCCAGTAACAGAAAGGGAGACAGAGAAAGGTTATAAGCCTTTCACAGAGTCACGTAACAATCTGGTCACAGAGCTATTAACAGATGCCTGCATTTCTGAGTCCTTCATCCCCTGCTCCCTTAGCATATAACACTACTCCTCTTAGCTTCTAATTTTGTGTGGAAGACATTTTTGAGAAGGTGCTGTCAAGTACAAAAAAAAAAAAAAAAAAAAAAAAAAAAAAGAGACATTGGTAAGGAGGATTTGCCTCTGAACTAAAGAGACAGGCCTCACCCATTGTGGCCCGCAGGTACAGCCAGCCTTGTTCTTTAAGTCCAGATGCACAGAATCCATAAGAAAGGCTGACCAGAATGAAACGCCCCTGGCATGCTGTGCACAGCGTGGTTTGTGGGAGGGCAGGAAAAGCAAGGCAGGAGAAGGAGGAGGGCGGAAGAACACTGGCGCTAGGAGAGAAGTGAAACCAGAAGCAAAACCCCAGTCTCTACCAGAACACATTTTGTACTTAGTGTGCTCTTCTTACATTTTGGTTTTAACTATAAAAACCCCAATGTATCATACCTGAAGGAACAATATTACCTCGTTCTAAGGTTTGTCAATCTGAAAAAAGTTTACAAAGGGTTGTTTCTACTTACAGCAGGAGAAAACCCCCAAATTCATAATGGTTACATTATGAAACTTCACTGTAGGAAACCTTCATGTATGCTTAAGAAATCTGGGCACCTTAATTCTGAAAATAAATTATCAGATAGGACAGAAATACATATGAAACACTATCAGTTTATGAAAAGTACAGAATATATACCTGCTTATCTTTCCACACAGGAAAGGGCATGAGGAGATCCAGCCGGACATACGTAACAGCTGGCAGAATTCATTGCCAAAGGTAATCACAAAGGCCAAGAGATTAGGGGACTCTTGGACTTTGTATAATTAATAAACACTGTCAGCAGGGCGAGATGAACTGTTTTGCTACGTACGGTTGTTGTATCTTTTCCTGAAATGGTGGTGTCAGAGACAAACAGATGGACCAATGACCTGATCTGATGCATCTTCATAACACCACGCTAACTCGAAGGAGGGAACACCAGATGATTAGTAAGGCAAGTAAGACAAATGCATTTTCCTCCTTTTTGACCAGAATTTCCCTTCCCTATTTCCCCTTACCGCACAATGTTTACTTGCTCGTGATATTTTATCACACTCTGCCTTTGGGCAATTTGTGCGGTGTCCCATCGATGCTGGCAATGGAGTCTGTATGCTGCATTTTCTAAATGGATGCAGATCACAGAATCCTTTGTGTATGCCGTGTCCCAAGACTCCGTACAACTCCTGACCTGCAGGATCCTGCTTCACAGCTGTCATAGCACAAAACCTGGAAATTTTTCAACGCTTCTGAATGTCTCACAGACACTCACTTCATAACACATACGAAAACCACCTTTTTTCCTTCTGTGTTTCTGAGATTTTCTTGCATTATGTAAATTACCTATCATATTCATGCTCATATTGACAGTGAAAAGGTTAATTTGCTCTTAAACACGGAAGACATAACATCCACTAACAAAGAAAATATGAAGGCAAAGAATAATTTCTACTGTTTTTACAAGCAAAAAGATACTTTTTTTTTTTTCTTGTTTTGTAGAGTAAGCTTGCGACCTTTTCTCCTCCTCAAGGCTACTTATGCTTCTGCATAATGCTGGATACCTGCAAATGCCTCAACAAGCATCAGTCAGGACATTTGTTTAGAAAAGGCCCTAAGGCCGATGCAAGGTGCGAGGAGCAAGCAGAGTTCTTTCAAGCCAGCTCCACAGTGATCATAATAAAACTGATGCACACATCAAAAACACGGGCAAAAAGCACAAGCAAATTAACTGCGGTGCCAAAAGCCCCGTACTGTTGAATTCAGAACAACACTATATGCAGTTAGTAGATCTTCTTAATCCCTGGCTTCCTGAAGAGCTGTGTACAAGTACAACCTCACTACCTGCCTGTAACTGCAGTAAACCTACGTGAACACATGACTGTAGCATAATACATTAATTCACAGTCAAGCCCATGCCCTTCACCACAGTTTCTCTTTTTTTAGATAACAGGATGAAGTTACGATGAAATGATTAAAAGGCCTTTTTCAAAGCTCAAAGCCTATATAAGAGCCACAAGACTAAATACAGAGCACCAAGACATGATGAACAGAAGTAGATTTAAAAGATCCAATGCATCCATCACTGTCTTGATTCCATTCGTGTTCTGCCAGGGCAGAATCTGGTCACGAGTCCTCTTCATTAAACAAAAGAAACGAAATGGTAGGAATGTGTTTTGTGCTGTTAAGGTGTGTAATTGATAATGAAAACCAAAGTTCCTTCTAAGTCAGAGTAAGGGGACATGTACCTTTCCTGTGTGTACAGTCAGGCTCCTGGAAGCCAGCCCACCAACACCCTTTGCCAATGGGACGCTGCATTTTGATATATTTGCTGACACAGCTTTGAAAGACACTGCTATACCAGGTCACACCATGATGAAGAGCTTACTAGTTTATTAATTTGCACAATCAAAAGGCAAATAAATAAAAGCAGGCACATTAATCAACACATGAACCGCAGACACTGCTAGCTTGTCTCCCTTGGAACTTTTTCGAAAGAATGTGTCTGTATGCAACTGCTGTGCGCTATGAACCGAAAAAATGTTCTGAGGCTTTACCTGAGAGACCAACAGATGCAATAAACTCATTTCCTGAGCTCAATTTTGTCATTTGTAAGTCATTTCCTTTCAATGTTGCATGTGAGAAGGGTTTGGTTTTGAACCCAAATCTACATAACTACACATAGAGCATTTGGAGCATTAGACAGATAAAAGTAGGAAACAGCTACGCAAAATCTTCAAGTCAAAAAATTGACTTCTAAAATGCTGCCTGACTTATAATGAGCAGGCTGCCAAGTATTTTACGAGTTCCCAGCTTAGCCTGCTTCTATTGTTTCAGAGCATGAATTTAAGAGCAAAGCATTGTAGAGAATTCTCTAACTTTCCATTACAGCTATACTCAGTGCAGTGCCTTGCAGGCCCCTCCACAACCACATTCAGCAGCAGCTCTTGCAGATCTGCACGCTGGATAGATTGACTGAATACACTACAAATTTAATTTTTCACCCAGATTTACATGCACATCAAACAGCATTAGAGACAGTGTGCTAAAGTTTTCTGAACACCTATTTGACAAGCCATATGTTAATTGCCCAAAGGTCAGAGTAACTATTTCAGAAAAATACAGTTCTCTGTTCAAATGAGTAACAGCCAAGCAATCCAATTATGAAATAACAGCATCATTTCCCAACGATCTATATATTGTGCATGAAATGAATACAAAAGATTGATGAGATTTTATGCATAATTGCTCACAATTCCAAAACGGTGCCTTTTAAAAGTTAATAGTAAATCTTAAAACATGCACTAAAAGAACGTATGCCACCATATTTCCAACATTTGGGAGCACATGTGCTACAACAACAGCATTCCTTTGCTATTAAATGCCAAAGGCTGTTTAGTGACATATCCAAATAAACCCCACTAATAAGTAGACTGCAGTAGGAACAGTGGTTTATGTTCACAGAGAGACACGTGACATTGAGAAACATTACATGTCATTTATAATAATTGCAAGAAGAAAATCGTATTTCATTATAGGCCAGTAAAGATTGGGCTAAATTCAAAGCTAGGTCAGGTTGCTCAAGGCCACAGCCAGCTGAGTTTGAAAGTCTCTAGGAATGGAGATCCAACCCATTCCAGTGCCTGACCGCTCCCACACCCAGCAGGAATCACCTTTCCAGTGTAGGCTGCTGCCTGTTGTCCTTTTGCTGCGCGCATATCTGAGAAAAGTTTGCCTCTTTTCTCGATAGCCCTCCATAAGAAAGCCGAAGAACATGATGAGATCCCACGCTGTATGAGAACCTTCTCGCTTTCTCCTGCGCAGGCTGGAATACCCAGCTCACTCAGCTCTCCTCATGTGCCAGCACTGTAGCCCCCAGACCAGATTAATGGCCGTAGAATTCCTTGATAGTTGAGGTTGGATGTGGTCTTTCCTTCTCTGCCATATATTCTGCCTTTCCATAGAACGACTTTAAAAGATCTTAATTTTGTCCACTGTGCAATGGGAAAATTTTGAAGTTTTCAGGCGGCTTCTGGCAATCACCCCATCCCTCTTTCCTGGCGGATTCCCTACTAGTTCTTGAATCCTACACCAAAGCCTAAAGTTTATACTTCTAAACCTCCCAGGCACATTTGCAGCACTAAAAATGTGAAGGACAGAAAAATGTGAAGGAAGTATCAAGTCATACATGCCATCTGCCTGAATCTGCTGACAGTCTAAAACAATATTTGCATAACATGAAGGGTCTAATTGATTTCAGGGGGTTGCTAAAATTGATCTTTACAGATGACAATTCAAATGCCAGTGTAAATAATTATTTACAGCTGATATCAACAGCGATAGCCAATTCATGTTAACTAACAGTCCAAAAAAACCTCCCCAGGTGACAAACCCCATGATTTTGTATTTATATGGACTGAAAAAAAGAAACCCCAAAAGCCACTCATTTCCTTCCTGACAAATTTTACGGTGCAGTTAAGCTTTGCAGTACAAAGAAAAAGGAGCAGCACAATCAAAATAAATTCTAATCATCAATTATACATAGAGCATTCCGAGTTGGATTCAAATCTCTCACTTGTTTTAGTACCACTTGTTTACTATACTTGTTTCTTTTCCTTTACCTTCTCTTTTTTGTGCTTAATCTCAAAGATTTTCATTAGTAAAACATTAATTTTTTATGCTCTATTTTCTGCATTCTTCTCTTATGTTTTAGTTTCTCATCATTTAAGACAAGAGCAGGATCTGCAATCAGCCTCCAGCTTTTTCAACCTTCATATAATAGGTTATAAGCAACATATTCATTATCACCATCCAGATAATTAGAATGTCTGTCTGTAAATAGAAAAGCAGAAATGTTACCTCAGAAGAGCACTCTTCAAGGAGGGGACACTTCAGAGTTCATGAGCTTTGAAACTAAGCTCCTGTTTTGCTAAGCAGCTATGAAAATCATTTTCAGAAGTTAGTTTTACAGAATTCACATGGTGTAGAACGCACTTACAGAGAAGCTGCTCTGAAAGCCTTTTGTCTGAAAAGGGCCCCTATGGAAAAAGCTCTTTGATTGCCTTGGACAAGATGACGTTATTAAAAAATTGTGAATGTCAGGAAGCACAAAGTTAATATAAAATTAAATTACTTAAACACAATGCAGTGGGGTTTTTTTGGTTTTTTTTTTTTGGTTTTTTTTTTTTTGAGAAGCAAACCCAGCTATTTTCAGGCAAGTTTTCCCACAGCCACAAAAGAAGATTAGAGATTCGGGAGCTGAGTCAAGTCTCCCAACTGTGTGCTGTCCTGCACTTGTAAAGGCAAAGCAGGTATTGCATACCTCGTGCATGTGCTATTTTGTCTTCAGAGCAACTGAAGCGCAGTGCGGAGGGGGGGGCAGGGAGGAACAGAAGTTCCGAACAGGCCAAAACGCTTGACTTGACTTCAGTATTTCTGAAGTATTTACCTCGCTGCAAATCTTTACTCACACTGGCTTGTAGAGATGTAAACATTTACATCATTGACAATCCAAAGTACTTTTGTCTATGTTATCGTGATTATTAACATGAAATGTGTTTGATTTTATAAGGCACTGTACAGACAATTACAGTCAATTCGACCACGTGGGAAACGTGGCAACCCTCACCCCCTATTAGTTATACCAGTATCATAGTGGTTGATCCTGTGTTAGCAACTCCAGTTGATGAAGCCACATCATCTGGCGCACACGGTGCTGTGCCGGCTCAGCTGATTTCACACTGCTATAGAAGCCAGTTCCTGGCTTCTCAGATGAGTCCAAGTGTGCTCAGTTTCTAAAGGAAGCAGAGTAAAGAAACTAGGGATACAAAGTTTAAGAGGTTGCACGATTTAGAACCCCTTTCCATTTATCCGGGAATAGTGCAGAAGGGAGGATTCATTCTGTTCCCAACCCAAGAGAGGAACACATGTTTCTACGGCATCTGACCAAGACAATGGAAAAACTCCAGTTAACTTCAATATTGCAAAATCAAATCCTTAATTCATCAGCTTGCCAACTTGCCAAACCTCAGCTGTCTGTGTTGTCTGCAGAGATGAAAGCAGTTAGATAACTAAATGCAAGAAGTAAAATTATTTGCCTACAGATGAGAGATCGTAGAAGATTTTACTCATCCTTCTTGATTTTTCTTATTACTTAACTGCCGAGACATACATTTACATTTGACTCTGCTGGTTTGTGCAACTCATCTGCAGGATGGGAAGTCAAACTCCTACTTTCTACCTCAGAGAATCAGATCTGAAGTCTGTCTAAAAAGCAAATGCCTCCGTCTGATCTTTACTAGCCTAAGTACCAGCTGACTCCAAGCTCTTTTCATGCTTTTTTTAAAGAAAGTCTGAAAAGGTTTTGACATCATCATAATCATGAAATGAGAAATGTCGATCCCCCTAAGCAAAAAAAAAAAAAAAAAAAAAAAAAAAAAAAAGAAAAGACTGAGATGAGTTTTGCTGAGTAAAACATAGACACTTCTGCTGGCATGTTCTTATGTTCTTTAAATCGACTGTTCAAGACGTAAATCTGCATCTCTTGGACTGAACGTTTGGCCCAAGCATCAACACACCAAGATTCTTTGCCCTGCAAGGTAACTCGCTCTCTTTCTTTTGCTGACTTCCTGCCACTTGTCGATTCCTTTTCTGATTCGAGATAAATGAAAAGTTGAACAACCCAATATGCTTCCCCAGGAAAATACCGTGAAGACCTGAGGATTTTCCACCATTACCCATTAGTAGCACCTCCGAAAACAAATTAGTAACCCAACAATCTTCTACATGCCAGAACTAAAAACTAAAACCCAATAACCTCAGACCTTCACAGAGGTCTGTTTTTTAGCCACTGTTTAAATTCAGCATGGGACCAAGCTGAAATTCCAGAAACGAATGCCACATCTGAGCATCCTGACTGATGACGGCACTTGTAGCAGACTGTATACGCTCAAACTTTGGGATAAGTTTTGGTGAGTACTGGAGCGGTTTCACAGAGTCTTGCACATGTAGGTTCTAATCAAAGCAGGAGCTCTAATCTTTAAGCTCCTCTTACTCACTTGTTTGTGGAAAATATCCCCAAAAACTTATGATGCTAAAAGAGAAATCCACATTTCTCAAGACTGCTTGAGAAAGACTGTATGCACCCATATTTTTGTATGCTTATTCCCATAAACCCCAGGTATTTTGCATGCTTATTCACAATATTAAGTGTCAATGGTACTTGGTTAAAATGATTATTGCACACAGCATGGCTAACTTTTAAATGTAAATTGTATGCAAATATATGCAATGCCATCTTTAATGCAGATGTAGCAAAAAGTATTAAGATGTGTAGGGCCTAATTAGGTCCTACATCAAAAACTAGATATAAAAACTTGACTCCAAAGTCTCAGCAAAATAAATTTGAGCTAGAAATCCCAGTGTACACTCTTAGGGAAGCAGGGGGAGTAACTCTTTCCCTGCGACTTCTGAAAGACAAAGAACACAACTAACTCCAGTGAATGTTTTGTCCTTTCTGTCTTCGGACAAAGCACTTTCCGTTTAAGCAAGATGCAGCTACAATGGCATGGTTGTTTCATTCTCTTCTATCTCTTAATATTTAAAATGATGAAAGAAAGCCTTCATTTGTTATCTGGACTGTATATGAAAGTCAGGAGTAGGGATAAAAAAATTCCTGGGCAATGTAAGGCTCAGCCTAAATAAAGGATAAAAAAAAAAGCATGGTTTATCTTTTCTAAGCCAGGGGCTGCTCAACACTGGCCCTGCCAGTGGGACTTTGATTACTGAATTCATTGGAATAGAGAAGCACTTGCACATAGCAGACTCCAGAGACAATAATCAGCCTCAGGGACTTGCATTATTAATATACTGAAATAAACGAGGCAATTGACAGCCTACAGTCGCTGGTCAGGTATATCGCGCCGAAAGGGATTTCCCCCACATACACATGCTTTGCTGCTTTTAAACGCTTTTGCTTCTATAAAGAGAGGCTACATTTTGGGGTGTGACTGGTGAATTCCACAGAAGGCAAGGACTGCACACAGCCTGTATACGTTGATTTCAAATAGAAAGGAAATTCATCTTATATCAGGTCAAAATGAAAGCCGAGGAAGACAGATTTATTCCAAGAAGGATACCAGGCTGAGTGCTGACTGGAACTGATGACAGGTCTAGCCTCAGAGAGACCAGAGAAAAAAATCTGACTGCATCCCCTTCCTGGAAAGGAAGCAAGTTTCAACTCTAGTTGCTCATGAGCAGCTATGGAAAAGTAATAAGACCCACTCCACCCTCCAGAGGTACTTGGAGAAAAGGACACACGGCTCTCCAGTAAATGCATACCCCCTTTAAAGGAAGGAGCGAATACCTTCCCTTCCTGTCTCAGTACGCACAAGCCTTGAGATGTTCCTTGGCCAGCTACAAGCCAAGAGTTTTCCCATCTCTTTTCTCCACGCTAGTGTCTTCTCTCTTCTAACACACACCTGGAATTCGCCTTTAGCTGGGCTGCTTGGAGGCATCTCCCAGCCCCACCTCACAGCTGCCCAGAACCAGGCCTTTTCCCAAGTCACAGAAAGGGGCTGCAATAATTTGGATATTCAAGTGGACTATAAATCTGCATAAAATTTGATGCCGCTTGCTTCCTAACTCTAGCGGCAGCCCCATTTCTTTGAGGAGAGATGCTGCAAATTATTTGCTGTGAAATGTAAAGCTTGCTTTTCATTTTAATTTTGTTCCATTTCTATCTCTGTATTTCCCTTATATCTATTTTTCCAGCATTATGAGAAAAAAAAAAATCTGAGGCACCACGTCAGCCCAGTCCAAGCCAGACATAACATCCTGCATATGCTGCCCAGGGTATTATAAAAAATGCCTTTCATTTCTCCCTCCCCAGCCCTCGTCGCAAGGCCCGTTCCCCTCTGCTGCCCATGAGCCAGCAGCGCTTTCCAGCAGGCTGCACACTGGAATTCCTCGGCTCTCGCATTCCTGCAGACACAAATTATAGCTTACTGCTCTCAGAGTAGGAAGGACTCAGCAAGTGTATTCTTTCCATCTTCCAAAAAAAAAAAAAAAAAAAAAAAAAAAAAAAAAGGGTGGGGGTTAATACTGGCCACAATTCAATTTTTTCCAGCTTTAAAAGACAGCAACAAGCCCTCTTCAAATCTTGTCCAGGCATTGCATCACCAACAATGAAGTCGAGCAGTTCACTGCTACGTTCTGTGCCACCGGCTAAAAGAACGTCTGGGAAGGCTGTAATTATGAGATCCCTAGAAACGACACTAAGGATAAAAAGGAAAGCAAAGCTGGCCAAACGTTCAATTTTATCAGCACACAGGGCTGACAGAGGAAAGAAGCGAGCGGAGTAGCTTCAGAGAGGAGATCTTCAGGATCCTGGCACCTTTCTGCACAGGCACCGCGGCTGCATGGGCTCTCTCTTGCCTTTGTGCAGACGATTTGCCATTCCCGCATTCTTGCCGGCACTGCAGCACTGTTCAGAGCCTCGTATTTGAATTAACCAGGCCCAGAGGATAAAACTTTCAAATTAAACACATTCCTACAGGATTTCAGGCTCATTGTGTATGCACCAAGGAAACATAACATCCTAAAAATAATACGTATACAGAAAGAAAGCACATTTTGCAGGCATATTAAAGTGGAATATGAATTATAAGCAAGCTCCTGGGAGAAGACGTCAGGTTCCATGCAAAAAGGAGGTTTTGTAAATAACATCATTCTTTGTAAGCTGTCACAATTATCATCAGCCATTTAATTTTGCTCAGTAACAACGCCTCTATCATTGTTGAAATTGTCCACTTCCCCCCCTACTGAATTGTAAAGCCCCAGATTTTACAGAGTTCAAGCTACCAGCTGTATAGATTACTAATCACCAGCTACAGCTCAATTTATATTCATTTCAGTGGATGCTATTTTATGTTTGCTATTTAGATATTTATCTTACCAAGCTGCCATCATTAGAGTACAATATTCAGAAAACATTAAAGCTTTTGGTAAGATTTAATTGGTGTCAACGCTCCAAGTTTGTGTGTACCAAATTGCATTGAAGTCTTAACACCGAAGAACGCGTCACATTAAAAATATTCAAATATTATACTATTGCTCAGTAGTGATTCAGAAAACTTCAGTAAAGGCAACATCTGTTTAGTTTAGAATATGAAAGCAAAAACTTTAGCATTATTTTGGGGGGGTTTAGCCTTTTATACACAGATTCACAGGGTCCTGGTATTTCAGATTACTAAATATGACAGAATATTTAAGGGCTTTGCACATTAAGACCAATGAAAAATTCAAAATCCCTCACTGGAATTAGTAATTTAGCCCCAAGCTAATCAGAGATGTTATTCCAGTAGAACCAAAATCTTCCAGTTGGCCCTCAGCTTAATTTCACTGATTAAAAAAAAATTAATACAAGTCAGTTTGCTTTGCTACAGTCCCTTTACAAGCTAGCTGAAGCTGGTACAGAGGAATTACAATCCAAAAAAACCTATTTTGAGCATCTGAGAAGCACTTATTCCTGTTATCTCTTATGTTAACTTATGACTGGCTTTAAACTCGTGCTTGAAATTAATCAGATGATGGTGAATGGGAGGCTCGTAGTGGTTGGAGCCCTCATTTGGAGAGATAAGGCTTCTACTCCCAGCTCCATCAACACAAACTTTCTCTTACAAGTTACCCCTCCAGGAAGAGTAAGTTGGGAGTCGAAGCTTAGGCAATTACACCAGCGGTTTAATTTTCAGAAGCATCAGACAACCCAAGATACACAATCAAATCCTCAAAAGCTGAGAGTGAAATTCAGATCACTTTTGGTGCTTCAATCATTTCTCCCCACATCTCGAAGGTATTAAAATGCATCACTCGGTGTACAAGAAACATTCATATGCCAAGACAAATAACAATCATTAAGTAAAATAAATACATGTAATATTATAATATCAATAGGTGAAAAATAGCACAATTCCATTCCCACCAGGTGTAGCTGACCTTTTCCAAGGGTCATTGTTTCATCCGATCTGTGTTTGAAGGGCTTTATGAGGAATGCCCTGGAGTGGACCACAGTTCCTCCATCTGAGGCTCAGCATCCCTCAAGACTTAGAGCTACCTGTGTCAGTGACTTCGGGGGGGCTGCCTAAAATAAACCGGAGTTACGCATTTCAGGCAGCAGAAGGATGAGAGACATTATAACACATTAAAAGTCCACTGGGGGAAAAAAAGCCAAATATATATTATCCATTTAAAAAAAGAAGGAGGTAAAGCGGGGTCACTCGCAGGAAGAACTTTGTTTCTGAACATATCGTACTTTCAGCCCAAGCTAGTCAGCAGGAACAGACCCAGAGTGAGACACACATGGAAATCTTTAATAGAGATCCAAAGTTTACGCTAGGCTGCATGCAGTGAAATATCATCTATTCACACTGGAGCTATACGTGTGTGAATAAAGTCTCCCTAACCACAGTTAATGATCAACATTTTTGTGTTTCTCTCAAGAATTATAAATATTTTTTCCAGATGTTTAAACATGGGTATTGAGTGGATTTGACTGTTTTTAAGCTTTGGCCAGAAGAACCACTTCTCCATTGACACTGAGCTGCAGGAAGAGAATTATTATCTGACAAGCTGCTTCCAAATCTTTCTCTTTACCTTATGCAGTGTCGTATGTGCGTGTCCCACCCCCGCCCCCCCCCCCCCCTTTTTTTTTATCCAGAGAGATATATAAAATAGACTGTTTCAGGTATCACACAGGTTCTCAGAGTCCAAGTATCTCATATCCAAGAAGAATCATTAAAGAAGTAATTAGGGAAATATATATCTCTAACTGTAGAATCCAGACAATGATCTCTACAGTGATTCACATCTTACTAATTATGCATCGTGATAAAGTAGCAAAAATAAGGAATTGAAAAGAATCTAAAGCAAATATTATAGCAACACCCAAGAGTCAAATACAACAGCAGACACTTTTAG
This sequence comes from Larus michahellis, assembly GCF_964199755.1. Classification (NCBI taxonomy): domain Eukaryota; kingdom Metazoa; phylum Chordata; class Aves; order Charadriiformes; family Laridae; genus Larus; species Larus michahellis. The sequence continues at coordinate 18,834,658 of NC_133904.1, forward strand.
CTATTCTGTACCTAGAGCCTGGCAATACTGAATCTGTGAATAGGCAACAGAAGCATTTAATATGCTCTGCATCTCATAAACCTTGGACTAATGATATCTCATTCTCTCAGAGAACTCGATGCCCTTGAAATCAAGGCAAAACACCATTTAGAAAACCACAATCTATTATGGCACTGTCTGCAATGAGGACCCAGCAATGCAATGCCTCCCTCCTTCCCCCCTCCCCTAGGAAGTCGGAGAAAACAAAATTCCAGCAGTGGCATGGCCGAACCCGTTACCTTTCCTACAAGCAGCTGCACTTCGCACAGCGGTGCTCACACTCCCTTTCGCAGGCAGGGAGGGCAGGACTGCGGGACAAGGCAGGGATACAGTATAATACACAAGACAAATGGAAGGACATTTCCTGAGCCTCACAAGTGAATTCCAGCAACAACTCATTGTACACAAATAAATTAAAGCCATAGCATGATGTAAGCCCACGAACAAAGCCTTACAAAAAGTCCATTTATATCTAAGTCCTGAGCACACTTAGCATACATTTGAAAAAAAACAAAACCAAAAACACAAAAAAACCCCCAAAACAAACAACAAACCCTCATGCAAGATGTGCTTGGTCTTTGCAGACAGACCTTATAGCCATGTTACTGTACACTGATGGACTGGGAGACATCTGACCCAGAACAGGTTTTTCCAGACCAAGTCAATCTGGGCTCATCTGCGGGCATCACATCGCAGCATCTTTCCTCTAGAAAGGAATAACTTCTGTAACACAATATATTGCACTACTACTCTATCTTTGGCTCAGAGGCAGCCTATTATATTTATTTTTCTAAGCAATACATTGTTTTGACCTTGCACTCCCTATCCTTACTGTGCACTTTTCCATGTATGCCAAAGCCAGCATTTTCTTTGTATTCTTGCTGAAGAGGAGTTGTGCATGCATACCTGTGTGTGTGCACGCACACGGTTATCCACAACCCTAGAGGAGCTGGAAGGATTTGGAGGGTGCGGCAGCAGGGAGACCCGGAATTTGCATTGCAAAGTGTTACACAACCATATTGCCAATGTTTGGTTTTCCTTTTTAACTCAAGGATCAAGAATTACCACACACCAGCTAATACCTATAACCTATGGGTAACTTAAGGACAGCTAAGAAAACACAAACACTAACAGCAATCACATACATGAGCTTGAATATGCACAGATCACTGAAGGAAGATCCTGAATAATAAACCAGTTCTCTTTCTTAAAGGCAGGTCTTTAATTCTTATGGTTTGATTAAATAACCAGAGCAGTAGTAAAGCTGGAAAGCCCTAATTCCATCCATAATTTAAGGCAGATACCGGACCAACATCCTGATGAGTCCACATAGCAGCCCTGAAACCACAAACCAGACCTTTACTAGCTACGTGCTCAAGAGACGTACTACACATCTTGATACAAAATTTAACAGATCCCAAGGTCAGACTCAGGGGTTTGTTTTAAGCAGTTTCTTTCTTCCCAATCACACACAGCATAACCAGGTTCTTCCTGGACAACGTCCTTTAGTCCTAAAAAAAAGGATTGCAGTGGGTGAAACCAGAAAATAAAAAAAAAAAAAAAAAAGAAAAAAGAAACAAAAAAAACCCCTCAAACCGGTCAACCAAAACACATAAAATACCAAAGCTAAAGCATTTCTTTGGCTTTTTCCTTTCCTGGCAAGGAAGAAATTCAAGAAAGCCAAAAGGAGCATCCAGATTTGAAGTCAATATTGCACCAGAACATATGAAAACACCAATGCAGAAAAGTATAATGCCTAGATTACTAAAGGAAAAAATTATTATTTCTGGGGTACAACAGCAAGGAAAGATTTTATTTTTCTTTATTCTCCAGTGCTTAGTAAGTACTGTTGGCAGCTTCTCCCCCTTCCCCCTCAGTCTATCCAAGTAAGCTCGCCTGCATACTTATTGCATCTGCTTCTCATTTAATGACCATTGTTTTGGTCTGTCAGAAGGACTACAACAAGCATCCAAATCTGCAAGATTAGGCAAATATTTTGACAATGTTGTGTGTCTCATTTTCTTGGAGAGAAAGAATAAAGAGGATTTTCACTTTTCACATAACTTCACTGGAGCTCTTAATCAAAATGCTACAGAGAATCAAATAGCAGATTGAACATACTTCTAGTGACAAAATAAAGCATGCCATTTTGTTTCCGAGAGCTTGCCAATTCTCTGCACATTGCTAGCGCAGGAACTCAAACACAGGACTTTAAAATATCATTCACATCACATGGCAGCTGTTTCTAAGCTGAGAAACCAACAGACCCAGAGAGCAGTAAATGACAACTAAATGATAGTGAGAGCTGCACGGACAGTCAGGGAAGGGGGGGGGGGGGGGGGGAAGAAAAAAAAAAAAAAAGATGGTCCCAACCTGAAAGTGCTGCGTGTCCTCTCCGTTGAGGCTTTTGTTTGACTCACTGCAATGCAAATATTCATAAAACGTAAATTCATATCCAGATGCTAAACCTCAAGTCACACGCCAAAGCAAAGATTCAAACTAGGACTCGGGATACATCTTAAAGGTAAATACAACGAGCCACACTCAAATCATTACAAGGTGTATATCAGTGCTGCAATCAAGCAGAGCTACACTAATTTCTGTATTGCTAGAGGATCTAGACTCTAGAAAGAGTTATCAAGATGCCACCAGTAGCGGTTGTTTGGCAGTGAAGGAGGAGAGCTCACTTCACATACTTGTTTCTAAGCAGGAAAGGGAATGGCCCAAGCAGTGATGAAAACCAGGGCTACAAAAATTTTATGAGGACTTGGTGTCTCGCAAATCTTATATTTCTTTCAGCTTTTCAAGGGCTTCTTTACTCACATGTCACTCAAGGCCTACTTCTTTTGTAGCATTGCATTTAGGCCAGCTGCAATGCAGTCAACAAGTTAAGCATCCGAAATGGCAAATAAAGTGAATTCCTCTGTGTTGTTGCCTATGATGGGCTACTTACTATGCTGTTGGGAAAAAGAAACCACTTAGGCAAGGTAACCTAGTGGCATCTGTAAGAAACATCCTATTAAGGACCCAAACACAAGAGTAAGTTTTCTAAGCTATGAGTTTGCTTCTACTTTCAGTCCAAAGAGCTCATCAGGGGAATTAAAAGATAAGCAGAAGAGGTCTTTTTCACATAGAATTTCAAAATCACCTCTGTTCAGCTCGTAAATCCCCCTGCTCCTCTTCTGGCAGAGGGGGAAAGAATTATTTAGTGTAAGGAGATGACTTAGTTTGATACTTCTGACATTCTCTGAAACAACTGAGAGATATTTAGACATATATGAAAAAAAACTTCTTTGTTCTGAATGCTTCATATCAATTAGCACATGGCCAGCCATACAAGACTTAACATACAACTTCTTTTTGCACTTCTATTAGGCCTTTCCCCTTTCATTACAACAGAGCTTTTAATTAAAGGTCGATCTTGGCCAAACCTGCGTGGAAAGTAAAAATTACGTTAGCAACAGTAACTGTATTTTTCACCTTGGATTGTCAGTAACATCTCAACAGCAGCCCAGGAAGCGCATGCTGACCACAACACCCGACAGCCACAACCACTTGCTCCAGCAAGCGCCTGAGTGCAATCCCAGCGAGGACAGAAATGTTGCTCTCAGTCAATCACTGTCACCGGCCATCACTAGCCAGCCCGTCACTGGCTCCATCAGCCACATTTCCTCTGTGGAACGGTCAGGTCAAGAGAGACTGTTTTGACATTTAGAAACAATTTCTACACCAAGACCCTGGTTATGCCAGGCTCCGAGGGGATGCTGGAATTCACACTGGTGCCTATGCGTATCACAAACAGAAATGGATAAATCAGCAGCAACTAACACCTGTGAACAGAAACCATAGTCTTCTAACCAACTATCATAACCTTAGGACTTCAGAAATTATATACGTGTTCAAGCAGTCTGTAGGAGCCAGGACTGGTAGAGCAGCTGGAAAGGTTTTACTGCTCACAGCAGCCCTCATGCGATGCGGCCAACACAGCTATGGCAACCTCTCCACCACAGATAGCCTACAGTTTCAGTTTATAGGCTGGGGGGTTTGTTTGGTGGGGGGTGGGTGGGTCTGCTGTTGGGGTTTTTTTGGGGTTGATGGGTTTTTTTAAAGAGATGAACAAAGGTTCTTTGGGTTTGTTTGCACCTTCCGCTCAGACGCGATGATGATTTTCTCATGGTGATGGGTTAAATAAGTAGATGCTGTAGCAGCTCTAAAAGTCTTTTCTGATCTCAGACCTCCCTTTCCTATCTTTCCTTAACTTTCACTGATATCACTGAGTCACTAGAATGCAAGACCAGAAAAGTCAGAGACGATTCAGTCTCAGATCTGGCTCACCCTCTCTTTCACACCATGCCCTTCTGCTACTATAACACAGATGGAATGATAAAAAAAATGAGGCTGACCTCTTCCAGTATAAACACTCCTTCTGTTTGGCTAGCTTCCCTGCAAAACAATTACTTCTCTGATTTCACTGAATTCTGCATCACCATCATGGTTGTCTTTTAACTGCATTTGACTTTTATCTGTCCATCTCCACTGTTCTTCTGCACAGGATTTTAATGATTTCTTCAAAGAACACTGGCAAGCGTAACAATCTTACCCTTCCTTTCAATTTGACACATCCATAATGTCACCCTCCTTTTCTACCAAAGATAAAGGACATATTAAACTTTTTTTCCAATACATCCATTTTCCCCGTGGCAACACTTGATCACTTATTTTTCTAGTGGCCAGTATCTTTCCTTCCTGACTACTTCTACTCCTTCTTCTCATCTTCTCTTTTGACTCTGTTCCAAGACAAGTCAAGCCTTAATCTTTGCTACATCAGAAATGCTGACCTAACTCACTACCGTCACGTCCCTTCTAAGCTCACAGATGTTTTAATGCCAGGAATTCTTGTCCACACACAATACGGACACTATAAGATGAATTTTCTCTCTCTCTCTCTCACATGGACCAACTCTGGTATCAGCACAGACTGACCCATAATCCAGACTCAATGCTTTGCAGTTACTCTCTTCAACCTGCCAGCCATCTTCAGCGCAGCCAAATGCACTCCCTTTCTTTCTATAACATCCCTCCTTTAGCTCCCAAGTTTGTTTTTCACTCATGCTTCTTCCTTCTTCAACGCTCATTTATATTCATTTGAAAATCTCCCGTCTTTCCACGGGCTTACATTCACATTATATTCACAATATAAATATATCCACCAGCTCTACCAATTTCATAGCACCATCTCCATCCATCCTACTCTCTCTGCTTACAGATGTATCACCACAAATTCGTATTTCACATGTCCTCTTCCTAGCCATTCCCATTGTCTCCTTACACAGTTCACTAGAGACAACCATTGTGCTCACGTCTCACACTGCAAAGGGTAACATGGTAACGTGGCATCTTATTTCACTTAACCTGGAGATTAGAACACTCAAAAGGCCTGTGTCCAAATCCTGCAAGTATCTACTCATGGCATCATTAACATACGGCCTTCTCTACATAAACAATGCTCACGCCCAGGAGGAAGATAAGCGAGTATGTGCATGCACTGTAGTTGCTGGAATAGCTCAAAAAAAATGTTTGATTTCTGTAAACAACAACAACAAAAAATAAATCACAGGGGCTGCCTCCTAAGAGTGACCAAGTAGGTTTTCACAAGTCAGAAAACAGAGACCCTACCAGCTCAGCCACCTGCAGCTGCACAGAACACGCTGTACTGGCACCTCCCCACGCCTGCTCAGGATCGGTTACAGTAGGAGAAAAAAAGCTAAAAAATTCTAAACAAATATAGCTAAAGAAATTCCTAAAAAGGTGGTAAGTCACTAGCACTGAGGGAAGCTCTAAATCATAATATCTTGTAAGTGAAATTCCAGCCACATCAAATCAACGAGCATTTTGTCAATAGCTTCCACAAGCCCCGAGTTCCACTTCTTGATCCTGCATCTTATCTAACACTTTGACCTGTACCTGACAGTCTGCCTCATCCAGGATAAACACTCTTACTTTCCTAGCAAGAACCTGCTGATTTTTGCTTCCCCCACAATTGCTGTCATGGTTTTGGTTACATACTTTTCCTGGAGGCCTTCAACCACAGAGGTCGTCCTCCCAGTTTTAATACCAGTAAGAACTGGGAGAGGGAAGGAAAAGAGGAAGGACTGTGTGTCAGATTGCTTTTCACCAAATTGACTTCAACACTGGGACACCTCACAGGTCATTTCCAGTTTTTCCTCAACTAATTCTTGCTTTACATTTTTCCCTTACACTATCTTAAAAATACACCTCCTTAAACTGTCACCAATCCCCTTTCTGGGATTAATCTCGAATTTCATCTTCATTTTTCTCATTTCACTTATGCTCAGGATTTGTGTTTTCTAGGTGTGTTTTTTTTTTTAACATCATATATTTATGAATGCACTTTTTCAGAACATGTCTTCAAACACATTATAGAGCTGGGCAAGCATTATTATCCTCAAGCTACAAGCAATATAACTGCAACACAGAATTAAAATGATCAACACAAGATTGAGCAAAACCAGCAGCTGAAGAACACAGTTATCCCTGAATTCTCTGGCTTTTAATTGATTAACCACTTAGATGCAGAAATCCTCACTAACTTACTGTGCATATACAAGTAAATTAATGAATTTTCAGGTGGACTACAGCAAACACAGGTTGTAAAATCATGATCCAACTTTTACACTGTAACACTGCTGTCATCGAGAGCGCTCCTGCCATTTTGAACTCATTTTGCAGTATGAAAGCAATCTACAGTATAAGAAAACTTTCTAAAATGTTTCTAAGTGTTCCTTTATTTTTAGGCTTCTGTGTGGAGTTGACCATTTTCAGATTGTTTCTGACAAAAATCAAGTGTGCTACGGACAAGAGAAGCTTCAAATCTTTGCTACAGTTTGTAAAAGGGGAAAAAAAAGGTGTTGGCAGCCGTCTCAAAGCATCTATTTTCCAGAACTTGTTTTTCTGACAAAAGAATGTGTGGATGGGATATTAATTTGTATCTCTCAGGCTGGGAAGGCATAGTGATGGCTCCATAATGGGTGCTAGAAACACATAATACAGCTGTTGCTGCAGCTTTTCTTCCCATGCCTGTCCTGCTGCATGTTACGCTTTTACGGCCAACTTCGAGAATTTCTCCTGAAAGGGCTTCTCTTTTCAGCACCTTAGGGTCTTGTTGCCTGTTAAAGGGGATTTTACCTGAATGGTTTTAAAGATACCCTAGAGAAGGGCTTCACTTTAAAAGATCACATGGATGCACCCATGTTCACTTGCATAGTTTTGGAACCACCAGCATTAAGGAAGTCTGCCTCTATGTTGAGATTTCCACCATCAGTATTGATCAACTTTGACAATCTAGGACACTAAGTATGTCCACTGATGCTCCTCCAGTGTTTTGCCATTTTATTTTGTATGGTCTCAAACAGTTTCTCTCTTATCATTGTGTGGTCTAATACCACATTTCTCCCAAGAGGCAGAATAGGAAGCAAATAACTAACAAAATCCAAGCATAAGAAACACATTTAGTAAGATCTAAAAGCTTTTAGAGATTATACATATAATGACCAGCTGAAGTTTGTAAAGGGCAAGCTAGAACAGCTTTTCTGGTGTTGGCAATCACATACTGAGCTTTTGCATCAACCTCTATTGTAATTTCAAAATGAATGTAATTTGTACCTGTTTGAAAAGGCTAACCACAGTCATGGGCTTTCCCGCTGATGACTGGCGGGAGAACTTCACTGCTGTGAGCATAACCTGTCACCTAGCTGACATAGCGCAGCTCCAAGACATGGGGTGAGTGGCCCAACATCCCAGTTGAACAAAATAAAAAGAGCAGCACACCCAAATCAAAAAGAGTCTCTCAGAGCATTATATTTTCTCCTAGTCCTTTTCATTTCCCTAGCGGGACAACAAAACTGATGTTGGCACAAATAAGTCAGTTTTCCAGAACAAGCCTCCAGTTCCATGTCCGCAATATTCCACACAAACACATGGTATTTTTCAGCTCAGAAAACTGCAAGAAGACACCTCCAATATTCAAAATTCCAAGCTGTCCTCCAGGCCCAGGAGTGGAAAGGACTACCAGACAGGTAGCAAATTAGGGGACATTCAAGGTACTTTCCTTAAATAAAAGGAGCAGCATGTACAATGTTTACCTCACATTTGCTTTCACAGGGGAAGTTTAGAATAATTTAGCTTCAGATTCTCTTTGTCATATGCTATGATGTTAACCCATGGTATCACCTGATCAAACTGTAACCGGTTCAAACTCCACTGTTGTTGCTCAAAACGGATATTTTTACAGGGATTGCACAACACCATCAAGAGAATTGATTCTGGCAGGCCAAGATAAGATAGTGATACCCACATAAAAGCAAAGAAGAAAGTAAAGCTAAAAATCTACTTTAGGGCTCTGAGCTATAGGACTTAAGAAGTCTTCACACACTCAGCTGTTGAAAACTTTTTACAAAAGCAGAAACCGGAATGATACATGAAGAGACAATTGCTGTGACAGTTAGTTGGTGTCCTTCCCATGTGAATCAGATTCAGCTGAACTTAAACCTCAAGGAAGTCAAAGCAAAAACAACCGAATTCAGCACAGGTACCAACACTGAATTTATGAAGTTGCTTGTGTGAGCAATTCTGCATCCCAAGTGAGAACAATTCCTGGCAACACCCATGCAAATTTTTCACTCCAAGAACTCCTCATAGCTGGGTTTTGCTACGTGCCACACAGAAATTTTTAATGCAAAAAGCAGGAGCAGATGGTGTACCTAAACCTGACCTCTCCACTGCAAGAAGGAAAAGAAGGAAGCTTGCCCTCAGTGTTGTCCTCACCTCCTCCATGCTGCACCAATGAAGAGAGGATGTCTGGCTGGGTTTGGTGTTGCCTGTCTTCTTCACATCACATTCGCTGTCAAGATGAAACCATTCGAAAGCAAACACTTCTCTTTCCAGCAGGATTAATGCTAAGAGGGCTTAACTTTAGGCTGTCTAGTAAGATCCAGAAAATATATTCTCCTGAGTCTCCTTCTTAACTTCTCGTTTCAAGAACACTTCAGAGTAAGTGTCTCAGGGACTGTAACTCTTTCAATTTTTTAATGGGCATGGAAAAAAAATAACCTGGAGACTTCATGTCCATTTTCCCACTGACCTGTGGCATGCTTTTGGCCAAGTTGCTCTGCGTATCTAATCAAAAGGGGAAACAGAACAAAGAAACATAAAGCACATCAACAGAGAGGATTAGTACAGATCAACATAGCTACACGCACATACTCACCAGAACACACAAAGTACATATCTAGAATTAAATCAGGCCAGAAGTGATAAGGAAGAGGGAAATGGACAGATCACAAAGAGAAAACCATCTCTTTCAAGATGTGTCAAAAAAACCCCCAAAAAACCAAACCCAACCAAAAAATAGCAGACAAGGGACATGCACAGGGAAGAGCTATGTTTTCTGCTAAAGATGCTTTTATTTTCACAGAAAAGGTCTTTTTTCTGCCTGCAAAAATCTCCAGTGCATCACAGCCAGGGAACCACACCTGCTTATGATTATTCTGCCCGAAAGGAAGGAACTGCTCGTCTGCACGGCTTCAGAATTTCTCCAGTCCCAGGCTGTGGGCGAGCCTGACGTCAGTCTCAGTGTGAGCCATAAAAATCCCCTTTAACAACTGAGTCTCTCCTGTGTGGGAAGCCTACAGCATTATTTTAAGCAAGGACCCAAGATTATCCTAGCGCTTTCTTGCAATATTTATCATAGAGCCAGGGATGGTACTGAACCCAGAGCAAATGTAAATGTGTCCATCTTAACTACTTCCCCTTGATCTCCACATGAAGAATGGTACATTCTAAGGGGATGTACACCTTAGGCTCCCTAAATCTGTTCTAGCATCACCACCCTTTGTCCGCTGTCTCAGCATTAATGGTCCTGTTACAACAAAGAAGCTTTTTCTTCACAGTGGAAATAAATCCGATATTTGTGCAATATTCTGACAATGGGTGGCCCTTGGAAAAAAATCTTCATTTCCTGTTATAGGCAAGACATCTCCAATGCCCTATGTTTAGTTCACAGCTCTGAAGTCTACTTTACCAGACTGTTCTGACTTTCTAGGAGTATTTTGAAGAGGGATCCTGGAAGAGCCTTTTATTTTGCTTTTGAGAGGTGACCAGAATGGGTTTTAAGCTACATTAATAGCAATAATAATACCACCACCACCACACTCTCTCATAGCATCTTTCCTTACAAACGAAGTTGAAGCCATGCTTTATTTTCAAACAGCGTCAATCTTTTGACAAATTAAGTGCGTGGCACTTGAAGACACCCAGTTGAGGCAGCTAAGTATAAATACAACACATACACAACATACTTAAGCAGGAAACAGTTGTTCTTTTGAATCGCAACTTCTAAATCATAGCCTCTTATTGTAAACTCAAGCCCACGTTCCATTCTTAGACACATCCCTACCACTCCAATTAAAATCACTGCCAACAAATCAGCGCGCCTGAAATCTCACGTTGGTTTAGTGAATTGAATCGACACATCACAGTTCAGTAAGTTTACTTTAAAAACAGACACTCATCAATTGCTGAGAATTTTCTGAGTTCTCAGGACTAAAGACATTCTAATTTAAAAAAACCTCAAAGTAAACTTGAGTTAGATCCCTCTACCTTTCTCATACAGTCCATCCTTCAACTTTGATTTCTACCAAATGAGAAATGAATACAGAAAACATCATATACCTTTTAAATGGAGCTCCCCCAACTAGTTTCATAAATACTCAGAGAAGTTCCCATCTTAACAATACACTTAACTGATACTCAACTTCAAGCAAAAGCTTTATATCACTGTTCTTCACTTCTCTAGTGAAAACACTTAGGCACCTGCTTAAACCATAAGGATCTACTATAGAGTGCTTTATTTAAATTTGGGATTATATACTGGATTTCCTGGAATAAATTCCAAAAGGCTGAAACAGACCTTTGCATGAGCTCGGTAACTCGACAGGAAGATTAAGGTATGCGTCTGGTAAACCAAAAATTCAAGAAGCTTTGGAAACGTCATTTCAATTTTTTTTTTTCCCCCCAAGTAAGCAAAATCTGCAGGTTTTTGCCTGTACTGCCTTAGCAGAAGCAGGCCAGGGTTTTCAGGGCAGCTCTAACTTGCACAAGCCTGAGAGCACACACCGATCTGCCTTCTGCCCGAGCCCAGTGATTAAGTGTTAAGAGCGTGCTATAAAAGACCAGGACATTGTGTCTTTTAGACAGGAATTATTTCGAACTATAATCAAAACCTCAGTTGCTACAAACGTGGTTTAACCTGGGCAGTACACCAGGGTGGCTATGCCACCTAGTGATATTTGTAATGTACTGTTCTCATCCCAGAGTGGGAGGAAGGAAAAGGAAGAGGAGGGAAAGCCTGAACAGATAGACCTCAGCAAAGGTCAGTGCTCCTTGACCTGCCACACAGCCGTTTATGTAATTCACTAAGCAGCAAAAGGGTAAAAAGAGCAGGTGGCAGCCTCTCCGCTCCAGCCTCTGCAGCCACAGAAATAGCCTTTGAGCTTCACAGAAATTGGGGGGTGAGGGGGGCCCAAAGGGGGATGCAAACAGCAACCTGACAAACAAGAACAAGGCAGGATTGAGCTAACATCACCAGGGTAGTGTCACCAAACACTTCAGAGGTGGGTATTACCCCATCAACTATTTATGACTTGGTTTAGTCTCCTTACTTGCTGCAGCGTTTCTGTCTTTTACACAAAGAGTAAAAGTACTTTTACACAAAGTGTAATGTGAATAAAAAAAAAAAACCCTGAGTTGGGGGATAGTGCCCATCACAACCACCATCTTTGTTAAGAAAAAACCAACATATTCAGTAGTTCCTTTTGTCCAAAGAGATCCTAAATGACTTTACAAGAAAGTGTAGAGCAATAACCCTATTAGGAATGCACGTGAAAAAATTAACACACAAAATCTGTCTAAATCTGTAATTGCACGTCTAAATTAACAAATTGTTCCAGCTGTGATACAGCAGTTCTTCAGCACAGGACACACCATGCCATGGCAACAGAAACCCAAGGACTGCCCAACCACTCTTTTCCATCGTTCAAGCAAGAGGTGAAAGATTTTAGGGAAGGAGAGTAAGGTCACAGAAATCTGCAGAAAGAGAGCGGTGATCACTTAAAATCTAATTAATTGAAAGAGAAGTATTCCAGTGTTATCGCACCTGCTAGCTAGGCTACCCTCTGTGCAGGTTGCCCACCTGTTTCCCAAATAACAATTCATTAGTTCCCAACTTCGCCCAGCAGCGTGAGAGCTCCCCTATGCAAACATTGACACACCACCTTAATAAGCAAAAGTCTGGCAAAATAACAGGACAGAGCCATCTCCGACATCAAGATACCAGGGAAAGAAAAATAAACAAGCCAAGAACAAAATCTCTTCCTGGCTAATACACATCAGGCACTTCTTGTTTTCCAGTTGCTCAGAATTGCTCTTTGTCTTGTTTTTCCTCTCGGTATGTCCTGCAAACCTCCTGCAGCTCCTCCCAGCACCAGGTGGACAGGACTGCATCTCCTCCCTGCCGACAGCACAGTGCTGCTGCTCAGGTCAGGGCTTTACTGAGCAACCCGCAAGTTCTTCTAATAGAGAGGCTCATCACGCACACTACCTTTCTGTTTGCACAGCTACGACCTAAGTTAATATTGGTACAATTAGTTAAGACACTGATAAAAATCAGCCACTACCACACATGCCACAATAAAAGTGGCAGGTTGGACCATGACTTTCAAGAATTAGTACTTGCCAGAGTTTATTACCCTTCAGCCAAACAGTAAAACGGCAACGAGCGGCTCTGATACACATTTTAATACATTCTTACAAAATCTACATCCAATTATTAAAAGTGGCAAGAAAAGGATTTTAAAATGGCCTCATTATCACTTAGTGTACACAGCAACTGTTACAGTTTGAACAGGAAAATGAACAACTCTGTTGAATTACTTCAAACTCTTGACTAGGTGGATTTAAAATGGCACTGAAGAGTATGCCTAGTACCTCCACTTCTTTATTTGCTGGTAGGCAGCTGAATGGAGCAGTTACTCCTTGTTCCAGCGCTACTAGTAGCCTGTAACTGATTAACAGGGGGATGACCAAAGCCAGAGACATCCCGTAACACACTGAATTCAGCCACAGCAACCCACAGACATTTCGTAAAAACGCCAAGTGGCTGGGGAAGCTAAGCTCCTCATCAGGTATTCCTGAGGCACTTGGGTGTCTACACCCCCACTCCTCCCAGGGACTTGGAGACTCCAAAGTCACTGCAGAAAGAGGAACTTTGGAGCCTAAGCTGCTCTGCTGTTTACAGCTTTCTTCCACACATCCTTTTCACTGCAGCTCAGTAGCAATCCAATTTTTAATTTCAGTTCTGCCTCAATTACAGCCCTTCTTGATGTTGACCATGACTCTCTAATTGTTTTTTCTGCCCTCAGCTTTCACACACCAATTAGGTATGAAGCGCTCTCCAGCTGCACCTTCAGTTGGCACACAATTAGGGGATGCACAGAAAAGCAGAGCTGCCTGGTGACAGAGACATTTCCTGTGTTAAACCAGTAGGAAATGTGGCACATCCTTAAGAACACAGCTTGACAAAGCATGTAATCTCAGCCTCTGCTACGCCACAAATGTGAGGACACCAGAGTGAGTTACCTGACTTCTCACCACTCACTTGGAAAAAGGATTTGAGGGGAGAGGTGTCGGGCACCGAGCTCAGTAACAAATTAAGTGACATATCCAAGTTACGCTAGGAGAAGGAGAAGGGGGGAAAGGTCGCCTTCTTTTCTAAGTGCCCTTGCTGAGTCCGGAGACTTCATTGTACTAAGAGAAAACAGAAAATATAACAACTTATTTGGCAATTGTTTTTTTAAAAAAACGACAATTTAAAACATAACCTGTATCTCCTACTGCTTCAGCATTTGACCATCCTGAAATCTTTCAAATGCACTATTTCTGCTGTGACTCATAAACAAGTATTTTTCTCCAACTTGAAAAATCTTTTAGAAAAACCTATTTCTTTTTCAAAATAATGTTTGAAATCCAGTACATTTAGCCTTCCCCAGTGAAATCTATTGCCTCCACAAAAAAATTCAAGCCCATTTTCTGCAAACATACTGCATTTCTTCAAAACACAAGTTTCAAAAGGAAGAACGAAGAAAAACAGTTTCAAAAATATTTTACCCAGGTGTTTTTAATCACTCTACAAATCGTTGCAGAAATCAACCCTAAAATCCAGAAATCAGAACAAATATTCAGAATTACTCTTACCCTTACAAAATCTCCCACAAAAGATTTGTATAGAAGTGTTTCTCTCCCTTTAGATTTTTCTTTGACAAGCCTGAACGCAGACCAAATTAGGGCCTCATGCACAAATGGGTAAGGCTATTGTTGATAGACACAGCGCTATTTAAAGTATCTATAGCCATTCCACATCTTCTTTCTCCCTGGGGAGTGGAGGGTGAAACACTCCTGCAGAGAGGGGTTATGCACCCACAAGCACTCTGTGCGCATCAGGCGCTTGTGTAGCTGCAGTGGAAACTTAGAACCATCCCCTTCTCTCACCCTTCTAAAACCATTCTAGGTGCATCCTTGAAAAGGCATTGGCTTTAATGGTATAAAATTCAACAAGACTTGAAATTAACCTTTTAGTGAATCTTTCACATCCAATGTGAAATAACAGAGCAGGTTGTGATGTGACATTTTTGTAGGTGCAAACATCAAAGGCAGCCCTGCCGCAGACTGATCTACCTTTGAACACCCAAGGGTATCTGAGACTGCCAAGTCTCTGTAGACTAGACAGAGCGAAAGAAAAAAGGAAGAGAAAGAGATCTAAGATATTCCACTATTTAAGGTGAAGTCATTCTAACTAGGATTTAATTCAATCTTTTACACTTTGTTACTGCTGGTGCTTTTTTAATACACAGTCAAAAGAGAAAATCAGGATAAAAGGAAAAGAATATTATTTCTGACTGTCAGGCCATAATAAGGCATAAATACATGAAAATTTAACTGGCACCACTTACTCTTTCCTTCCTCTTTAGCATTCATGCCTTAGGAATTCCTTTCTATTGGAGTTATGCAATAAACAAACCCCCCAAAAAAGGCAGTATCAGCCTTTGAAAAGGCCGTACAAAAAGGTAAGTACCTGTCTAACAACTCAGAAACATCTGAATTAATGGAGACCAACTATTCCTGCCCTTCTTACCAAGCACATGCATTGAATGCTCTCCCGGTGTTCTGACTGAGGTCTTGCTGGAGTTCCTGAGTCTCTCTTGAAAGCACTGCTAATAAGATCCACTCCTGACCCTCGCTCTGGGCGTAACAAGAAACACCAACCCAGTTTCTGGCTTGCAGCTCCCTCCATGCTAACAGGACACCCTTGTTGCAGCTGGCCACGCAAAGCCCCTGATCCGGGAGCGGTGACGAGTGAACTCACCAAAAATTCAAATGGTGCAATATTGGATCCTACACGGTTTCAAAGCACATACAGCAATAGGAAAATAAACACCATTTATTTGGAGGTTTCTTCCTGCTGAGCTCCTTTAATAACTCCTTTTTACTCAAGCTCCAGAGAGGTCACCACTATACATAACAAACATAAGAAAACATGTTTTCTCTTCTCTGGGATAACGCTGCTAAAGGTTTTGAGTTATCCCCTTCTCAACTGCTTTGCTTTCAATATCCTCTTCAGAAAGCATCAGTGAACGTCAGAGTGAGCACACAAATTCTGGGTGTGATAGACCAATATGTTATTGAATCAAACTGTGCAACCCAGTCCATTGTGTACAAGCCGTTCTGTTTCGGGTCCTAGAGCTGCTGTTCGTCTCTTTGCTTTAGAGCAAGGCTTTTCTGCCGCAACTGCGTTGGAGACCAGGGCGACCAGCTAAGAGGGACTGTGAGGGGGTACTCCTGGCTCTGCTTGAGAGCTACAGCAGAGGAATCTAGGGCCATCTGCATCATCTTTCAGCAATAAGCAGTGACGAAAATTGTAGTCAGAATTTGAGTCAGAAAGCAGTTGAATTTGCCAGGTATGGCACCTCCCTGGGAAGTTAGCATCTCTTTCTGCTAACAACTTGAGTGCTTTATTTAAGGAAATGGGCTATGGCAAAAGGCTAGACTAGGCCAAGGAAAGAAACAAAGAAAACCAAAATCACAGCCAGAACAGGTTAAAGAGAAGCTCAGAATAGCCACAGCAGACTGTACGCGCAAGTGGGAGAGTAGGAAATGTGGCACCCTACTTCTAAAAATGAACTGACCATACCAAGTTTATAAACCCCTCCCCTCTAACAAGCAGCACGCTCCCTAAGGAATCACTTCATGCCAGAGGGGTCAACAACAAAACAGGGAGCAGCCCCAAATTTTGTTCTAGGGTTTGGGTCGCAGACTCTGACTTTCTGAACGGTGAAGGCCTGCACCTGGGCACTGAGGAAATGACAGTCCACATTTATCACCCTTCCCCAGGAATTCATGGGATGCAGAAGGCAGATTGACTGACAACAGAGAGATCTTACTTCAGAGAGGAACAAGATCAGGACATAACAGCCAAATTACTTATGTGCCAATATACAAACCCAGCCTCCCAGACACAGTGCAATTTGTATCTTACAAATACTGACGGCATTCTTACGGCTTTCTAAGGATGTGAAAGAACATGCCAGAAAGTGGAGGTGGGAGGGGAGAGAAGAGAAGGGAGGAGAGAACTTCAAGTTATCGAAGGCTGCTGCCTTCAAGTTATGCACAACTTCTTCACACAGAATAATCACGGCTTGACCATGCCTGAACTTCCTGCATGAAACAATGATTTATACAGCCTGCCAGGAGCCTCCACCGGGAGCAATCTCTCACCTCCTTCTAGAGCATGTGAAATTAAGTGAACCACTTGAAAAGTAAAGAATTCTTAAATGGCCTCTTTTTTGAATCAGCTTGAATCTATTTGAACTTATCTTCAAAAAGATCCTGAGATCTCACATAATGGGGAAATTCTATATATGATACAATTTCTCATGGCTCTTTCACAGTCACTAAGAGACAGAGGAAGAAAGACAACTTGGAAGCGAGCTGAGATATAAAGCCTTAGATGAAGTTGCTAATTCTCACCCAGCTTCCTCCCACACATTGTGGTATCTTGACCTTGATTTCATCTCTATCAATGATAACTTCAGTGCAGCAAAGATTTTTCTGATGATCATTTTTCTCAGAGTCTGTGGTGCCACAGTAAACGTAGGGTATGGTTTCATGCATTAAAAATCTGAACTGTTAAGTTTAAGATCAAAACTGTCAGTTTTTATCCTACTTAACTCAGAATTCTGATATTTCTGAAAAGGTTTTAATTTGAAATGTTCATTGATGCACCTGAGAAGCTCTCAAAATCACCTGTCTTAGTAGCATGAGCTAGGTATTGACTAAGTGCGTTGAAGCAAAATCAACAAACTCCCAGCAGCAAAGTACAGACTCCTGTTTTCACCCTGAATCACACAATGAAACACCTTCTAACACTAGTTCTTCCTCTTTTTATTGCACAACAGCTGGAATTGCAACATACTCTCTGCTCCTCAGAACTGCTTTTTCAGCTTTCCTCTTTGGAGAAAGAGCTACTATGCAAAAAAAACCCCAAAAACCACCACACCCCAAAACATAGCAAGCAACAGAATATAGGAGTTTATGACTCAAGCTGCATTTCCAATGAGTCAAAAATTTAGCAGCATAGCACACCGCAATGACAACAACTTACCAGGGCAGGACGATATGATCAAGGATGGAAATTTTCTTAATGTTCTGTTATCTCTTCTTATCGCTCTTTGAGGAAGGGCTGTTAAGTTGTTATATATAACTGCACTGTGAAATTCTCAGAGAAAGGGAAACATGAGGCCTGTTGATGTGGCCCCGGCCTGAGCTAAAAAGAAGCCTCGGGGCCCTCGGGCAGGGGTGTGGTGGAGGCCCCAGGTGAGGCTGGTCAGGGCAATTAGTGCCCTCAGGGCCCTCACAGGGTCTAAGGAGCATTGACTGACAGCAAAATGCTGGAGGAGAGAGGAACACCAGAGATCTGCTTCTGAAGACAGAGTAATGCTTAAGCAGAAACGTCTGCAACGTGACATTTAACGTATGCGAGTTGCTACTCTACTTTTTCCAGAAAGCAGAAACAAAGACTGAAATAAGGCCTGTGAAAGCATAAAACAGCTTCCTTAATACATACAAGGCCCCTTTCTAACTTATTTTGAAAGAGTAACATTGCACAGGTATGGAAAATAACTAAGATGTGAGAATTATATTAGTGTGTTGCTCCGCACAGCCTCTGCTTTGGCAAAAAAAACAAACAGAAGAAATAGAAATGAAGAGTTCTTTTTGATGCACATGGGCTATTGGGAATGTGAACGTGTGATTAGACAGTGCTGTACTGTCACGCATCAGTCCTGCCCTTCTGAGAGCCTCACATCTGAAGATACACAAACGAGTGCACACTCATAGCAAAATTTAATACTTGTGCCTTCTACCCCGTTCCTCCTGTGACAGCCTCCAGGGCGCCTGCTCAGAACCAGACTGACATCGTATAAAGACACCCAGGAACAAAAAGGCCCGTCAGAAACATTTTCCAGGCTAGGCCCAGATCCTAGGGATACAAATCGTGGGCAGGTATCAATGGAGGGTATTGCTGCTCTCCTCAGAACCATACCTCTATCTGCAACTCAACAGGAGAGACACGCAGCCAGGGAATTGACTCTCCCCACCTACAGAGGAAAAATCTGCCTCTTGTACTTCGGGATGTAACGGCTCTACCTGAATTTCTGGAGTAACTGATGATTTGGGACTACCGAAGACTGACCTGAAAATGGACTGATTATTAGAAAGTTTTTCAGAAATCTTTCCTATTCCTGAAAATTATATTATTGGAGGAGCTTCTTCAGGGCATCTGGGCTTCGATAACCAAATAAGTTAGTGGGAAGAGATGTACAAAGCAATCAAAATGGATAATGCAGGGATGCTCCACTGTAGAAAGAGGAGAAGGGTTTTTTGTATGCTCAGAGCAGGTTCTGCTGATGAACCTGCTTTTTCTATTGCAGGCCAGAGACTGCAACACAAAAACTCAAATAGTTAATTTAGCTTTTTGGTTTATAACAGCTACTGACACTAAGCTGACAAAGCACAATGCTTAGCAACATCCTGCAGCCTAAGATGCATTTCTTTCTGCAAGTGTGTCTGAAGATACAACAAAATGACTAACAGTAAATTGTTCCAATTCCAGTATGATAACAATAAGCCATTTCAAAAAAGGGGAAGTTACCAAATGCTCAAACTTCTGAGGAGGACATCTCCTGCACTGGACTGAATGCACTGCACTTCTACACTACATCCACAGGTATGAACAGGAGCCTGGAGCAGAGGCAGCATCAGGCAGCCTCACTGCAACTAGTGCTTTTGATCCAGCATATGCAGGTCTGCAAACCCTAGGCAACAGCAAAATTCCTTCTTTTCTACTCACACGAAATTTCCATCAGGAGACAAGCGACATACTGGCAAAATCTGGACTTATGACAGCTCTGAGATTGTATGAATTCAACCACATAACAGCACAGACAGGCTTTCCACACTGTACTACTTGTGTACATTTCCCTCTGTCTTTCCAAGAACCCAGTCCCTTTGGTGGCTCAGCGTAACAAAAGAGAACTAGGTGTACAAAGAAAGATTTGTTAAAGATTGTACAAGAGAAAACCTCTATGGGTTGTTTGAAGAATGATGAAAAGAACATTAGAGTGAATAGCATACATGTCCTCAATGCATTTCATGTCTGCGCAGTTTAAAGAAACATTGTAATTTCATTTCTGAACTAATATAGGCATTAGCCTTCGCTTTTCTCTCCTCAACTCTGTGTAGACGTTGTGTAACTAAGAACTAGTTATGAGCTGGTACAGCAGAGAAAGACAAAATCCCAAATTACCTGAAATATCATTTGGGCTAAATGCAAGATCCAATTTACCACTGGGATATACCTCAAGTCACATGCACAAGTAGCAAGTACATTTAAATGTCTGCTTAAGGTCCAACAGCTGCCTTCTTTTAGCTGTGAAAAACATGGTCTTCAGTAACAAAACAGAAAAAAAGAAAGCTACAGTCCTTTGATAGAGTCCAGAGTTTCTCACAGTTTCTAAAAATCACAGAATGAAGAATCCTGACAGTTAGTTCTCAGCCAATGAAAGGATTTTAATACTGGTTTGAACTGTTAGTCAGAATCCCAAAATCTCTGGGGCATGAAGAAGAGAGAGAAAAAGCTAGAAATTGTAAAAAGTTTTCTCCTGCCATACAAGTGGGGCCTCTGAGGCAAGGAGAAGCAAAGCGGCTTGCTGCTACTCACACAGGAGACCTGCATAAATCTAGGTACTGAATTTGTACCTTCCCAGTCTCCCTCCCCACAAGTAATCCACAAAACCTCCCAGTGCCCACTGCCAGCATAAACCCTGTAGGATGGGATACTCTTATTGAATACCCTGCTAGTAAAAAAATAAACAGGAATTAATGACATCAAGACTTTCTCTGAAAACCACAGTGCACAAATTTACAATTTTCCCAGTCAGCAACGTACCTATAAGAAAGATACTCACAGAGATGCCATTTTCCTACTACATTTTCAATATATATTTTTCCTTTTCTGAATAGGCCATACGTAGTAGTCAAAAGAAACTCATTTGTAGGTAAAGCATTAGCAATAGTACGTGTAAAGTACATCATCAGTCATTCCATTACACGCTACTCTAACACAATAGATATGACTTAAAATGGCTCAACACACATGGGTGCTTTCTGCTGCTTCAAAAAGTTAGCAGAGCTAACTGCTGTCCAAAACCAGCAGATTTTGGATTTTTTCACACATCAGTTTTAAATTAGAATAGTCTGCCATCGGGGGAGTCACACAAACAAGAGGGAGTGTAAGTCCTGCAAGATTTGTCTGACTTCATAATGGGAAAATAACACTAAAACCAGAAAATCACCACCACTGTAGTTACTACTAAAAAACTATCTGCAAGCCTACTACAAGAGTTATAGTGACCAAAGACGTATCGCAGCCAGACCATCTCGTCATCGGTTTTGGCCTACTCATTAAAATGCCGTATTTGTGAGATGCATGTAGGTGTTTGTTCATACAGGTTTTAATGGCGTAAGTGGCTGGGCCATGCTGCAGTCCTTGCTGAAAAGTATCCTGAAGCTCAGTTGGCATGAAAAATGCCGTGGAAAATGAACGCCTATTGTCTTGCACTGCAGCTACCGTCTTCTTTATTGCCATAAACCAGGAACAGCACTGCTAACACATTAAAAACTCCAGATGTAGGTGCCATGACATATTCAGGGCTTACCCATGCTTATCATACAATGGGGCAAAAAAGGGGGAAGTAAGAGAAAAATAACTTTAAAAATTAATTCTAGAAGTATAAATGGCACAGTCAGTTTATGAACTACTTCTTTCTGGGGAGTTATTTCTACTAGTCATTAAGGTCTCGATGCATAGCACAGAGGTGTCAGCCACCTTACCAAAGCTGGGCTATCAGCTAGGGCAACGCAACAGCCTCACAGCAGGGGAACATGTCCTGCAGTACGACTCTAGGCAGGGGCCTCACCCATTGTCCCTGCCTTTGGTTATCATCATTTCTTTGTTAGCTTCTTTGAGAGAAGAGGTGGGTTCATCACAACAAATGTAAAAGTATTTTCGAACTTGTCAAGTTACCTCCAAACTGCACCTTCAAGCAACATCTAAATATGCTTCAAAGGAGTTAATATCTGTAAAGCAAATTAGTGCCCGTAAGACCATACTTAAAAGATACATTTTTAAAGCATGCTGGGAAAGAGCAAAACTAATGCAGAGACAAATGACAGAAACTGAGATCACAAATTTGTTTTACAAAGTCACAATAAGAAAGAGAGACAAGAGAGAGGGAAAAGGCTGGTGCATCCAGGGAGGGAAGAAGGGGTGAGTGGAAACAGCTGGAATTGTTCAGCTGTGTCAACATTCGGCTGTTTCGCAGATTGACTAGCAAAGTGTCATCTGAAACCAATTACATTCCCAAAACCCCATGGACCCAGTTCATAACATTGATTAATCCACATTGTGAAAACGTCCCCAAGCAAAACTAGAACAGCTGTCAGCCCTTGGAGCTCAGAAATAGCATCTGACTATTTTTTTAAAAAAAAAAAAAAAAAGAAGTCATGCACACTCTTTAATAACATCTTTGTAATTTACAAAACATCACATACCTGTTTCTACTGATTAAGAGCAAAAAAGACCTCCATTTCTTCCTACATTACCATGCCTGGTGATAGAAAAGGTTGTCTGCATTAGACACAAGCCAGTGAGAACCCCCACAGATGAAGCGCTGGCCTGAGAACTAACACACACCCGAAGATGCCTTTCCCTCTCCTTTGCAGACCTTGGGGGACCACAATTTACTTTCTGAAGGATGGAAACTTCCTGTCCCCACTCCACGTGCCCTGAAGTTACTACCTTCAGGCAGAGTAGTTATGCAGAAATCATCAACTGTACTTGCGAGACTCCCGACACTACCTGACTAAATCAGCTGTTCTGTCTGAGCGAGGCATGGGTGAGCTCCGACTGCCTCCCCACACAGCACTGCCTTTTCTCAGCTCTCCCTGCTCAGTTCCAACACCGAAAAAGTGCCTGCTATAGGAAGATCTTGCACTTGACGAGGCGCTTCACCGCTGCCATCTCCATGGTCCCAAGGACCATGCTTGCTACAAGGTGCGTCACAGAGCAGCCATATCCCGGTCAAACCCCCACTCCATCCATCTGAGCAGCATCAACCAGTGTACTCCTGTTCGGAGCTCCTTATCGGCCATGAAGACATAATTTATCTATCACATTTCCCAAGAGAGTATCAGACAGATGTATGCTGACAGTCTATAAAATATTTCCAAACTAACTGAAATCACTGCAAGAATATCATAACAAATAGAAGTGGAAGCATGCATAAATGAAATCAAAAGAAACGAAGAGGGAATGGGAAGATTTTCGGTTTTCACAGCTGTCAATTAAAGGCTGCAGGAAAAACAAGCTTTTTTTTGCTTGCGTATTTAATGAAACCACTTTATTAAAGGAGATATTTTTATGTGGAGCTCAATGTATTTTTTTCAGATGTATATAGTTATTTTATCAGTTATTCTAAAATAAAGTTTAGAGGAGCAGGAAGGCTCCACCAGCTAGCGCCAAAGATCAAGCAACCTTGCACTTCAACCTGCAATATTCTTCCTGCAACTCAGGAAAAAAAAAATCAGCAAAAATTGCTGTCACTGTGAAGCACCAAGAGAAATTCTGTGCTGCATTTATATTTTTACTTCCCATCTTCAGAGCAAGGAATTGTCAGACCGACAAGGGTAAATACCAGAGCATAAGTCCATAGAAACAAAAGCATTCAAACCGTATTGCTATTGTATGATTCCAAGACATTGGTGAAGTGACAGTTCCTTTTCCAGTGAACACTTGGTACCTGTAACTCATTCATCATGCATCTTGTGGAAGAGTTCATGGATTCAAATACAGATACACAAGAAATCTTTAGGGTTACTGCACAGCCTACACCAGAACTTAAATGAGTAAAGTCAACATCACTGGACTTAACACACTCCCTATTCTGTCTTACAAAGAAATACTTCCTGGCTTTAGAGAAGCTGTTGGGGAGGGCAAAGTATAACGTTATCAGAGTTAGAATCTCTTTCAGCTCCTCTTACTTTTTCATTTCTAAGGACTTGTCACAGATCAAAAAAATCCCACATTGTTTAAACTTCAGTATTTCATTTCAGTTTCACAATCAAATACACAAGATACAAACCAAAACGCAGCACCACACGATGAACTACATTAATTCATTAATCAGAAAATAGGTTATGCTAGAATAGTTACTTATTTGAGGACAATGGTATACTGTTGAGAGAATTTATATTCAGAAAGGCAAATACATTTCCAAATGCAAGAGGGTAAATTTCCTTTTGACTCTTTACAAAATACTCCAGCAATATTACTTAGTCACCACCACACCACCGGATACAAGGCAAGCGCTATCACCATTTGGTATGGGTTTCCAAGCCCTAACCAGGATCGGCATCCAGTGCCATGGGTGCTGCATAAACAGAGTAACACCTAATCATTAGGCTCCCTGTTTGGCACGGTACCAGGATGTATCAACTCAACAGAGCATTATTCAAGCCTATGAAATGATGTAGTATTTACATGTGTGCTTAGTGTTAAGTATATGCCAGTAATAAGTTACGCTGCGTTTAAAAAAACACAAAAGAAAAATACTGCTTCACACATACAGAATTCTGTGAAGACACTCACAAGCTGTTCTTGTTTCCCATAAATGTTAGAAATAAAAAATAGTCACTGGATCTAATATTTCATATCCTGCAACAGAAAAGAAACAGACAGTAGCATTAAACACAAAGCAGAAATAGTGAGACCACAGCAAACCCGAGTTCAGACAGATGGTCCACGTGTAGTACCCAGGCTTCTTAGAGTGGCCAATACGTGACCTTCAAAGAACAGAAGAATTCAAGAGCTACTATGTACTGGATTCTGTGCTCTTGAACATGCAAGCGCTGAGTTATATTTTCTGACCACTGAGACTTATTATTATTTTCTCATAAAAAAAAGTTGAATAACTGATAACATTTGTCTTCAAGAACTTAGAGTTAAAAGTCAAACTTACCTCCACCATATCAAAATCCAGTATGAGAAAATGAAATTATTTCCCACGTAATTCTTACAACACCAATGGCTGGATTCACATGGGTTGCTAATAGTAGCTAACAGACTGAGAGAATAATATGTAATGTATTCTTAAGATTATAATGAGAAAAATTTGTACAAAGACTTGTAGAATTAGGGCAAAGTACAAAGAGTTATTCAAGCTGTACCACTATCAGACATCCATCAATTCATAGAATTTAAAGTAAAAAAAAAGACGAGTGGGATGATCTATTCTTGCATATCCTAAGATGCATTTCACATCATTAACCCCTGCACTGAGCCCCATAAATAGGGTTTGATTAAAATTTTTCTTAAAGAAAAGCATCCAAGCTGAGTCTGAAGACGTCAGGAAATGGTGCAGCAGCTGTTCCTCCTCGTAATCCATTCCAATGTTTAACCACATTCAGTGTTCAGCCTTTTTTCCTACTCTCCAATTTGAATTCATCTGCTCCAGTGTTCCAGCCACTGGTTCCCATTTTGCCTCTCTCCGTTAGAGTCGAGTCCTGTAGTACCCACTATTTTCTTTCTCTAAAGACTCTTAAACACTGTTATCCTACAGACGCACTGTTTTCTCATTGATAAATCTAAGAGATGATGCTCCAGAGTGGGGGAAGACCAACCATTTTCTCCTACCCCAAATATTTTGTGGTGACTTTCTGAACCTTACACAATACATCAGTGTCCCTCCTAAAACATGGATGACAGGAATTGTCTTGGCCAACATACACAGGCATATAAGGAGGCAAAACTTCTCTCCCATCTCTCATTCCCATTTACACAAACAAATATTGCATCACAGTTCTCTTCCATTAGAAGCCTGTGGTCAGCTGTTACCCGAGAGGACCATCTCTGCTTTGCATGGCATAGTCTTCTCCCACTGAAACATTTATTTTTCTTAGGCGAGTTTATTTACACAGGTCCTCTGCTTAAATGGGCAAAACAATTCAGAGCTTTCTGTGCGAAGTGTCTACTACTTTATTATCTCATGTGCTGCTACTCTTTGTGCTACCTGAAAATAAAGCATCAGTGACTCAGATTCTTCCAAGCAATTGACAGAAATATTGAATAGTGTTGAAACTAGTCCTGATCCTTGTCGAATGCCTGTATCAGCTCACACTGATTCTCCACGAACGTGTGTCTGAGATAAGGCAGTCAGCCAGAGACACATTTAGTGCACAGACTGTTGCAACTAAAGCAGAACGCACGGGAAGAAGCAAGAAGGGACTTCAGATGAAGTGCTGGTGACCAATGTGCATTGAACCCCACGCTGTGACTGTATGAAATACTGTCATAAACAGGAGCTGCAAATGAGGTTGAAGTTCAGAAGTTCTCAAACCCAGGAATCGCATCTGTAATGTAAAGGTGAAGATGTGCTGATGTAAAGTAGCAATTAAGACAATCAGGAATTCCTAGCACTGTCACTAAGAGTCTTTTTGGTTCCGAGTTTTCTGAAGAAAATACGGATTGTCACCACAGATTGGTTATCTTGAAGGGTCAAGTGTTGAAGAGGAGGTATGAAATGGGTGACAAAAATAAACGAAGGAGAACA
Source organism: Larus michahellis (assembly GCF_964199755.1). Taxonomy (NCBI): domain Eukaryota; kingdom Metazoa; phylum Chordata; class Aves; order Charadriiformes; family Laridae; genus Larus; species Larus michahellis. Next base: position 18,861,051 of record NC_133904.1, read on the forward strand.
ACAGAAGGAATGTCTTCCCAAAGAGAGTAATGACCATATATAGCATGCCTTTTTTTATATATAGTTGATGTGTTTGATGTCTGAGGACCTTTCATCAACTCTGTCATCAAGTGGTATTTCCCAAATCGAGGACCATTTCCGTGAGTTCTGTGAGTGCCAGCAGTTATTTATTTGAGCTTTTGAAAGCATGACTGCTCTATTTATCCTTACAGGGACCATTACACCAAAGAGCATTTTGTAAAATTTGCTGCTGACAGCAGGAAATCGGGCCAGTAACATAGACACTCACAGAACCGTCCTGTTACCTCTCTGTAGGTGCTTAGAACAGCAAGAGCTTCCCGTGCAGATCACCCACCCAGAACTGGGCAACTTGTGACAACTCCCTGAGGTGAGAGATCCTGTGAGGTTTCCCCAGACACAACAGTCACTGGGCTGAGTTACTATGTTAGAACATCGTTGTAAAAATATATATGGATTAATACCTGCATGTTCACAACACACACTGTACAAAAATGTGCCCAAAGTCTTGACCTTTATTATCTTTCAGGGTAGTACCTGGAAACCTGCAACTGTAACTACGTAACCACCAACAACATAATATAATAGTAATAATACTGAAAAAAATACACTGGATGACATGCCAGTTCTTCAGATGGCCTAATCAACAAGCAAGCCTTGGACAGAAATACAGAAGAGGCTGTAATACCTAGATATATCAAAAAGATAAATCATTTTTGATGCAGTGGAAGTGTGAGATGCAATGAAAGTGTGAATCTGAATAAATGTCCTTCCTCTCTCATTCTAGAAAATCATCTCCTGCTTCCTTTTACTACATGCTGAGAAAAAAAAAACATCACCACACACAGATGCGTATTGTATAAGATGTTAGGGAATACAGCTTTTTATTTTTAATCATCCCCTAAGAACAAAAATAGGGAGACATGGGTAATTACTATCATGAAGGCTTACACTAGGAAACGTATGGAAATAATGTGATACAGTTGTTACCAGCCCATGGGTATCTGTCTTCTCCTTCCACACCTCAGCCCAGGGGTTCTCGGAAGGGACAGCAAAGGAACATCTCTCTAAAGCTGAACTCCCACCGTGGTTAAACTGATCTGATTTTATACCTCCTCAGCCTCTGCAGCGGGACGCAGTGGACTGGATCAAAGCAAAGGTAACATATGTCAATAAAGCTTCCCTGCCTCCCAGTTTATGCCTAGTCACTGCTAAATTCGGCACTGAAATCACCTAAAAAACAAATTGGTGTGCCAATGGCAAACAAATTAATTTTTTTTAATACACTACAAAAGGGTTTAGAGACTAGCAATTTGCAAACAGAGAAAACTGCCACGAAAAAGTCATCAACACCTTTAATTGCCTTTTTATTTTTCTTTCAATGTTTAGGAACAAGTATGTAGTAATTTAATACAAGATTCAGATGCAGAAGCTATCCGGGAGTTAATTTAATCAGTTTGGATTTAACACTGAAAGAACTTTATTTTCTTTTCTCTGCACAAAGCTATGACTGCCCTGTCTGCATCCTATCCAGCCTCTAAAAGCACCCACAAACACGCTGATACAAACCTGGATGCAGTAAGAGCGGAGAGCAAAATGCGCTCTCGCTTCAGTGACCCAGCGTACACACTGCACAGAGACTATTGCTCCCTCAGCTTCTGTAGTGCAATGTGTAATTGCATAACCAGGGCGTTCAAGTTTTGGAGGAGGGACCTTTGGATCCAAGATTCCTCACTTCCCATGCCTTCTTCCAGCACTGGCCCTGCTAGCACATTTTTAAATGTCCTATTGCTATTTTTTTTCCCCAAACATGCGCTCTTTAGGTGTCTTTGATACTGTTTATTTTTCATCTTTTCAAGTCACTAATTTTATGAACATTCAACCAACTGCAAAGTGCTAAATATCAAAGCATCTCTTTGAGCGGAGCAGGATTTGTTTGCTCGCCGAGCTTCCGCGCCAGGCCAGCTTCCTGGGTTACAGTTCAGCAGGAACCAGCCTTGGTACAGAAACAGGTTTCCCAGTGTACATGCTAATAAAGTGACAAAAACCAGAATCTACTTGAGGACTCGCTCCAGTTTACACAATGGGTAGAAAAACACCTATCAACTGAGCTTACATTTTAACTGTACAAGAAAACAGCAATGCCATTGATTTATCTACTTTTAGCCCAGATACCATTTTAAAGATTGCCATTGTTTATTAACACTTTCATACCAAGACTTCTAATTTCTCCAGACTAAAAATACATTTTAAGATATACTTGGACAAAAAAATCCAATGTGAAGGAGTCTGTCTGCATGTGTACGTTGCTGAAATGCATGACCACACACACCAAAGACTTTGTGGTACACCATAAGCCTCTGCAAGAGGGAAATGTTTTCTGGAAATTGAGTATATTATCCTAAAGGTTTCTAGAAGCTACTAAAATTATATAGATAAAATAAAATGGACCCGTGGTGTTTAATCCTAGAAATGTTGAAAGGAAAATTTTATTTAAAAGAAAATACTTTGCGGTGACAGCATGATCTGAAAGGTCAGCATATAACTGAAGTTATGTTCCGGTCTTTCACCAAAAAAATATACCGTGCTCCTACTGTCGTAAAAAGAGTACTTTCCACTGAACTTGTACATTTTATTTTAAATCCTTGAAGCCTGTTAGTAAGTTCCTGAAGAAGATATGATTGTCTTGTTATTGTCAACACACCCACCCACCCAATCAACCTTCAAAACATCAAAATTCACTTCACTCCCACTATCCCCTTGATGTAAATTATTCTCCTATTAATAATTCTCTTTTGTTATAATCATCCTTTCCTATCTTGCATGAATTGCTCTCATCCTAATATGACCGAGTTTGATTTTACTTCTTGAAAAAAAAGAATATGTTTGGGCAAAATCCTTGTCCCCCTACAATCACTGGAAAAACTCTCCCTGTTTGTGGTAAATTTCATCCTCTCATCTGCATGATTTAAAAGCATCCCTGTAATACGACTCAATGCACGATGCTGGAGAAACTGGCCATTGCCAACTCACTTTACACTCAGTGCATTTTATCCAGAAGTGAGTAAAAACCTGCTTTGCTCAAGAACACGTTTCCTTCTCCAGATCCTGACAATTCCGAGCATCTCCAAGGGTGGCATTCCTTGTAATGGCCTGATGAGTCACATTACAAAAAAGCAAACATACACTGTATGCCTTCCTGGTGAGCGGGACTGAGACAGTCACCGATATTTGTTCGCTAATCCCACATTACGTCACCAAGGCAAAGCAAATTTGTTCCATCTCTGAATTATTCTTTTCATCCTCACTTAAAGGGGTAGCTTTATGCCATTAAACTGTTATCCATTAAAAGAGCAGTAAAGGTATCATGAGAGTGGGCCTGTATATATTACCTGCTGCAAACGTTATGTTCAACACATGAACAATAGACTTTGCAGAAAAGAAAAAAAAAAAGAAAAAAAAAATAGTCCAGGACGCTTTCAAAGCCAGATGCATATAGCAGAAGGCATGAACTCTGCAGTAGGATATCGGCTTCCTAGTTTTGCAGTGAATTTCCTTGATTATACTCAATCCTTTCAATGATTTCCCAGTTTTATGGAACTATTGCTAAAGCAACCATCTTTCTAAAATTTACATTATCTGTTCAGCTTCTGGTTGTGTGGTGGTCAGAGGTATTGCTTACGGCAATGTTTCAACTCAGCCAAATCACATGGAAACCCCAGAGGTGGAGAGAACAACCTATGGGCTTGACACAGTACAAAACTTTCTGGTTGGTGTTAATCCAAACTCAGATTAGGCAATTACAAAGGTCCCTTCTGAAATCTATTAGAGATGCAAGTAGTGAAAAACACAGCCTTTCATCTTTGCATTGTTTGTTTTCTGCCGTTAGTTTTAACAATCTGTTTATGGGACTAGGTTTGAGGGGGGTTCCTTCCCCCCTTGTCCGCCGCCTTCCTGGCTATCTGAATTCTCCCCAAGGATCTCTGAATTTCAGAGCAATTCCCAATGATTGTTCTGACAGGATAACAACGGTGGGAGTGCAGCTTCCCAGCTGTGAAATCCAACCAGCGATTCTCTGGGGCTCCTGTACAGTCTGGGGTATTTGGGGTTGTGCGATTGTTTTTTCCTTATTCTTTTGCTTTTATTATTAAAGATTTTTTCTTAAAATTTCCTATGCTATTGTTAAAGACACCTCTGTTATCCTGGGGAGTTCATTCCAATTGTCAAGCAGAAATTTCAGTTTTAGTCTATGATCGGATTTCAGCTCTTCTACTGCACCCGGTTTCTATGGGGTAACAGTAACAGCTAACACACACACTTGCCAACTTGCGTTCTGTGTGAAAATCCAGAACACACAGGCAAATTAATGAGTACTGGCTGGGAGATATATTTCTGTCTTTTGGCAACAAACATTGAAAGATGAATTATTTTAGCTTGGTTTTGAAAAACAGCACAGGTCAAACAATAGAACTGGGTGACAGAGAGCTGCAAGCGCACACAATAGCAAGGAGCCACTTTCAGCAGAAATTGAAAAATGTTTCCTACAAACTCTGTCCAGCATAGCAGAAGGAGGAGTTTAACTTTTTTTTTTTGGGGGGGGGGTGGGGTGGTGAAATTTATGTGCTGTTCAGCAAACTTTTTGTATTATACGGTTATGACTTTTAAAATTTGGTATTTTCCTCTTCTACACAAAAGTCTTCAATTAAAAAAATACAAGTAAGTTCTGGTAAGACTTGTACAATGTAAAGTGATGCTGTCAAAAATGAAGTAGCATTGTTCTTCAGACAGTCCTTCACATCTAGAGCCACTCCTTGTTGCTGTAAACATGTATGTGCACTTCAAGAAAACCTCCTATATGCAAATTTCCTTATACTGTTATATTGAGGAATATTAGCTAGGCTTTAATCTACATGCTTAGAACTGCATTCTGTGTTATTGTTAATGCTTTTACGCCTAATATTTATGTTTTATTACTTTTATAATACACTTAGAAACAAAGTCAGGAAAATACCCTGCCTTAAAACAGTGCAGTGTAGATTACTCAGGAGGGGCAAAAAAAAGTAAGTACAAAGTTCTCCCAGAGAAGGGCTGTGCGCCCTGCTCTCATGAAACGAGTTTTAATCACTTGCAAGCAGCTACAGAAAGAACCCACACAGGTATGTATTCTCTTACTGGTGGAGTTAACTCAGGGGTACATTAGTTGAAGAACAAAGCTATGCATTAGCTATTTATACACTTACGCAATCAATACTGAAATAAACACACGTATAATTACGTAATTATCACATTAGGAAGTCCATAATGAATGATTTAATCAAGTAAAAAAAGAATATCATAAATATGGCCAAATGATAATGAAACTGCACTGCATGAATAAATCCGACTGAGAAAAGGCAAGTACCCAGCAGAGACTGGTACGGGACAAGGACAACTAGTTTACACATCAAGATGTATCACAACTATATTATTTAAGAATCCTGTACTTCAGAGAATGAAAGCAAATAAAAAAAAGCCCACCATTGAAACCAAAACTTGAAATAAGTAATATTTACATGCAGATTAATGTTGTTAGAGATTACAGCCATAAAGATCACTCTCTGCACATAAAGACAGACGCACGATAAGAAAGAAGCCAGATTTTGGAGAGAGATCTTTTCTGCTCAGAGGATTCATTTCACGATTCTATATTCGGTAACTGTTCCATTCGTTTTGTTTGCTTGGGCCTGGTTACCATCATCCTCAAGATTTTCAAACTGTGTCTACGCAGCTCGGAAATGAATAATTTATTAAGTCCCCTGTATCTGCATCTGGAGACTTTACTTAGGGCTATATCTAGCTGGCATTCCAAAGGCTGAACAAAGCAGGCTTGCCTCTGATGCAGAGCACTACATTGCAATGTGCCAGGCGTCGACACAGGCCGTCACTGTCCTTGTTCCAAAACAGTCGTACAAAAAGTGCTGGCAAATGTAATTATGACCACCGAAGTCACTGAGCCCTAGCTTTGCAAATACATCACGACCATAAAACCGGATAGATTTAGGCAAGCTCACTGAGTTCCGCTCAGCTACATCAGAAGAGCGGGTCGCGGACTCCAAAGCGGGACTGCGCCTCGGAAGAGCTCCAGCACCGTTGTAGCAATAATTGCACAGAATCGGCAGCCGGGGGTGACTATGGAAACAACCATCGCAGGGTCGAGAGCAGTCACAGGGGAATGAAAGCAAGAGGGAGAGTTTAAGATCAATAAAAAGACAGAGCCTGGCCGGGCCAAAAGGCCTCCCCCTCTCTTCCTGCGGTGTTTCGTTCTCTATTAGCACTTGTGACGCTCTCCCCCCCCGGTGCTGCCTTTGCTCCTAATTGCTATGCCAGCCATCGGGATTGCGTCCCAGTCCGAGGTGGTAACCAGCAGTACTGTATTTATTAATAAAGCAATAACTGTACCAAGCCTTCTTTGCCTGACATAAAGGTTGCTACAAACACATTTCCATTATTCTGTAATTTCAGCGAGGAGCAACAAAGAATTGGATGGGAGAAAAGGACACGCTAGGGAGTGGCAAGAAGCAGTCTCTGGAGAGCTCAGACCAACAAAAATGCATAGTCTCGAATGTGGAAAAAAATATGGCTTAATAAATCATCATCTGAAGTTGCCATGGTAATAGTAAATGTCTAGTTCCCTATACTGTTTAACTCCATACATCCAGTCCTGCAGGAGAAGAATAACACCGACTTGTCCACCGTACCAAAGGACGCTGGAGATTCTTATTTAAAGATGAGGACAGAGTGTGCAGCTCGGCATAGTCAGGCTCACGACCTGCAGGGTACTTGAGGTGAAGGAACACTTTCTTTATGCAAGTCAGCTCCACGCCGCACACTCGCTGTACTTTTTGCAGAACTCACTTCCTGGTGCGGTTGCCTCCAAAATGCAGTTTGCCAGATAACCAGCGAAGCAGCGTTTGCTTTCTGAAACCAGAAAACACTTGGCGATTGACTGAAGACTGCAGTCCCACGTGGAATACCGTATAATAAATTATCATAGCTGTAGGTAAATATAGACACATAGATAGCATCTGAAAGATCTTTTTATGTACCAACGACTTCTTGGAGAGAGAGGCTTGAGTAAGGAAAAAGAAAGAATCTGACAAGAAAAAGGATGGTGCGTGGGTCTCCCGCAGAATAAGGTCAGCTCCCACAGACTTCCTCAAGCAAGTTTCTTAATGTTCCCATATCTCGGTTCCCCCATCTGTACAACAGTGTTAACATGTACTCTGCTGCCTATCTAAGCTTATTAGCATGTAGAAAGTGATTTGTAATCTGAAAGTTCAGAGCCTATGGAAAAAGAAAACTTCTGATTCAAAACTTCACTGCCTCCAAGAGTCTGAAAAAATAGCCTGGCTGGCAATCCCGGTGCTAAAAGCACTGTCAGTGTTTGTAAAGCAAAGATAAAACATTTCCACATCACATAAAGAAGCAAACTGTCTAGTCATACTTAAAGGACTATAATAAGATAGATGAGTAAAAAGACAGTCAAGAAATAAACTAAAGCAACAGCAGCACTAGGAGCAATTACTTATTGGAAGAGTGCAGCTCACAGGCAAGGGGAGAGAGAAAGTCAGATTCAGCTTTCCAGCAAAGGGGCACGCCAAGGAGACTTCAGCGTCCTGAGCAGCAGTCAGGTTTTTCCAACTATTCTTTTAAAAGAACATATAAGTTCTTTTAAAAGTACCATCTCAGAACATAATCACGCCTATGGTACGCGATACTAGTTTACTTAAGGTCAGGTTAAATATCTTTCCTGGTTTCTTGAAAGCGAGGTCCCTTAGACCACATACAGACCATGAAATCTCATTGCCAAAACCAAAGCCACAGTCTGTGAAATGATCTGGGAATAAACAATTCTTTTTTTTTATTGAAACAGGTGTTAGAATATAGTGCCAGAGCGCTAATCATAAGAGCATGTGATTCAACTACACTTTTCTTCCTGTAGTCTCTTAAGCTTTTCTTACTGTGATTTCACATTAAATAAGATAGGACGTTAACCTAGAACACAGCCCTTATAAAACCAGGATTTTTCAAGAGGTGCTTCCAGGTCTCTTTCTACTGACTGTTCTAGGACAGTGTCCACCACCAGTATTTTTTTCTCTCAGTCTTTACAGAAGGCTGTTTATCAGGCCACATGTGTGTGATGTACATTAAAGCACAGTTCCTGGCCTACAGCAATTTATCACAACTCCACATTCTCTTCTTTAAAGAAATATGCTATCTGAAAAAAGGGATAGAATTTTTAACCAACCTGAAACTTAATCTGTAAATCTGCATCCTTTCAAAAATGAGCTCTTTTCCTAAACTGTCAAAGGTGAACTAAAGTCACGAACTTCTCAAAACAATGATAAAATTTTGCACGTGTAATCACAGACAGAATCATCCATTCATCACAGACTACATCTCATATGTAGAGGAATGCATATGCATCTGTTTTAAAGATGTGCAGCAGCTGAATGATTTCAGAGAGTTTTACACGTTTGACTTTCTCGGTAGAATATTTCAAACACCCATTTCCTCCTGTTTCTGCATTAATTTATATTCCTGAGACACAGACGTAATGTCAAAACCTGAAAGAACAGAGAAATCCACAGTTGTGAAAAGCTCCTTGGTATCAACATCAAACACCATGAGCTAAGACTACATGGTTTCATGGTGCCTCCACTTCTTTGACTGTGTACCAACAGGTCTCCAGCTTGATTGAACTGCTGCGTAGAGCCTTCAGTCTCACACTGCAAATCCAAGCTCCAGATGGAAATACAAATTCATAACAGGTTCAGGGCAAATATCCAACTTACCAAGGTTACATCACAGTGGATGCAATTTGCAACTTCAATGGAAACACGGTGAAAGGAATCAAAGTGATCCTTTGAGGAAAGTGTGATTTACTAGCTAATGCAAGACCAGCATTTTGTGTCATCTGCACAAAGACATCCATAGCTTCACATTAAATATGTAAAAGATTTGAGCTAGGGCAGTTTCCTTGGAGGCTAGCAATGCTATCGTTCTGCAAACCCTTTCCTTTCTCTCTAAGAGGCCAACATATCAAAACATTGCCAAACTGTACAATATACAGGTTAAATGATATCTCACTAAAGTAAAAAAGAAAAAGAGGTCCCCCTTCCTTACTTGAGGAAACATTATGCTAACAATGGACACAAAACATAGCCTCTAATGATGTAACAGCAGAGGCAAAAAATAATTCAAAACCATAATGAATGACTGAGTTGGAATCCAAGACAAATTTGACCCTAGTACTCTTTTCTCCCCTCCCAAGGGACACAAGACTCCTGATGTCTGCTAGGCACTTTCTGCATAATGTCAAACAAAGCAGACAGTATCAGAAGACTTGGCTGCCAAGCAGGACTGGAGAAAAATGCACTGAAAATTATTTTGTCTCTTCTGAACAAGGACTCTGCCAGTGTTTTCAAACTCACAACCACAAGCTTATTTTTATGTAGTCACATTTACCTGAAGTCTAAGAAATTTCTAAAACGTATGTTATTTTTAAGATGATAAATGTTTCTCAGTACATTAATAATCTGGCTCCTGTGCATGTAACTTAGTCTTTCTGTGGCTAATGACTAAAATATGCACCACAGCACAAAGGAGTTATGGTTTTCTATTTCTCTTAGCCATCCTGTGGACAAAGGTGGAAGAAAAAAAAAGTACAAACATTCTAGCTACTGGAGGGTAATGCTAAAAAGCCATCCATTTAGCACACTACATGCCACGGAGGGGGACCTCCCCTGGAGGGGCAGCACTGGCATCACCACACCAGCCTGGAATTCCCTGCGTTAGCACTCACGCATTTCCACCCTTCGCATGACATCTTGGATGTTACCTGACACACACACACACACACACACGCGCGCGCACGCGCGCGGCACAGTCCCAGGGCATTGCAGCACTCCTAACTGTACACTCCAGCGAGTACATACTGAGGTTGCCTATGTAAGCAGGGGCAGCCCATCAAAGGACAAGAAGTCACACTGGGATTCTGGACAGAAAGCGCAGAAGAGGTTAACAGAGAAAAAATTGTATTAATAAAACATGAAGTTATTTAAAATAGTTCAAGTACAGCAGAACTCACTTTCAGTTATGCCAGACTGGATGATGAAGTTTGTGTGATTAATTCCATTCTCTTCCTTTTCATCTCAGAAAACTGTCAGCTCTGTTGTACCAACAACATACTGTTACAGTGGCATCGTGAATAGCTCTTGGATAGCAAACAAAAAATATTAAGTGAGCTTTGCCAATTACCTACCACACGTTTTGCTCACAAGCTGCCTCATTCCCTTAAAATTCTATTGTTGGAATATCTAACCTTTTAAAAATAATAGGTACCACTTAAAAGCAATTGTTATTTTAATTGTGAATTGGGATCGTAAATCCATTCTTTAAGAAGCAATTGTACGTTCTGCTGAATTCTTTTGAATATGCCTCCTTTAATTCCCTTGCAGGCAACGTCTGCTATAATGAAATTTTTCATTTGCAAATTAGATTCGCTTGTAGCTAGAAACAAAAAGCCATCATCGGAGCGCCAGTAAAAGGGATGCATCCTTACCTAGTAGGAACAATTAGTTGCACTGACTGCAGTTGTAAAAGCTGTTTCTTTTCTTCTTTCTCCGCCAGCTCTATGATCTGAAGCAGGTTTCATAAACATGGGCACAACAGGAAATTGCATGTCTTTAAACATACTAAAATAAAATCTGCAGAGCTGTGCCTCTTTGAAGTGTCTTAAAAGCTGCACTATAGTATGTGGGGTCCATTTAGTAGATGTCACTTCTACATACGTGTACATATGCTATGCATATATAGTCGTGTTACAATAGAGAAATGAAAATTTACTTATTAAAGTAGAACTACCACTCAGCAAGGGACTTAAGCATAGGTTCACATAATAAATAATCTGTTTAAATGCCACAGTAATCGGCTTGACGAATGTCACATACTCCACAGTGTACTCGACTTGGTTTTTCTATGTCTTATTGACACAGAGAACTCACAATAACACAGCAATCAACCCACCTATAACCCACTTTCTCAAGCAGAAAAGCACGGTTATTCTCATTTCACTTTCAAAAAACCTGCCGACAGAAAACAGGCGTGAAAAGATTAAGCAACTAATCCAAAGCTATTCAAGAAGTCCGTTGAAGAGTTACGTATTGAAAAGGGATCTTGTAAGTTCCAGCCTCATACCTTCACAGACATAAACCCCTGCTCACCCCACAACACTGGGTACAGTTTAGATTTGAAACCATGTTTTCCCTGATAAGCATTTTGTTTAAACTTGCAAAACTTCTTATTTTCTTGAGACTGAAATAATTCTGGCACTGTACGATCCAGTTGTTATTTCAATAACTAAACTCTGTGTGAGAGAACCAAGTATTGTATTTTTAGGTTCCCTGCAAGAAGCATTGTTCATTTTTATCCTTTCAGTGGGTGATCTTTATCTCTGGCAGCCTTTAGGATATTTTCTTCTTGTTCGAACACCAAGGACACTCTTATTATGCTTCACTCTAATGAATCCTGTAGTCTTCGGAGTGGGCCACAACTCATTTGGGGAAATTAGTGAAAGGGAATAGCTACCAGATGACAATGAGAAGACCTGAGAATGATCCCATTTTCAGGCATGAAAAGGAAGTAGCTGGAAACATACCTGCCATTAGGCGCAGCAGGAGCTGGAAGCTTTGAAACTAACACTGCATAAAGAAAAAGTTCTGCTTTTGGAAAAGTGGAAGATTTTATCTGGATACGTAAATCTGTCAATCGCCACATGCCTTATTTCTCTTTGCAGCAGAGAGGTTTGTGAGGCCTTGCTCTTTTCTTTTCTGTCATCCATTTCAAATACAAAATTCTGTTCTTTTTTTCCAGTCAACCCTGCACATCAAGCTTGGGAACGTTTGCTGAAAAGATTCTTCCGGCCTTTTGTCCCAAGCCCTGTAGAAACCAATTTGAGAGCCATAAACCAGGTTATGTGCAAAACGTTGATGAAACCATCACTTCTGGCTATGCATTGCAATGTTTTGCAAAAATTAAAGATCTAGAACTCTCTAACTCTCTTCCCATTTCTGAAAGGAGGTATTCTGCTACAGCAGGGCAGGGGTCGCAAATGCTCACAGGAACAGGGCAGTCAACAGGAACAGAAAATACAACCAGAATTTGCCAGACTGTACCAAACCGCTATCCCACAAATTCTGTAAACTGCCTCGAGCCATATGCAGTGCCTGACGAGCTCGAGAAATACATACACCCTGTGCTTCTAAAGCTTCATGCCCAGCACGCCACGTTTTACACCGGAGCAGCAGGGAAACGAAGCCAAGGGTCTCTGAACTTCCATCTATCGCCACCATTTGGTGACCAATTTAAACTTTAAAGCTGTGAATGAGATCATGTACCCTCAAACTGCAGTACATTTCAACTCCTGATGCTCTTGCATCATGCTTGCTTATGATACTTACGCGTTTGAGCATCATCACAAACCAGTACTTTCTGATGCTTACTCAAGACAACATACTGCATCTCGTTAAAAGAAACGGGCAGTGGTAGCAGTTCAAACCTGGAATGAAGGGAAGACATGCTGACAGCCATGAATTTGCAAATCAAGGCTGCTCCTTAGCAAACACGCTGACCGAGCTGACTGACACACACCACTCAGTTGAGAAGCAGGAATCAGAAATGTATTTAGTAAACAGTTGTCCAAATATTGCACTTCTGCTTTTTCTCATATCTGATAGATTAAATTTCAAGGTAAAATAGATTGGCTTAAACTAAGAGGATGAGATAGGAACATATGACAAGTGCAGAAGTATGCAGTAAAGCTTTCTTGCTAAATAGAAACGTTTTATTCCTATGTCAGCATGAAATCCAGCACAAGAAGAAAAACAAATCTGTAAAATTCAAGTATCCTCGACTTCTGGCAAACTATTTTTCTGAAGCCCACTGTTGTCCTAAAGCTCCTGGGAAGACAAGGACTTGAATCTCAGGCTGAACCACCTGCTCATTAACAGCTTACAGACACTTGGTGTAAATCCCTGTAACAACTTGGCAAGGTCTTCAGACCCCTTCCACAGCTTTTCCATCCATGGGCCACAATCCTGAAGCCAGGCTAACCGTGATGCTGAAGCAAGTCACAGCAACCCCTTCTAAATGGCACAAAAGCAGAGATCTTCTGTTTTGCACTTCTCACAGAGGCCTCAGCCATCCTCCTCAAAAAGAAAATAAATCCTGCCTCAAGCTGTGCACTGTATATTCCTCTTTTTTGTAACACCAAGGCCATTACACAGCCCTGGCTCCCCAGATCTCTTCCTCTGTTTTCCTCAGTGTCATTTACTCTTCATCTTCACAAGCATCAGTCCTGTGTGATAAATGTTAAGATCTTCCATATAAGTACTATTGTTTTCTATTTCTTTCTGCCTTACCACACACCTAACACTTCTTTCCATGTGGTGGTAGCACACATAGATGCAGTCCTTGTGGAAATTAGTTAGCATTAAAATGAGGGGAAACAAAAAAAAAAAAGGAAAGTGGTGTAGGCAGAGAAAAGTGCCCAGCAATACAATCAGTGAGAACAGAAGATGGCCTGACGTGCTGCCAAAGGCAACAGGGATAGAATCAGGTGCGCATTACGGACTAAGCAAGCAGCTACATTTATAGCTCAAACTGCGTCTGCGATCCCATTTCAGCAGCTCAGATCTCTGCTGCTAGGAGGGGGGGGGGGGGGGGGGAAGAGGGTGAGGTTAAGGATGACCCTCAGGTAAGGGACACAGAACAGATACAGATAACCCTCTCACAGTGTGATGGACATTCACACAAATTAACCGAAATTTTAAGTCCCTCAAAACCAGAAAAGAAGTTAACACTATGTGACTTTACAGTTCTAGCATCACCCCTTGCACTGAACAGGTCCAGCCACCAGAACTTGATGTAGCACCATCCTAAAACTATAGAAAAATTGACACCTCCTCCCCTCTGCTCTTAAAAGTACTGTACTACACTGGCACAGCAGAAGCGAGAACAAGGAGGTGACTCTCCTTGCCCTCTCACAGCACGTACCCTTGTACCCTGGAGGAGCAGAAGGAAGCCCCATAGTTATATGAGTGTAGGGGGTAAAGAAGAGAGGTTACAGAAACAGGGCAAAGCTGGAGGGATATCCTGACTGCAGAAATGGTCCAAGCTGGAAGCTGGAAAGAATGGTCCTTCTCTTGCACTGAATGAGATATCAATTCTGGATTTTCAGAAAATATGGTAAATCAACACTTCTGTTAGCAAAAGGTAACTCGCCGTGTTTCCTCCTTCTGCTGGTCCCCGGGCAGCAAAAGCCTACTAAAGTTCCCCATAACGCAGGTGGCAGCCAACTATACGACAGACCTGAACCCTGCCAGTGGCCTGAGCATAAGTTAGTGCAAGTCTACAAAAGCTATTCTGTTATGTGCTTGTACGTTCTTGAAAACAGCTAAAGTCCACGATTTTTCCGGATTTTAAAGGGACAGAGTAAGTTCAGACACACTATTTAAAAATAATTATGATTATGCAAGTAAGAAACGGTACCTAAAGGGAACGCAAAGGGCAGAGGTGCACCCATTCTAGCATTGCTAGCTTTAATGCGCAGCATTTTGTGAACTTCAACTTGTATTTATATCAGAATATCTCTCAGAGACAACAGCTTACGTGTTACCTCACCAGAAAGGGTAAAGGCCAGCTGGGCTACTCAAGCTGGGCAGCAGAAAAAACAGGGGCCAGACAAAATGTAATCCAGCCCTGCTCTTATTTGCAGAGCAGATCTAGGCAACAAGGTACTCCTGCTATGTTATGGGGGGGAAAGGCCCCACCCAAACAAAGAACCCAAAACAGAAAAAAAAGAATTAAAAACCCAAATCACTCTGGCACAAATTATGAAAAAGAAGTTTACGACATTTGATAGCACAAAAAGATTTAGATCCAAATAAATGACAAAGAACACAACATGTTTTGTTTGAAATGTGCCTGTGGGGTGAGCACGAAAGGGCTACATCTGTGGGCCGCAAACCTCTGAAGCAGTTACAGAGGTAACTCCCAAGCAGCACTGATAAAAATCTTTGAAACTGGCCATCCATTTCAGGCACAACCATACTAAGCCTTCTCTATTCTTCCACTAATTCTTTAAATAGCATTCATATCATCTTTTCATTTTCCTTCCTTATTTCAAGCTGATGACTTCTCTGTATTTTATTTTATTTTATTTATTTTTTAAAAGTCTTCCATAGCAATTAGTTTCCCTAACAATTTCTTATTGCTGGCATGAAACATCTTTAGATTTCTCCCTGGAGGGCCATCCCTCCTGCCTCCATAACCGATTTCTTGAAATCCAGGGGTCCCATAATTAATCTGAGAGATACTTTCTGTAAGGGATGTATGACATTTAGAGTTACAGTAACACTGCCTTTGGTTATGTGTTGGCTTTGTTTTAATCTTTAATACTGAACTTTACTTCAATCTAAGAACAACTATGTGAAGTGACTGTTAAATGTCCTTTATTTTCCTCTCTCTTGAAGAGATTTGTTGACACTCTAAACAACCTGCACACTTCCTAAAAATTACCTTGGCTGATTCTGCACAAGCAGAAACTAATAGGTACAGGATATTAAGTAGTACATTCCAATTCCTATCACATTCATTGACTCTTGGCTCCAGACACATCGGAAATCTGTGTCCCAGAAAGCGGGGATACAAAGAAAGGGATCTATGAGAAGTGCAACTCTAGAGCATTTGCATGCGGGAAGGGATGAAATCCTGTTCCCTTAAACATGTTGAATTTGCCTTGTAACCACCCTGAAATGCCACTCTGCAAATGCGGTGTGTTTCATTAATCCAGAAAAGAAGCAACATCAAACTCCCTTAAAGAATTTGATAGAAAGGTTATTTTTCCGGGGTCCTCCTCTCCCCCATTAAACAATACGCTGATCCTTTTCCTTTTCTTAACAATTAACCCATTACCTGCTATATTTTAAAGTGTATTTCTTCCTAGGAATAGTAAGGAAACACACATTCAATCCCACTTTTGAATGAATGCATCTCAGGCTTTCTATCCGCCCTGTTTATCTCTCATTTGAAAACCCAGACTTCCTTCTCATGACCCACAAAGCAAAAAAAGACACTTGGTTTCCCCAGTCAGATTGAAGATTGTTGTGCTCTACAGATCCCTTTACCCAGGCAACTAGGAAAATTAACCAAAATCACACAGGTTCGTCTTTTTTGTGGGTTTGGGGTTTTGTTTTGTTCTATACTAGGTCTCTTAAGTCAGTAAATTCTACCAATTTCCATTGAACGTTAATTCTAACAAGTGTTGAACTTTAGCTATTACTTTAGCATTTTTAATTTTCCTAAATATCTTACTTTATAATGAAGGTGTCCAAACCTCCACCTCCAAAAGCTTTCCGTAAACCAAAATGCTTATTTACAGAAGAGACGTGACTGTAACACCTGATCTGAGGGGATACCCAGAGATTGACAGCTCTTTTTTCTTTTCTTACTATTTTCCTCTCCAAAGAAATATCTGACCATTTCTGTAGCTTGAAAAGGTGGCAAGACTCAAGACATTACCTAGGAAATGTATTTATCATATGCCTAATCAGCATGTTCTTACAGCCTGGGTATATCGGAGAGCACAGCCTGCTGCCATCCCCTTCCGCTGTTGTATCCCAACGTGAGCAATAGATTCAAACATGAAGGTGTAGGAAAACTGAATGGCTTTAAGCTCTGACAGAGGCTGCTCTGCCTGTTTCCCCATGAGGAAAAATGGTTTATTCTGCTCCCGTGGGCCAAAGTCTGCAGAATCCAATGAAAAAGGGGCACGGTTACTCTAAGTGTAAGCTACAATATGGCTTTCCCTCCACTGAATTCAACCGAATGTTACCTCATTAGATAACCCAAAATATTTTGCCTAATGAAAACAATACCAAGGTTCACAATAATCACCGTCTGTATGCTTGTATTTGCTCTCTTCAGAGATCTTCACATAAAAACTAAGTACAGTGAAATAAGCCCAAAGATACAGTGAGCTCTAAAACTAAACCACAGACAGGTGCTGAATTATTTCTTCATACAGAAACAGACTTTAAAAATCCGTTGTACAAGTGAGGACTTGCTCAGTTTAAGGAAAAAAAAAGAATGTCCTTTTTATGACAGGCATAAGGGTCCTGACACTGCAAAGTGCGTGCTGGGCATTTTGCTCAATTTAGCAGCACCTAGGTGCGTGACATGCTGGAGGATTTCACCTACTCCGTTACCCAATGAAGGCTGTATAAAGGATCCGATTTCAACTCTATGTCTTCAATATTTCACCATTATAAGCAAAATAAAAATAAATAATAATAAAAAAAGAGACATGGTTTTAAGTACACACCTGCTCTAAAACAGCAAAGAAATAGATGGTCTGGCATTCATCTTCACTTGCCTGAAGTAGGCTAATAAGGTGTTGTGATAAAATTGTTAACAAAGGAAAACAGTCACATCCAAAAGCCACTGGTGGTATTATTTTGGGTTTTTTTATTCCTCCTCATATTTCTTCCCAAAATTTAAACTTTGGATATTTGACAAAGGACATCATGAAATTTTTTTCCCTAGCTTATGATTTGTAATTTATGCAGGCTATCATAACGTGAATAATGAAATGATGCTTTGCATAGTTTTATTCCTATGGGTTATAAAAGGAAGAGCATTGGCACTGTCCTGTCATTGCAAATGGTCCTGGATTTCTGATGTCTCACTTCAATTGATGTTAATGAGAAAAAGAATACTCAGGCAAAATCTGCTGTTGGCACAGCATACAAGAAAAAAGCCTCACAGAGTCCCAAAAGGGGGAGGGTGGAAGGAGGCAAATCTCTAATGCATAAAGTAATAGAGTTTCAAAAGATCTTTACAAGCTGTTAAGTAGCAGTTGGTGAAGAGACAAAATAAAAAAGATTATCTAAATGGCCTCACAAGACTTCGGCAGGACCCGGACCTTAATTTAGACTCCACCTTCCCACAATTTGTGTATGCCTGCACTATGCGTTTCAGCTGAACCGATTTAAAAAAAAAAAAAAAAAGAAAAAAAAAGGGGGGGGGTCATCTCACTCCATCTGAAACCATTAGAGAGGTCTGACAGTTTCTTTGGGTAATGAAAGTTAAGATATTAATTTCAACAATTTTGGCTTAGAATACAGTGAACTTTACCCAAAGAAAATGGCAAACCTTCTGAGGCTCAGCCATCATGGCTAATAAGTACTGCAATGAATCAAATTGATTAACTGGATTCCCTATAGACTTCCAAAACATTTCCTTGTAATTCACAGGCAAATATACGTATGTGCCATGAGCTTGTTAGGTAGATGACAAATGAAGAGAAAAGCCTCAGTGTACATACAGCTGTTCCAAGTCGGAAATCCCTGATTTAGAATTCAAAGTCTTGGGAGCTCCTCTGGCACCATTTCCTCCCTTGAACACTTTGGTGAGAACGCTGAATTTCTAGATGAACACCGCTCATTTGCAAGCGGTTTCCCTTTATCCTGCTGGTCTCAACGCATCAGTAAACTCATTAAGGATCAAATAATTACTTCCGAAATTACAGGTAGCTTTTTTGTGAAAAGTCCAACGTTACCAGTTAGACTGAAAAACAGAGGTGAAGGAAGAAGGATCAAGACCCCCCCAAAAAATCATGTAATTCAAGGACGGTAAGAGGACTGTGGGACCCCTCACTGTTTCTGTGAACCCACCGAGTCCTAATAATCTCTCAACTTCTACAAAAGCACCGATATGCAGGAGAATCCCAGGCCCAGGGCTGACAGGTTACCCAGCTGGGACCCATTTCTGAAGTAATGAGTGGTTGTGGTGTTTTATCTGGGGGAAGAGGGAAACATACGTGTGGTATAGGGAGAAACTGAGCACAGCTCTAAATCTTAGCAGTTATTCTAAACCATCCTTGGCTACACTGAGGAGGAAGAAGCTGAAATATCAGAAGACAATGTAACAGAGTCAATCATGGTAACTGTACCTGTTTTACTAGAAACAGATTGTCTCTAGAGAAGAGGGTTTGTTCATTACAAATCAATAAGGCACTCATTAAGACTTAAGGAAATCATTCTTTCTTTCAGAGACACATTTCAATATCCACAGTGAAGCTGCTATGTATTTTCTAGAAATACATGCATTAAATATAACTCAGAGGAATTCACATTTCTACGATGCATTGAGAAATAATGTATTGTTTTAAACATCCAGCGGTTATCTATTTCTTACTTGCAGGCTAAAGGACTCAAGGGAAAACTGATTAGGGCACTATTTTTAGTTAACAACACTTAAATGATAAGTAAAGAAAGGTGGCTAATATACCTTTTTTGTTATTAAAAATTATTTTATATTCTAAAAAAGCCCTGCTATGTTGCTGCTTCTTCAGAGAAAGTATATATACACATGTACTTTAAGGTTGTTATCGGCACCTGATGAAAACATGCCATTTTTTGTAGGTTGAAAAAATTATTTGAAGAAGTTAAACAAGTGGCTTGCATTAAAAGTCTATTCCACACGAAAATAAGATTCCTCTTCCTCCTACTCTTACTTCCGCCTGCCTTAGGATTTCCCCCTGTGTACGCAGAGTGCAATAGGCATAAGCTTTCCATTTTTCCATCAAAGGGCTGAAAACTGCCACATACGCAAAGTTCTACTCAAATCAAATTAAGTGACTATTAATGAATCGGAATCCAATGGCACATCTTCCTTCAAATTCTCCTTGTGCCCTGCCACGAAGCCACTGATGTGGAAAGCTACTTCCTAAGTTCTGGTCATGAAATATATAGGAGCCTGGGCTTGCATGTGTGCGCATTTCAAGGATGCGCTCTTCTTCTAGCACTAACGCTGCCCTTGAAGCCATAGCAACTCATCACCCACTCTGATGTCAAAGTGTTTCAGCTTCAAAGAGTAATGCATTCCTTGGGACACCATTAAAAAGAAAAAAGCAGTTTATTGTACCATTTGTTAAAGGATTAAGTAAGCCTGCTTCTTATAATAAAATATTGGGGAACTATCACTTCTTAAAGGCCTTGTAATTCATTAAAACAAAATCCAACCCCCTAAAACCTTCATGTGTACATGTCAAACCAAGGGAAAATCCTGCATGAAAGCTCCTGCTGAAATTAAGGAGTAATTGGTATATTATTTTAACTATGCCATAAGTGGGATAAATTGAGAAGTCTCATAAAAACTGCAGATTTGGCAAAGAGCATTTTACCCTGCAGAGCGTTCAGACAAGAGTGTGTCAACTAAGCTCAGAAAGGCCTTGGAAAAGAAACCTCTTTTAAGGTACTTAAGTAAGTTGGTAGCAGCTGGGCAAGTTCCAGAGAGAGTGAACGAAGGGGTTAGAACGAAGCACAGATTTTCCTTTCCCTCAGCCATCCCTGGCTGCCTCTCCCACTCAGCTGTCAAGCAGTTTGCAAAGAAAGGAAACAAGAGCAGTGTATCATTTTGTTCCCTGGCTTCTGCTTACCTCAGAGATTCCGGATCACAGTAACTGTTGACTGAGCCTTCATTTACCTAGGGAAATTCCTAATGTTATTGATGAGCCCATAAAACCAGCCTCTAGCTGGTGATAACCCAGAACAGCCTCCTCTCAGGCCTTCTTGCCTTGCAGAAACTGTTCCCATTCAATTACTTGCTGCAGCTGGAGACCCTCCCTTCTCCAGGTTTCATATTCCTGGCAGTGCAGATGTTAGATAACAATGCCAATACATCTCCATCTGCAGGACAATTAAGTGCTTCCTATTTTAGTCCCCCGGGAGTCACCGCAACCCTTCCCACATGTCCCTTAGGTTGTATGTCTTTCTGTTCTGAAATCTATGAAAACAGTTTCACTTAAACTCTTTGGCCAGGTACAAGTGCAGATCCACTGCCTCGTTCCCTCTCCTCTTGTACACTCCCCTTGTGTACTATCGGTTGGGTCTTTCTGAAGTCAGGGACAGGAAAAGTGACTAATACCACTTTGTGAAATAGATTATACAACAAGTAATTTATTTTTTCTAATAATAGTCAATTAGAAGCCAAGAAGCTCTTAAACCAGACAGCCATCAGTTTCCAGCTGGAAAATTAGAACCTAACCTCATATAAAACATTACTACATTTCAAAAGAGATGGTGTTCTTGTCCAGGTCCAAGGTGTGGGTACCTACTTTCCTTTTCTCAGCAGTTTCATTCCACCTAGAGCTTGGCAGCACAGGAAGAGACCCAAACCTGTGTTCAAGTATTTATGCCCAGAGCTGCCCCAGGGCACAGTCAGAGTAGACGCCTGCCAAGAACAGCTGCCAGCAACTACTCCAGCCGCAACGGCTTTTCTCCTGCTTGTATGTAGGTGAATAGGTTGGAGTTTGGAAAGCAGAAAGTCCTTACTACATGTCTCCTGAAAACCACAAGAGAACGCTTTCCCCACGGAGCCACCTTCTTGCTTCCCATCCAGGCTCCATTTAGTGTTTCTCTCTGATAGAAGGTGGTGCCATTTCTCTCCCATTTCGCAGCTGCCCAACGGACAGAGGGAAGTGACATCGGGTGGCTAGGAGACGGCTGCTGCTCATGGGGTGGGGATACGGGTCCTAGGACAGGAGCAGGGAAAGGAAGAAAGCATGCCAGGAAAGAAAGAGAGGAGATGAAAGGGTGACTGCCATCCACTTCAACAGCCTCTTGAAATATTTGGCATCCCCCAAGCTCCTCCCAGAACAACCCTACACTCCTCCTTCCCCTTTCGTGTCACACATCTTACACCCATTTCAAAATGGGATTTCGCCTGTATGACTCAGAGCCTGGGGCTGTGCCTCTCTCAGCTGACCTTCCTCACCTGAACACACACCTTCCATCTAGCAACAACATTCCTCCCACTCGAGACTACAGAGCAAAGGTAGTATGATGTGGGCACCTGTTTGTCACCTCTCTTGGATCTATGGTCTCCAATTGCAGTTTTAACGGTTTCTTTTTAAAACCCAGCAGAAAATATTTCAATATATTTAGCATTCCAGACAATGAAGGGGCCCTAATTTTTATTTTCCCCTCGTTAAAGACAACTCCTTTGTCACAAACCGGTCAGAGCACGACCGGATCGCATCTGTGCTGACGGTCAACTGAAAAATATCAGTTGTTCTTTCTCTTCTGGCATACTCCTCTGCTTTTGTACACAGTCTGATGGAAATAATTCGTGAATTTCTTCCGTATGTGGGAAAACCTCTTTCCTTTTCTCTTTCCTAATGAAACATTTTTCTTCTTAAAAAAGATATTCTTCCTACTCAAAACAAGATGGGATATAAAAGTACAGAATATGTCTTATTCCTGGTGGGTGTGAAAATATGTCTTTTATTAGGATACACATCATCACTCATATGAAACAATTTTCCCCTCTTGGCGATAGAGCTGTTTGCTCAATTTCCATTAATGATTCTCACCAAGGTTTTAACCTCTTTTTACTTTTTACTGATCTCTTGAGGCACGCTGAGGGTTTCTTATATTTGGAGAACAGTTCTGTACTTTGCCATTTCCATTTTATTTAGTAAGCCGGAGAACTGGAAACCTAGATGAAGGCTCAACCAATTCAGTTCTACTCTTAAATATTTCAGAGAAAAGCCCTCTACCATTTGTAAATCAGAGCAAGTCAGTGACTTTTTTCACCATCATTTCTCTTATTTTCCTGTGAAACTCCCACTCCACAGACAAGAGCTAAACGCTTCTCCCCTAATTTTAATTATCAGGCAAATGTTTGAGGTATATTTGAACTTCAGTTTCAGCTCAGTGTGTGTGTGGGGGGAAGAGTACCTAAAACACTCTGCCAGGAAAAAACAACTTTCCTTTACACAAAGATGTGACATTCTAAAACTGCCTGTAGTTCAGTGACAGCTATCAGACAAATTGCAGTGGTGTCTGGGGGCTAAGGTACTGATCTATCATCTCTCTGGGCATTATAATAAGGAACAACTGGAGGACAACAATAAAAAAAGAATGCAACTTGTATGAATATCAACACCCAGTAGGGAGATATCCTTTGGCACCAGGAGATTTAGAGTTCATTTTCTTGGAATACATCAACTGGAAATATCAAAGTGAAATTGCAGAAGCAAAATTTTTAATGCTTAAAATCACTGACAGAAGTATTGAGATTTTTTCAAATACCAGGAATTAGACGAAGCATCTTCTAAATACTCATGTGGCTAAGAAACAACATACAAGAACCAAGCGCTTCACTTGGCACTCCCACGGAGGATAGTCTCAGCACAGGTGTACGTGTGAACACCGGCTTCTATCTATCTCAGCTCACCAGAGTCTGGTTTCTGATAGCCAAATGGAAAGATTTTTACTTGTAAACCTACAACGTCCCTGCAGAGTTGCAAACTGCCACATATTGTGTATTTGTGTACATTAAGAAGACAGCAGATGCTGTGAGGACTCTAATATATTTGGTAAATCATAGAATGGTTTGGGTTAGAAGGGACCTTAAAGATCATCTAGTCCCTACCCCCCTACCCTGGGCAGGGACACCTCCCACCAGACCAGGCTGCTCAAAGCCCCGTCCAGCCTGGCCTTGAACACCTCCAGGGATGGGGCACCCGCAGCTTCTCTGGGCAACCTGGGCCAATGTCTCACCACCCTCATAGTGAAAAAATGATTACCTATGATATTACAAAAGCACCTGACCTAAAATCAGATCCTTGAACGAAGGGTTGGTGGGTTGTTTTTTTTTCACTCTGAAATGAAAATGCTGGTATTAACAGAATTATGATATTATGACAGGAACAAACTATTAAGATAATTTAGTCTAACATGCAAGAAATCTGCAAGATAATGTGCATTAGAACCTTTGTGTATTAAAAAAGTTCTTTGCTTTTTTTTTAATCTTACCTTTATGTCTTATGCTTATATTTCTGTTATGTTTAGTATGGTTGTGCCAGGGACCAACCCAAGATTGTTGTCACCACATGAATAAATATTAGAAGACTGCTAAAGAACGGAGATCCAGATACACAAGATAATCAGTGCTGCAGCTTTTTAAAAGGTTTTGAGATTCATATAGCTAACGAGAATATCCTGTATTATGTTGCACGGAATTCAGTAAACGTGGAAGGGATAGAAATCCAAACGCTTCACGGCAGAAGCCAGTCTTCAGCTGTGATGGAAAAAACATCACATGATTCCCTAATTCAGCGTTGTAGGGTTTCTTACACTTTCCTTCACAGCAGCCAGCACCGGGCATCGTCAGATAAAAGAGACACTAAATAGGACAGAGATCTCATTCAATTAACATAATTTTCATCTGGATGGAGACAGACTAAATTTTGGGGGTGTCCACCTTTAATGCAGCAATTGTTTTAAACACATAAGTAAAACAAATCCAGTTCAAAGCAGTGCGCGTTACTGCCTGTATTTCGTGCTGAATCATCATGTCTTTCTAAAAGGAAGAAAAAGGAGGATTTTATGTTCCAATGTACCCTCAGTTCATCTCGTTCTCTTTTTCAAGCCCTTGTATTGCAGTAGGAGCACAGAATGATGAAGTCACACTGTTGACCTGCCCTTTAACGGACCTTAACTTTTACACTCCTCTGCATTCAGCCAAGGTAGAGAGATGAATAGCTACTGTAATTTCTGTCATCTTTAACTCTGAAAGCCAGAGTTTATCTTGGTTCCACTTCATATTTTTCCTAACCTTCCCTTGTTCTCTGTTCCCATCTTTCGTCTCCTCTCCATTTCTGCTTTCACCAATCACTTTTTTTCTATGTTACCTATACTTTTGTAAAACCATCACCTGTTCACACACTAATTTGCACCTTACTTATAACCCCTCCCTTGATATGGTCAAGCAATTTAAAAAAAAAAAAAGTATCTTAATAGTCTTTTTTCCAGCTTGTTTATGTAAAAGGACATTCTGAAAATTACTCTTCCTGCACTGCTATCCATAATCTGCACCAGAAGGCAGTGTTAAACATAGCTGTTGCTAGGACGGTTTCAGCATGAGCTATTTATCAAGACAACAGTTGTTGACTAACTTGCAAAAGGTAGCTGGGGAGGCTGGCTACCTTCTTGCTTTCTGCCTCTGTCCCTCAATACTCAAACAGCTCTCCTTCGCTTCCCACAACTGATTCCTCTGCTCTACATATGCGCAGATGATATTTACCCCTGCTTAATTGTTTCCATCTATTTTCTGTATCTTGGATAAGTTATGTAGCAAGGAGACGTTTCTGTATGGCACTGTCGTGTTGACACTATCCACTGATAAAAGTGAGAAATCAGGTCGCTATTGAGATTCAGTAAATATACAGCAGTACATAAAGCACCTCTTTGGGGGGGAAGGAAGACAGTCTTTGAACAGCAATAAATTTTAATCTATGAGCTAGTCTCACAGCTACTGTGATTCTCCAGTCTCATATGTGTGTTCAGCAATGCCTGCAATATAGCTCTGTGCAGAAAGAACCAGCTCTGAATCTCACGACTGAGTAGATTTAGTATCACTATTACCCGGCAATTTACTTCAGAAGATGATAAAGAAAGATTATTAAATCTTCATTGCTCAAATTATCAAACAAGTGAAAGTGAGTGCACACCACTGACAAGACAGAGAAATGCTAAGGATTACAAGGGATGGGATTTGTCTGATGTGAAGAAAAATGATACAAATAAAGACACTCCACGTTATGCATTGTAGTACCGCATAACAACCAAGAATGTTATCAGTGTTATCTTCAAGATTCAAAAAACATAGTAACACAAAAATGCTTCAAGCTGAGTTACGCAAAACCACTTAAAATTATAAAAAAGCCTAAAATATAATTAATCCTATACAGTTATATTTATTCCCCTTTAGTTCAGAGCTTAATTATGTGAAGGAGCAATATTCTTGAGTGTTGCTTTTACACCTACTAGTATAATAATCCTGACAAACTTGCCATTATTGCAATAAGCTCATTGCCTTCGTTCATACCACAGTCACTTGTCCACACTTCCGTGGTGCTATCAAAGGACCTTCAGGAACCTGACAATACTGACAGCTCAGGCTCTGAGACACCAAACGACTTGTGCATGGCTGCATCAGAAGTCTGTGACAGATCTGGGAACAGCGTCCAACAGCTTCAACATACACACCATAACCACAGAACAATGCTTCTCATAAATCAGAAGAACTCGAAAAAGCTTAGGGAAGTGCCTCCCTACCCCATCAATTCACTTCCCCCCACCTTTTTCTCTAAATTGAGAAAATCCCCAGACACATTCACCAAATCTTATGTCAGGGTTGTTCATGTGCATACGTATGCAGCCATTTGCAAATATCCTGGCACAATACATCCTTCCACATTCTATCAAACAAGCCATTTCTATTCAAGTGGGACATTGTGCAAAAATGACTGGAAAAAGCACAATGCAGAGGAGTTATTGAAAAAAACAAAATCCTTCACTGTGAGTCTTAGACAACAGTTAATTTTAAACAAGGTTTCGTTTAATAATGCACATGAAAACATGTCCACACACATGAACAACAACAACTAACCAGACTGACTACATGGTTGGGGGGTGTTCTATAAAGATGATGTAAATTGATGCCACAAGTACACAACCTATGTGTAACAAGGGACATGATAAAAGCTCTCAATGAAAAGTCATTTCATGCAGATTTTAAATCAACTTTCATAAGTGGTTGTTTTTTCCTTAAATCACCAAGCTTCATAAATTAAAATGAATTAAGATTATAAAAATGAATAATAAAAGAATTCAAGTTTTTAAAACTAAACAACTTTTCTGCTGGGGAGAAATATCAAAGCCTATATTTGGCATTTTCAAAGCCATCAAGGAAATAACAAGGGTCTCGTCTCTATTTTGTCTCCTGTTCCTGAGCTATTTCTCTTAATGCAAAGAAGCTCCTTCAAAAAAAATACTGTAAAATAAAGTAATCACTTACCTCTTCGGGGAAGAGCTGCAGATAAGATGTCAACTCATAAGAAAGAGAAGCCAATTCAGTTCAGTTACACTGACTGAAATTTCTGTTTCATGGAGTATCAAATGTCAGTGTAGTAACAAGAAGGACCTCCACAGTACATAACGACTACTAAACACCACTGATAAAGCTTCTAACATATGCTAGGTATTTGAACAGAAGATAGATGTCTAAACATCTTCAACAACTTTGTCTTCTCTGGGACTTTTATGCCAATTTTTTCTGTATGATACACCGTTTTCACTCTAAAAATCCTACAATCCTTGATGGATGCCAGCCACAGAGCATAGTATCTTTCATATTCCAGCTAAATATTCCCTAGAATTATAATTTACCTAAACACAGAAGGGCTCTCAAACCACAATTAAAAATATCCTTACATCAAAGAAGACTGAAAGGGTCCGAAAAGTCTTGCAAAGCTGTTTTCCCCCCTGAAATACAGTAATACATTACATTTCCATGAACAAAGCGCAATGACTTTGTGTTGATGCTTTGTGTTAATCAGCCTCTCTGTTTCAGAGCAAGTTCAATAAAATAGCAATACTGATAGTAAAATGGAGAGTCTTGGATTCAAGGGAATAAGCTATACAGTATTTTCTCATCTCACTAATACTTCTCATTTTATATTTCTCAATTGTATAGCTGAAAGTTGAGCATAATGATGTTTTTCACTGAAAAGGCATGATTTTTATCTACTATAATAACATTTTTAAAATGATACATGTATTATTTCAGAAAACCAGGCTTTGTCATTGCTGGTGGCGTGCAGGAAGGTATTTGGCCAGCTAAACATCATGAAAAGCATCATGTTCATTAAAACATTGTATAACTTTCTAGTGGAAGAGTCTACATCATTGTTAGCAAGTTAAATATGAAGGAGGAATGGTCATATCCAAAATTACAGTTATTTAAGAAGTAGGGGCTTACTTGAGGAACATCTCAAGACACCAGTGAAAAAAAAATTGTTCTTAACAAAATTTCAGAACATCAAAGTAAAAAATTATTGCTTTTATTATACACTAGAAATATAAAAAGTATTTTGCCTACTTCCAAACCAGAACTAAAACCATTTCCACTTTGTGTGCGTTTGATTTTTTCACACTGCAAATCAGATCCATAAATACAGTGGCAGGGTAGGACGCAGTAGCTTGGTGCTGTCATGTTTTCAGAAGGGACCGGGGCAAAGGACTTCATCCGAGCCTGACTAATAGCCACAGATGACTTCTAACGATAACACTGACATAAAAAGAATTGATATCATAAAGCAGAAAAAACATCACACACTTATTAAAGAGAACAGCAACTTATGCCATTGTGACGACATCTGAGAAAGTGATGCGCAAAAAATATTTCTACGAGCCTGGTAAGTATTTTTTCCGACTTGCGCAGTTTCTTGAAACAGAACGTTTGTCACGACAGCTCACGTCACCGATTTGTCAAACCCAGTTTCCCAGCAGAGGGCAAAATGCTACTTCTCTCTCTGCTGTTTAAGCTGCTTTAAGGGACACCAAGAGGAGGACGAAGAGCTGATGGTCCTGAAAGGAACAGCTCCCGAGGAGGAGAGAGGGCACTGGAACCGCGCCCGCCGCGGCCCGCCCCGCCACGGAGGCAAACGGGAACAACTAGGCAGCTTCCTCCTGGAGCGGACACAACGCTCTGCTCCCCATCCCGTCCATAGCTGGTCTACCCCCTGCTTGTGAAAGTAAACGCTACGTCCTCCCCCTGCTTCTCCATCATCTACACAGTATCGACAGCTTCTCCTATGATGATGTTCTGGAGTAAATTAGTTAGTGATTTTACTTTGTAGAAGGAAAAAAAAAATAATTAAATAACTCTTTACAGCTCCAGAGAGTAAACAGCATCAGTAATTAAATTATATCACAAAAAGGAAATCTGAAAGGAAAAGAGAGAAAAATATTTGTATATAACAAACAACACATTCAATATTAAGAATTCTAAAACAGATGAGCACAAGGAATACACTGTAAATAATTTAGGAACCAGTGCCCTCATTAATGATTTGATACTGTCAGAATGTTGCTTATTCCATTTTTTCCCCCATCTTCCACTCCCCAAAGTGGTCTTATATTTATATAAGGCAAAATACTTATTTTGTACTTGCCTTATGATAAAACATTGCCTGCAGGGCTTAAATACTACTGTAAAAATAGCCCTTACAATCCCTGGATTTGCTAATTTCAGGACAACAGGGTACATTTACAACACCTTATCACAGATGCAATCCACTAGACAACATGAATAGAGATCGCTATATCCAATTAGAGTATCAAAGATAATAGAGTTAGATTTACAGAAAATTTTCAAAGATGTCGTATCTTTGAACAAAACTTATTAGGGCTCCATCAGCCGTTTGAACAGTTTTAATGAAGTTGAAGCTCGGCTAAATACGGAGTTATTTTACTCCATGATTAACTTTGAAGAATTTTATTTTTGAAGCCTTAACATCCTGTAATTAAAAAGAATCCTTAACACATTGCAGTAATTCAGTATTCAGTAATTTATGTTACAAGTTTTAACTTCCAGAAATGGTCTTGATATATAGCCAAATGCTGCCAACCAATGGATACACTTTCATTTATTGCTACTGGCTTCTTTAATATTTTAAATCTCTCTAAGAAACCATATTCTCAGCTTCTCATTCAACACTACGGCGATACATTTGAAAAATGCCCTTCCTTTGGCAGCCAGCTCATCTGCCTGCAGTGTTTGCTGCATGTTAACATTTACCTACAGCAGCGCAAGTCAATTCAAATGCCAAGGTGCAGGCCCAGTCCAACCAAGATATTTCCATGAAAAGATGAAGCAGTTGCAATTATTGATACTTAGAGCTACTCAAAGCTGCATCTTAACATCGTCTTCACTCCACACTCTCAGTGGCTTTATTTGGGTCTCTCTAAAATTATTCAAAATGCATACTAAAGCTGGAAGCTAGCAACCTATTGCTACTTTAACTGTAAGATTTGGGGTTTTTTTAAGTCTCCAGGACACTA
Organism: Larus michahellis; assembly: GCF_964199755.1. Taxonomy (NCBI): domain Eukaryota; kingdom Metazoa; phylum Chordata; class Aves; order Charadriiformes; family Laridae; genus Larus; species Larus michahellis. Next base: position 18,891,083 of record NC_133904.1, read on the forward strand.
AAGAAAAATATAAATGCCACTGCTATTTTACCAACCCTCTCCAAGAACAAAACTAAAACACACAGTTCATACCAATGTACAATACAAAATAATGGATTTCACATATAGAACAACAAATAGCTTGGCTAGGTTTTACAAACCTTGTTTAAAATCACACTGTTTGGAAGGATATAGTAGCTCAGGACTGAAATGACCTCTTAGGAGAGCATGCTATTAGCACACAACCTTGCATCATAGCATGAAAAGACTTAATACTACGAAATTTTAAAAAAAGACTATCTTGCATCACACTTCTAAGCCAGCCTTCTTTGTTTTCTTCTGCTTCAGTACTACACATTATATTAAAAAGAACAAGGAATGGAAAGATCACCTATAATATTGGAAGTAATGAGCACTACATAGGTAATTAACTAAAGCAAGAAAGTAAGAATTCTCGTCCTTAACACCACAAACTATTTGCAACCTGTGTTTTTGAAGGTTACCGAGGTGCTGTAGATGGCCCTCAAGATTTATTTTTTTTAGAGCAAAATTTAGAAATTTCAACTGAGATGAGGATATGTTGTATTCAAACCATAAAGATACAGCAAAGGAAGCAGAGAGTCACTTCTCGAACTTGTTACCAGAGAGCAAGGATTTCTCACTGAAAGCACCAACTGAAGATTTTGAGATGTCCCAGTGGCAACATGTGCAAGGACGCCTACCAGCCTGGAAAGGCAGCCTGAAACAGTTCTCGATAAAAATGACTGCTTTCCTATTTTTGGAATGGAAGTAATGCAGAATACCACTGCCATCAACTGAAGAGTTAATTTTGAAAAGCATCTGTATTTTATTTTACTTTGCAAAAAGCCTCCTTTTGGTAACATTCCTTGGCTTTAATCCATATCCCAAACTCACTCAGCCTACTCTTATAATATCACAGTAGTAGCATAATGAAAGACTAGTGGACACCTTCTTTTGTGACTCTGGACTATCTGTATGCTTTTTCTTTCCCTAAGGAAAGCAAGGAACAAAGGAAAAGCTTCGTGTTGGGCTTGGGCTAGTTTTGTGGTGGCAGCCATGCTGGGAGCTGAGAGGCACGCATCCATCTTCTAGCTCCCATCACCTTGACTTAGCATCACATCACAGAGCTTTGGGGGGGGTCCAGCCTGCTTAGAAAACACTGGAAGCTGTCCTCCATCCCCTGTTCCTTGCCAGTAGGACACCTGCAGGGGTCTGACCAAAGGGAAGGCAACACAGCTCTGTCTCCCTGGCAGCTCTGTGACAGAACAGGAAACAAAGTAAGAGAAAAAGCTACTGGAAAGAAACAAGCCATAAATAAAGAGGAACAAAAACATTTCAGAGATGTTTGTTATTTCTTCTCTCTCTCTCTCCTCCCCCCCCCGCCCCGTCTCACACACACAATCCCCCCTCCCACTCCATTCCCCATTATTATTATTATTGTTTCCAGCTCTCCTAACCTGTGGGGAGATATTTTGGGTAAAATGAGACAAGTCTATATGAAATGCAAGCTTCTGATGTAGACAAGAAATCTTCTTTTTTCCCCCCAGAATATTTGGCTTGACACTTCAAAGGCTTATTTCTCACATTCACAGTGATTCTTCTATAAATACATCCATCTATATGCACATAGCGACTGCAACAAATCCACGGTCACATAGGACTTCACAGCCATTACATGCACACCAAACTGCAGCCCTACAGACCTCACAGTAAACCATGGGGAAGAAACCGTAGACCTTCTACAAACACTCCCGTTTGTGTTAATGGGCTAGAGAAAAAAATTAGATGCAGTCTTCCTAGATACTGCTCCATGTTCCAGTCATTATCAGACAATGGGGGCAGATCTCCTTTCACTAGAGGACAGGGGTCTTGGTTCACATCATACCTTACATGGGGATAAGGTGCACAGAAATTCATTTTTTTGTCTGCTCAATGAGGCATTTAAGTAGGGGGCTACAGGAGAGAGTTTACAGCACGGAACATTGTGGCTCTTTTTTGGGTACGGGAATTATTTTTAAAAAGCAAAGATGCATTTGTACTGTTTTCCACTCTACCCCGATAGCTCTGTGGATCTCTTATTTTCGCAGGGGTTATACTCTACTGGTGTCTGGTACCAGCCCACGCCCAAGCCATACTATTAAGTCTTCCAAAATGAATAATAGATGAAAGGAGGTGCTGCGGAAAATAGTGACAAGCAACTCATCAAGAAAAGCTGTTTTTCCACGGTAAGAAACCTCCCGCTCAGAAACACTAAGCCATACCTACCATCATACAGAGCATATTCTATTTACAGCACACCTATCTGGTTTTAATCACATCAGAGGAGTGTAAATTCTAGGAGTGAATCCTTTTATCTTTAAAGCCAAGAGATGTATCAAAAGTTAAAAACACACTATCAAAATATTTTCATCACATTTTGAGCTTCATCACAAAGATGTATTTATAGCATCAACGAGGGGGTGTTGTGCAGACTTTCTGAACCAACTTTTATAGAAGCACCATACCTATGCAGTATTATCGTATGAAGTACATTCTTCGTTATTTGCAAAAGCTCCGTGAGGTCTCCTTTCAAAAAGACGCTACTCAGGAATTTAGCTTGCATTCTAGGTTTTGAAAAACAAGTATTTGTAAAGGGACAGGATACTTCACTAAATGCAGCATGATGTGTTCCCATTATTCTTTTTATCATAGCCCAATGAGCTTTTAAGATCCTGGAAATAACAAAAAAGCGTATTGTGCAATCTCCACTTAAAAACCTCCGTGGAACAGCTACCTGCACATGCCAGATAAATACATCCCTTAAGTAAGGGGATATATTTAATAAGGAATATAGTTCATATTCAAATATATTCAAGAGGCCATATTTCATATATTGATGTTGTCTTCTTATTAATATATACTTTAACGATACAGGTTCCATTCTGTATCTATCAATTACCTGGCAATATTATCAGAGCCACTCAAGTACTTTGCAAACCCCATTGCATTCCGTCTTGCATTACCGTAGAGTGCTCTTCCTGCTTCACACAGAAGAACTACCACAGTCACACAGATCACACCACTGTATCTGCTTCCTAAAGTCTCGGGGAAAGCACAGAGCTGGACTTGGATCACCCACTTTCAACCCTGAGGGTATTCCTACTCTCTGCCCAGGAAAAGGATCTGTTCCCAAGTGACTCATTGTGGGATAAAGATCTTTAATACTGCAGGCTAAAGATTCTCAAGTCTCTGCACGTGCAGAAGCATGGACACTGCTTAGGTCAGAAAGAACTAAACATGAATAAAATTTCAAATCCCGGCTATCACAGCATTCATTCCCCTATGGTAACTTCTCATGAAGAGGCAGACGTGCAATTAAGAGTCAGAGACAATGGCACAAAACAACCCCCCCCCATTCCTGCTCACTTGAGACATTTTTTCCATGTCTACAAGGTTTACTGTTTCTTCCCCGAGGCAATGACTGGGACTGCATTTTTCCAATCCCCCTTCAGCTCATCCAGCCACATTTGTCATCTCTCCTGGCATCTCTTAGCTCCTTGGTGATATCCGCTAGCTCTTCCATCTTCATCTTTCAGCTCAACCAGATGTATCTGTTAGCTCTTGTTATGATTGATCTAATTTTGACAATTAATAAACATGACACGCTTAATGTCCTGTTACTTTAACGCTGAGAATTGCTGGGAAGGCATTGTCTTTAAACAAGGTTTTCATGAATGAAAATTTCATCAGAAACTAAACCAATCCTACTTTCAGGTACAATAATATAATTTACTGTCTCCAGCTAAACCACAACATCTCCACGTTTCTAACATCACAGCGATACATGCTCCAGAAAGTCTTCAAATGACAGCAAATAGCCAATTCAGACATATGTGACTGCACTGGTGAAATGAACTGCATTCCGATAGCTGTCTCCAACTAACATGGTCAGAATACAGGAAAACAGTGCGCATTCTTTATATTAAGCTCTGTAGCAAGTTGCTGATTTTATGACAAGTTTACTCCCGTAATACATGGTGTGATGACTCTGTCACTGCAGTGCACAGTCTGTGAAAAGAGAGCTAAGGCTGCAAAGCCTTTCTCCATCAAGCTACCTGTCAGGACTAGGGGACGAGAGTGAGTACCAGAGGAGAAGGAGAAAGAAAAGTTCCTTGCCTCCATTTGTTGGAGGCAACCTTGGGTTCTGGCGATAGGATGTGATCTGTCAAGCCAACAGAAGTTAGTCTTCAACTTCAACAAACCAAACTCAAGCCTGGATAAGAAAATAAGAACAATGGAAATAATGAGCTGAATTATTTGTGCTGGCATTTCAGTAGGGGTGAAACTACTGAGTGCCCTCAGGACAACTATGCTGTAGGCAATTTGAGAATTTATAATCATCTGCAGAATCGACATTATAGGGAAATTCTGCATCCCATGTGCTGGGCATTTGGAAGTGGTCCAACCTCTGCACACCTCTATGGAAGATACACAGAAGCTGACATGGTAGCAAAAAAATTGTGCAGCAAAAATCCAGTGTGATAGATGTTCCACTTCTCTGATGCACAGTGATAACCTCTGGGAAGGCTCCAGCTCCTACTGGAAGCTTGAGACCATACATGTAGGTAATACAGAAGAACGATAATGCTTCCATGAGCCTCACTTACTTTTAAAACGTACCCACAACCTTTTCTCTGACTCTTGCACATGTACCCCCGTTTACATACGATGCAAGTCTTCCTTCTTTCTGTGCAATATGCTGCAGAGCAGCGCATAAGTCACAGTTGCCTGAATCACAGAAGAGTACTCTCTTTCCAGTTGAGCACAACTGAAAATGCGACGGGTGAAAATGGATCAGTGTAGTTTGTGCTGTTATTACCGCGTGGTCCCCTACACACACCATTTATACAGCTGTAATTGAAAGGGGTGAGTTTTACACACACACAGTGAGCGATGAGCTCTATTCTCCCTTCCTCTTGAAGTTGAGGATTGGTAAAACTGTAGAGGCATAGTCTCATTTGATCGTAAGTCACCAGAAAGAAAACATACTGCTAAAAATGCTAGAGATTAACAGATTTTCCTGGAGATTTTTTCCCAGTGTCTAGATGAGAGAATAAATTGCTAGGGCCTCGCTGTCAGTTTATCTTGTCATCCAGACCCTCCAATTGAGATTACTTCTGTTCTTCGCTACAGACCATCTGTTTCCCTGTATAGAAAGGATGTATGCACACTGGCGTTCATTAGTACATCAGGAATGCCCTCTTCTTGCACAATAGCACCAATTAATTGCTGTTACTTTAAGCTCCAAGAGAGCAAAGCGGAGCCTAACACCACACATACGCACAGTCACAAAAAAAACCCCCACTTTCATCTATAATGTAGGAAAGTGTATGCAGTTCAGCAACAGTTAAAGACTAATCTCTTATGCTTTTTGTGCATTTACATAATTGATTTGCTAGATAATGCACTCTGCTTCCTTATTTAATAAACATGTTAATGATTTCAGACAATTACTCAGAACTGCCTACAAGTGTCTGCCTAAGAAACACACAGAAAAAAAATTAAAATGAAAATACACACCAAAAGGCACATCCTTCATATCACATAACACAAGATATTAAGTCAATATGTCACCCTGTCAACAGTCACTTGCTACCTGCTGTTATACATTTATTCAAACTCTCGTGTATTAGCCAGGGCTAAGGCACCGACTAGACACCCATGTGGGCTAAAAAGAGAGCTCAAGAATAAAACTGGTGTGCTGTCACAAGTCTGCGTGTGTGCGTGTGGGGAGGGGAGCTGTGAGACAGAAGGAAAGGAGGAGGGAAAGAAAATAATGCAGGGTAGGAAGAGAAGATTAGAGAAGACATCTCTGCCGTGTAGTCTCCTTTGGGCTACAGGAGGGGAAATTATGGAAAAACTAAGCTTGTTCTATTTTTCCCTCCACAGCTTGAAGAACGCCCAGCAGACAAATGCATCACTTTGAATCTTGTAAGTCAGCACACATTTTGGCCACTCTTTTGTTCAGTTTCAAGGCACGAGAGAAACTGCCGATTGTGGGGCTGGGACCGGGGCCCACATCCCACCTGTCTCTGCAATTCCAGCCTGCAGCGAAAGCCCCAGTGTGCATAGTTGCCACCAGACGAGGCGGAGGAGATGTTACTGCTAGCTACACCTGCGCAGCGCAAGCTCCACAGGGAGGGTATTTTTAGGCTGAGATGCTCAGGGCTCCCCCTTCTTGCCCTGCCATTGCAAGTTGCAGTAAGGATTTCTACAGACACATTTACAGGCAGCCCTGGCTGAATCAAAAAAAGCGGGAGGGGGAACGGAGGAAACACCAACTAGCATAATAGCTGGTATCACCATTACAAGAGAAAATCTAATACTGCACTTAGAGGAAATTCCAGCACAAGGAGCTGCAGGTCTGATCTCCTACTTGACATAAAACATTATACACCAAAGGTCAATTTGCTTTTGGAAAACTGTCTAACGCAAGGCACTGCATAAAGCCATCCGCAAAGCTATTTTCATGGCCTGCACTGCGAAGAGATCCAAGAGGGTGCTACTTGTCCACCCTCCCAGCTGGAGGTTAAATTGCTCCAATAACAGCTCCAAGAGAGCAGAAGAGAAGAAAAATTGTCAGTGTCTTCTATCTACAGTTTTTAATCATAGCAGGTATTTTAAAAATAGCTATTCACTCCTCTCTGTGTTGGCTTAGCAATTCAGGGAGGGAAAGGAGGGAATCAATAAAAAAAAAAATATTGTGCTACACCACTGTTATCTTCATCCAGGCAAGGTTAATGGAAAAGTATCAGCAAGATGTTTCGCTAACTTCAAGTTAAAAACAAGAAGGTAAGTATGGCTGTGCAATAAGATAAAACCAGCACATTATGAAGAGAAAAAGAGAAGTGGAATGGTTTTATTACAGCACAGTCGAGAACTTGACCACCATACAGTGGCAACAGCAATACTTCATATTTCTGAATGCACTACTTTTTAATAATACACAATATTTTATCTGCGTGCACCACATCTGCAGCCTGGACACAATACCAATCTTATAGAACTGACTGCTTGTAAGATGGGAATTAAAACCATTTTATTCATCTTTCCTAACAGCAAGTGGGTGCAGTACCAAGCCTTTTGATCATCACTTCTACATTGAAATTCCTTGCACTGAAGAAAACAGGCACAGAGACCTTTTACTCTTCTGACCATGGCATACAAATCCCACACTTCCACAAGACACATTTTTAAGCTATGAGTTTAGCACTGTTTTTAAGGAAACACTCTCACTGGTTATACTTAAGTTTCTATTGGTTTGAAATATCTTAGGAGTCGTACCATGATGCTGTATTTGACAGATGATAACTTCTCTTGGACTGGCAAACTTTTCCATGCACTGGAAATATTTCACAACCATGGCATATGGACCGAAAAGCAAAGTCTTCCATAACTCCACTGTCTGTAATGTTTCCATAACCAGACTGTAGGTTGTTAATAAATTCTGACCATTTTATGAGACCAGCTAAATGGCAATGACATTACTGCTCTAAAAATAATTGCCACAAACTAAAAAGCTCCAGTTCTCTCTCTCTGGGTTTCCATTTGCTTTCCATTTCCAATGGATATGGAACAAGTCAGCATCACCATACTTTCAGACCCTAAACTCACATCCACTCTCAGCAGCAACAGCTTGTCTCACCATCCTCCACAGGTGACCCTCTGAAAAGTAACAGACTGCCCCCAATTTACATCATCCCTCTGTTAACTCAGATTGATTGCCACGATTTCAGTTAACAACAATGCTGTTCTCATTCTCCCCAGCCTAAAGAAATACACACAGTCACTGGCAGAGACAAACGAAATGTTTCAAAGAGGTTGTAAGCACCTTGTCTACTAGACACCTAGGAACAAATACAGTGTGGGGGGGAGAACCTCTGAACTGAGCTGTGCAGCTTCAGAGCATGACCAATTTATTCAGCGTAGAACAGCGGTGTAATAAAAATAAGTAATATTACAAACCCTTTTGATTTTTATTCCCAAAGTTAATGGATGTAAAATCATACTGTATTTGTTTAACTGGACTGGGCACATAAACCGGCCAGAAGTACCACTCAGAATTTTCTGTGCATCCAGTTACTTTCTAACCTGCAGATTTATTTACATTTAAGAGAAGAATATCTATGGAAATGACAAATTTAAAAAAGAAATCCCACTCCAGTTTACCACCCTGCACCAGAAACTTGGTTACTCTACTTCTTCCTATCATATCCAGAGCTACAGTAGCACCTCTTAGAACGCACTGTGGGCAGGACGTTAAATATAAGAGAATCATGGTAAATTATAAATCATCTACATCTTCCATGAAGTTGGTTTCCACTTTCTGTTGTATCATGATTCAAGATTTCCAGATGGTATCTAATTTGGGACAGGACAGCAAGTTCAAACCTGCAATTAACTCTCCATGTTTGTGTCTGTACGTTTAAAACACAGCACACACTGTCAAATCTAACAACTAAAAGTTTTAGTTTACCCTCTCTCCCCAGGAAGGCTAACTGCTTAAATTCAAATACAAGACAGAGGCCAAGACTACAACCCCAGCAACGTAGGCATAGTTTTGTATGTCACGCCTGGCCCTGTAGAACTCTGCCTTTACAAATAGAATTCTAAGTTTCGACTTTCACAGGTACTTTGTCATATCTGAGAAATACATACAATATGGAAGCAATGCCGTTCCTCATACATATATAAGGAATACATATAGGGTTAGGGGTTTTGTTTGTTTGTTTTATAGTGAGGGTGGTGAGACACTGGAACAGGTTGTCTGGAGAAGCTGTGGATGCCCCATCATTTGAAGCATTTAAGGTCAGGCTAGAAGGGGCTGTGAACAACCTAATCTATCTAGTGAGAGATGTCCCTGCCCACAGCAGGGGGTTGGACTAGATGACCTTTGAAGGTCCCTTCCAACACAAACCATTCTATGATTCTATAACGGCTTCAAATTTTTACTGAACTTTGTTACATATGTGCATATGTATATTTCCTTACACTCACGTTAACGGGAGGAAGAGGAGAAGATTCAGGATGATGACAAGTAAAGTGGTACCAGCTCTGGTAGTGAAATACCAAAGCCAAGACTACCTTGTAGTCCAAATAAGAGACAGACAACAAGGGAATGCTTATAGATTACGGCTAATAAATATCACGGTAAGTCACAGCTTAATGCCTAGTGACTCTCAGATTTATTTATTTTTTATTTCAAAGACTCTGATGAGCAAACAACATAAAAAGCAAACTTTTTTGCAGAATGAAAAAACCCCAACCACACAAAGAGCAGCACGCCCATTTAATTGCAAGTGCACCAAACTAAATCAATTTTGTTGTTTTGGGCTATTTCTTCCTCTTCCTTAAGAAACCTTAAATAAATGTAGCATCCCATTTTTGAAGTCTCTGTCAAACACCTCCATGTCAGAAGGCAGGGAAGAGGCAATGTGAATAACCCTCACGTTTCTTCAAGAGGACCAGCACAGTAAGTCGCTTCTTGTGCACAATATGCCAAAGCACTCACTCAGGGGCAAAGTTGCAATTCAGACTGCAAGGCGAAAGGCTTAACACAGGTTAAAAAAAAAGTGTCCTTTTCCCCCTCTAGGTCTATTACTTTCTCCTAACTGCTCCCACTGGGTTATATCCTCAGCTGGAGTGAATCAAAATCAATGAAGCAAAGCTCATTGACACTAGCTGTTCACCTATTGTAAAATCCCCTTGCAAGCAGCATATTCATGCTACTCCTAATGTCTAAGACAGCCTTTCTTCTCCTCACACACAAAAGATCACCCTTCTCTTCCTCTACAAAACTCATCAAGACCAGCGAATCTGTTCAGTGAGCTCTGCTCCAAAACATTATCTGACTTCAATTATAACAACAGCGAACAATATTCTTTCTAAAAATAAGAAGTCGACACAAGAATACAAAAAGAGGACTTGCTCTCCTGAGATCTGTGCCCACCTCCCTTCCCCCCTAGCCACCACTTCTCTCCTTTGCGCTTCTCCTCTCTTCTTTGATCCTTTCTTCCTGGTTATCTATTTAATTTAGACTATAAGCTCTTCGAGGCAAGAGCCAGTATTCTCAGGGGTTTGAAAAGCATCGTTGCAAACTTAGGGCATTCTATTAAAGAGCTATTTATAAATAAGGCTCTGTTGCAGGATGAAAGTGATTTATCAGTCATCACACTGACATCAATTCAACACGTACCTTGTACAGTGGTTCAGCTCACTGTCCTAGGAAGGGCACGAGGTGTCATGCAATCTTTACTCTTAGGATTCAATGTTTGTAAGTCATGATACATGTTCATTTCATTTAAGAAACTGCATTTTTAAATTAAAAACAGATGGAAAAAAAAATCCACTTCTGCAAGTAGAAGAGTTCCAGTTGTGAAATTCAAATGTTATGTTTATTTCACACACTAAATTATATATAAGGTGCCATGTTAAATTATACATATAGGAAGAGCTCATGTAAGTGAGGTAAAGTCTCTCCAGATTTTCCTACTTTTCTCTTTCCAAAAAAAAAAAATAAAATAATCTACCACTTCCTTCTCCTTTTTATTTTGTCATCAGAAGGTGAGAACTGTGTTAAGTTCTGATCGCAGGCACATGCCACAAGCCTTTAAGGGACATTTAGCTTCATCATGCCCATCTGAACCTAAGGCACCTTCTGCCATTCGAAACACCTCAGTGGTGTTTACATTTCTAAGACAAGAAGGCATCTATTTTCTCCCATGCATAAAAGTACCCTTTAGAGGCTGCTGTATCCCTTCGTTCTTGCAATCAATGCGCTGGGTTTTCCAGACAGTATCAGCTGAAATGACACACTATCACACTATCAGTAATATGGCAGAATCATGAAAAGGTGGCCTTACGGGGGAGAAAGGGGAGGGTGTGTGCGCGCAGGAAGAATCACTTGCAGTCAGTTGCAAAGTTATTTCAATCTCATCATCACTACTGTTCCCAATATTGGACAAATATATTCAATTCAGATAATAGCATCCATCCCTTGATGAGATCACTCAAAATGGGAAGGAAGTCAAGTACAGTAACAGGCACAACATGTGGACACCACTCAAAAATTCATTACCAGGTCTACTGAAAGCCAGAACTGTGGCAATTACGAGGTTTGGAAGCAATTTATTTAGGGTACATAAAGTACTTCTTTCAACTGCTCATTATTGCTACTACCCAGAAGAATCATTAACAAGTACCACAGTGATGAACAGTTTCAGTGCTCTCTTTGTTTTCTCTCCTGTTGCTGGGCCACCATCCTCCTTCAGATTCTGAGCAGTTGCACAGGTGACCCGAAGCCCTATTCCCAAAGAAACAAGGTCTAAGACATAAAACTGTGCACAGGGTTTAGCACATTTTCATTGCATTTTGGAGGGAGACAATAATTTGTTCTCTTATCTTTTTCTGAAAGATTTCTCCTTCTATAGCACTTCCAAAAGCTCTTGTCCGCTATTTCAATTAGAAGTGCTAAGAGCCCTTACCATTCTGTTGTCTTAGCACGAGCAATTACACAGCTCAGTCTCCATTGCTGCTCCTTTGCCCACCCAAGCTTCATCTTGAAGGTGTCGGTAACTAGGTGCATCACAACTCGTTATACAAAAAAATACTGAGACAAATGGGACTACTGGCATCTTATCGAGATGAGGAGGCAGCATCATGTGAAGAACACTAAAGCGATGAATCTTTATCACTGCACATAGCAGAGCTCCAGCAAACTATGCCTTCCTTCTCCTCCAAAATGTAGTTACTAGTAGTAGACATGGGAGTCTTTGACAGTAAAGAGTAAGAGCTATCATCTGATACGTACGGTAAGACACCTCTGCCCAGGTAGGTACTCAACAGGCAGGCAGTCCTAACAAGATTCAAATTACATACCAGCACCATAATAAAGACAAAACACTTGCAAGGGAGTAAATAGTTATCTTTTCAAAGTGCACTCCTCCCACCACAGCATCTCACTTTGTCTTGGCCTAAAATTTACTTAACAGAGCTTTGCCTTACTGAGGTACTGGGGGGAGGAGATGGGAAAATGATAACATCTCCATTGTTTGCTACACATGTCTGGAAGTATCTTCCAGCTGGAAAGAAACAAAATTCACAACCTCTTCTTCTGCACCAGAAGTTCTCACATAAGAATAAATATGTTGTAAATGCTGGGGATGTATTTTGAAATTAGTTATGAGCTGATTAATCTGGAACACCAAACAAACCAGCACAAAGGAGTGGCATGAGAGATAACAGCCATCATCCAAATGGCAGAAAACAGATGAGCCCTGTGAATGTTTCTTCTCTCTCCTCCCAGGCTCTCAACTAGATGGCCTAAGTCACCTGTGGAACAGATTCCCCATTTGTCTCACCAGATTCATAACCCTTTTATTTCTTCTCTTTTCCAGCCATTGTTAACTTCTTCTGCCTCCACGCAAACTCTCCTTCCACCATCCTTGATCTTCCTGCTTCCACCAAATGGAGACATGTAATCTGTTGCTTCCCTTTTTTTAGTCTTTGGAAGGAGAGACCTTCCACATAACTCTAAGGCCATAACTTCAGGCCATCTCCAAGCATACTACTTGCATTTTATTTATTATTCACCCTTTTCCCATATTCCCTATAGCAACCAAGTCCATGGGAACAAGAATGTTTTTATGTTTCTAAATGTTACTCTAAATTCTGCCTTTTTTTCTAGCAGAAAACACCTTCAGAAATGCTCTTTCTGCATGTCAATTTTACTGCAAATATCTGATTTGAATTCTGAATAATTAGCAAATGAGGTGACCTGTGACAGAAGCTGGTCTGCCTTATATATGTATGAAAGCTTATCAGAGAAAGTATTTTCAGCTCAAGAACGTCTATTGCCTGAAAAGCTTACGGGATGTTCAGGAATACCAGAGAATGTTATTTATTTACATTAATAAAACATTACTTCAGTACCAACTTGGAGAAACTGCAAGAGACTAATGTAATGTACCTGACTGAGTGAAACATCTCACCTCATGCCTACATGATGTACGTTAACTTGCACTTCCACATTTAAAAAAAAAAAAAAAAAACAACAAAAAAACCCCCAAAAAAACCCTATCAAATCTCTCTGCTAGACCAGAATTACATTTTCTTATATCAAGAAGCTACAAATAAAGGTATTTCCCATATTTCCTATTCAATGTCCTTAGTGCTCCTGCTTAAGTTATAAACACCGAAAAGGAATGTCTGTAGTACAGGAGAAAACAACCATTTGTTGGAGAGGTGTATGTTTCATCCAATGAGTAATTCTCCCTCAAAAAAAATAAATTGCCAGTTTTAATTTTTGATTGCATTTTTTTTTTTGCCACAAACCACACACACAAAATATTTAAATTCGGAAGTATTAAATAAGCATCCAAGCATAGTAACTGAGCAGTCTGTTCAGTTATGGCCCACAAGCCATTTTGAAGGCAAAAGACATGTGCCAGTATATATTTATATAGGCATATACGTTCTCACTTACACCGCAGGAAAAGACAAATGTGTTCTTACACGTTATATAAAGTTTAGAGTTCATGGGGATTGTTTTTAATTTAAAAAAGAAATCATCATCTCTGCAGAGGGAAATCTAACATGTAGAAGCCGGTGTTTAAAACTTACCCCAAAACTCTGAAATACCATGTTTTCACATTCACAGACGTATATTAAATATGAAAAATTTAAAAGCAAACGTTTAAAGCTGCTGAATCTATGACAGAATCACTCTGCGTGCTTAGAAAGTCTTCTAGGAAAGGCGTATCACCTCTTTCCGTGAATGTTAAGATACTAAAGAACTTGGGCCAAAAAATGATCACTGGAGTATCTTTCAAGTTAACAATGAACTTGCTTCGTAGGAAGATAATCTCCATCTAGCTTATGTTATACCAACTTGAAACGCTCATCCTGTTGTCTTTAGGGAGAGGTTTCTAAAGGGACAGAGCATGAAGCCTCAGTACACCAACATAAGCAGTTCAATAAGAAGCTACTTGGAACTCACCACCACGCAGGAGACGGTGCCTATCATCGTCATACAGGCACAGGGGGCCGCTTCCTCCTGCGACTGGTCCCGGGGGAACAGAAACACTGTAGTTCCAGCCAGGCTCTAATACGCTGCTGCTCTAAGAGTCCCTGATGCTGGTTAAAGTGTCAGACAAAGTCAGACTCCCTATACTGTGCAATTAAGATACCACAGCACCCACAGTGCATACACAGATGTTACCCTCAAAATGCTGAGTGACTGGCGTCAAATGACAGAACCTCCTCCCACTTCAATCAGTTACTTTAAGAAAGGATTCCATTATCAAGCCAAGAATACAATACAGTAATGCAGCATCACCTTCCTACCATGTTATTTTACATACATACTTTAGTTTACTGCAGAAAAAGGTTGCCAAGATGATACTTAAAAAAGATCAGCATCTTTTGAGCTTAGGTTGACATAGGTGATGAGGAAGTATATACTGTAAAACATACACCCTCAAGACAGATGGGTTTGGAAGGATTGCTAAGAGGTAAAAACGATACTAGAGAAACCAAGCAGGCAGGTGGGAGAGGTGGATGAAAGCTCTGCTCCAGCCAAGTTGTATCACTCACGTAAACACTGCAAAACTGGTTCTAGGATTGCACTCAAAGGGCCTCTATCTCAAGTAGGAAAAAAAAAATAAAAAATCTTGCCAAGCTAAATGCAGACCATGCACACTGCTGTTACTGTGCGGCCTGCAGCATTTGTTAGTAATGGCCCCAAGACAGATCTTTTCTTATTCTTCACCTCACATGAAACTCCAGATACCCACACAGACCACGGCCTTAGTGCTATGGCACATTGCAATCCTTTGCATTCTCTTCTCAGTATCTCTATTGTTAGGGGAAAAAAAAGAAAATCACAGAAAAATGGTGAACTTCTAAATATCACTTTCCACTAGGAGTAGAGCTTGCAGTCTCTGTCTCCCCTCCACATTTCACTAGTGCCTCCCTTCCTTTGCTTTTCCTCAGTTATAATACGAGCCTGAAAAACACTGCCTGTTCAGCAAATGGTAGCAAAAGTATCTTTTACCCCATTTAAGCTGTTCCTTTAGTCATCCCCTCCACACCGTGGGAAACGGGCAAGTTGAAAAGAGGTCATCCCAGTTTGTAAAATAGGTGTGATGTGCAAATGCCTCTGTCAGACAGGACCAGCGAGCACTAACAGCAGAATAGGTTATTCTGATGCAATTCTATACTGCAGAATGGCCAGGGCTCCAGCCACCAGTAACGTATGTCCTGATGCACAAGGCAGACACAGAATCTAACTTAACTACATTATTTATCCCTTTTACATAATAGATGGAGGGAAGGAGGAGTTACAGAACAGACTTCAGTCTTACCCTAAACGTCTCTGCCTATATAGATAGCTTCAAGGTAGTAAAACAGACTTACATGATGTTTTCACTAGAGAAGATTTCTAAAAATCTAGACAAAGCAGCCAAAAGCCTCAACACATGCAAAAGCATTTTAAGAACTTGCCTGCAAAACAGAAAATGAAGCAGTCCTTCAAGTGCAAAATAACAGATGCTTAAAAAAATTAAGCCTAAAAATACCATTGCAAAGTAATTGCAGGTTCAAATTGGAAAAAAGTGTCGTACACAAGGAAATAACTTTAAAAATCTACAACAAAGCTCAGCTTTACTCCATACTGATTAAAAAGCCAGGAAACTTGTTTTCGATGAATATAAATCCTCACCCTTAGACTGAATGTGCCAGAATTTGAGACTGACTGGTGAATAAATTCCAGTTCTACTTTAAGTGATTGCACAAATGAGGAAGTACAAAAATAAAGACCAGCCACTGACTTCACACAGTCAAGAGACCAAAACCATTTGTGGGTATGTGGCACTTTTAAAGACACCACTCTTTTCCTACAGCTTTCCTAGTGTCACAGATTTCTACCTGGAATTGCGTGAAGTATCTTTACCTTAATGGAGGGCCTTTCAGAGAGAAGAAAGTAGCTGTATCCAAGATCCTCTGACATGTACTTTTGGCAGTCTGGCAACCAATTTATGTATTTAAAACTAAAAAAAAAAAAAAAAAAAAAAAGAAAAAAAAGGAATAAAAGGAAGTTCCCTATCACATTCTGTATCTAATCAATATGATTACAGCACTGCTGTGAGGTATTTAGATATAAACCTGTCTAAAAGAAGCATGAACACATTAGCATATTGTGGCAAACTGCAAATTAGGATTTTAAGCTTTACACAAGAGACCATTTAGCCTCTGTATGATCTTATACGAACAATACATACTGCAGACATTTGAATATTTTTTCCCCAGAAAAAAAAAAGAAAGGAGGATAGGAGTAAAAATCTATAAAAGGAAGCACACCAAGTTAGTCCAAATTTCTGACAGTGAAACCGAGTATTGAGCATTTGGGCCTTAAGACAGACCTCCTTTTCCTGGGTATCTGCATGCTCTGAACAGGTGTATCACAGGATGGTAAAAGCTAGAGTAACCAATATACCAGGAAAGTATTTTGTTACTCCTTAGCTGCAGCAGCAGATTCTTCTGCTCTTCAGTAAAGCACTTGGAAAACCAGAGCATTTGAGTTGCAAGGATTTCTGAAAGCAATTCTATATATGAGAACGGTAAGAAGCCATTTTGCAAGATTTTCAGTGACAAATACACACAGAACATAAGGAATGTGGCATAAATGTAGTTATCCTTTTCCAAGCATCCTTTCTCAGCATCTGGTCATCAGTAGGTGCGGGACTTCCATAGCCAGGCAATACGCTTGGACGACCAGCTTTCAGCCAAGGAGGTAACATGAGATCTGCCACTAGCTTTAGATTCAATTTTTATTCATTATTAGAAGATTTATTATAAGCACTTGAAAAGTACTTTAAGATAAAATTACTATGCAGGCTTTATATTGTTCATACATGTATCATACATTACCTAGTATCTTTTCATGTTGTTCTTAGTGTTGCAAGAACTAATGTACACACAAACAATTCTGTACATTTGCTGTTGTTAATTAACCTGGTGGATACCACACTGAAGTACCTGTAATTAGCCTGTGTTTTCCATAACCACCGCGGTTTTGTTTTTGCATAGCTTCTCTTCTGAAATTCCTCTGTTTTCAAATCCAGCTATATACCTGCCAGCCTTATCCATATCTTGTTCATCATAAAGATGAACATGCTGGAACTTGTTCTGTTTGCAGGTATACGTTACATAAAACCTTCATCACCACCAAGAGAGGCTATCAACAGATTATTCCTGTACTACACTTACATGAAGCACTTCTGGGAATAAATCAGAAGTCATAAATCCTTATTTAATTAACTTGTGTAAGAAAAGGTTCTAACAAACCCAATAGCAGATCAGTGCTGCTCCATCAGGCAAACTACATTTTTTGTGTCCATATAGCCATGTAGAACATTACCTAGAAATCACAGAGAGAATGAGCGGTTGTCCAGATTATATAATACAGGGGAAATTTCCAGTGCTAATGGCTGTCAATGGAAAACTCAAAGGAAATGCAGAAACTTTTTGGCAAGTACAAAACCCCACAATTTTCAAGTGATCTTCTCAATTCCTGTATTATCAAAAGCGTAACGTATCATAACCTCCAACATCAAATAAACTAGTTATATCCAACACATAATTCACAGTTACCAATAAGTGATGTATTTTATCAATAAAGTATATGGCATGAACCCGACACAGGAGAAATGATCCCCAAGGTAAAGACTTCATAAAAAACTCCCATCTTGATTTATGCCTTTTCATGCATGACTTGTTTAAACAATACAGATAGCACTATATATTTATATCACCATCAAAAGTAACAGAACCAAGAACTATTTTATTTTTTGATGAATGACTCTTACAATGAAGCAAAAGCTGAAGATTCTTACAGATAATAGATGTACAGGCATCAAAGTGGGCGCTACTATTTCATTAGACAGTGAACAGCCAAAAATATGAGTTAGAAACAAAATGGTAGTCGCCCTCCAAACACTGTAATTCAACATAAGTTTAAATGGCAAATAAGCTCGGTGTTGAACAATGCTCTAAAGACACCCAAACCCAGTCGAATAAATCATCTCTTTGAACAAGTAAGCTTTAAAACAGGCATACTTAGAGGAGACTAGGCTCTGAATTATTTTTTTTCCTAACCACCAAACTAAAGCTACAGCAATAACAAAACCAACAAGGTATTTTAGAATATCCTCTGCATGCCAAATTGGAGCACTAAGTAGTATCTCAATTTTCTTTTCCATTTCAGCTTCCGACGCACTGAAACATCCTCCTCAATTTTTACATTCCTTTTCAACAACTCTTTGTGTAAAAAAAGGATTCACTGTGCTGCTACAGACAAACTAATTCTTCTTTTCCCTTCAGCACATTTACTAGCAAAGGGGTCTGACCCTGTGGAAGGCACTCCTCAAAGCAGGCTGCCCAAGCAGCCCATGTTGCCTCCTGTGTACAAGGGATGCGGGGAGCTGGCGATGCCCATAGCGGGAGGGAAAGGCAAGCAAGCGGTAAGAATTTGTGTGCTACGGTGCAGCAATTGGGACTCGAGCCTGCGTTTTGATTTGACACATACCAGTTGGTTTTGTGCAGAGACTACATTTTTAGAGAACCTCCCAAAGACCGTACTATCAAGTGCTGCCATTTCTGACTACTAACCACAAGCAAGCATTGCATTATCATCTCTCAGCAGTGCCATTTAAGAAATCAGCTGTAGAAATACTTCCAGGCTTCTGATTGCATCACAACAGTCTCCAAGAATTAGAGCAATATATAGCACTGTGCTCCTTACGCACCCAGAAATTTAACTATGTGGTGAAACCTGGAATTCCTTTTTTTATGGAATAAAGCTGAGTATATTAAGGCATTTCTGAAGCTGCACTCACATCATACTTTCCCTTAAAAGAACTTGCACAAATACTGACAAAAACCCTAAGCAAGCAGCCATCCACATCCTAGATTCTGACCGTTAAGTACCACTTCTAAATGAAAATAATTGTATCAAAATGTGGTTATAGAGGGAATAACCTTGGAATAAAGCATCTCAACAGCAGTGGAAAGGACACGATAGTTCAATACCCTGAAACAAAGCCCCGTCATTACAAGAATAACTCTCTCCAAAAGTCAAATCCAACAATAGCTTTGCTTTCAGCAGTACCTGTGCCTTACACCGAAGTCTGATTTCTCATTCCTGTAATCTATGTAACCAAGCTTCCTTGGGTGCTGCTTAAACACCCAGCTCATTTTGTCACCCATAGTTCCTTTGATGCTCTCTCCTAATCCTCAAGCACAATCACCCCAAGACAACTCTCCCACCCTGCTGATCACTGGCAGCATTCTCCTGCCTTCCTCTGCTACAGGGTGATTTGCAGCATAGTGGTAATTTAATAACCCAGTATTCGCTTTCCTCCAACACCATACTACTGTGGATTACACCCTTTTTTTTTAAAAAAAAAAAAAAAAAAAGACAAACAAACACAAAAAAACAACAAAACTCCACCACTTGAAAAAGAGTCTTTAAGCTAAGAAAGGGGGTTTGCCTAGAAAACATGGATTTGATTACAAAGAATCACTGGTGGGAAAGACAGCCCCAGCTTAACCATTACTGTGAAGACAACTGTTGTTCAAAAGAAAAAATGCAGACCTTTTATTACCAAAAATCACCCACAGAGACACAACGGCGGAGGGGGGCAGTGGAACAGCAGCAGATACAGAGGGAACAGCAAATCCCAGGAAGAATGGAGGGTCAGGTCTCGCAGACCCTACACTCGTGCATCACCTCTGACTTCACAAATAAGTAACTGAAAACAAGTCAGTACAACAGAGCTGGAGAGAAATGCACTTCTGCTCAGCTGAGTTCTTATTCTTGACATCCAGACAAAAATTGAAGGAGATGGCAGTAGTTGAAAGCTTTTTCAGTAATGAGGGAACTGAAGTTACCAGTTATAATTCCGGCCAGCCTTCCCCCCTTTTTAATGCTGGGGGGAAGAGACAACTACTATATTTTCTGAGACCATGAGGTTGCCAACTGGCTGTTCTACTGGAAAGGATCAAAGTATAACGTCAAGGAGAACTGTTGGAAGAATTGGACTAGGAAAAGCATATAGCTGGGAGTTAGAGGCTCTTCCTTCGATGTGACAGTACAACGTGGATTTTAATACTTCTCTGGGACCCAAGGAGCAAAGGACTCTCTTCAGCAATTTAATACTGACACTTTTAAGTATACTTGGCAACAACATCAGGAGGCAAATTCTTCTCTATAGTTTCACTGGTGTAATTCCAAAGCAGTGACAGTGGAGTCAGTGGCACTACAGATTTATGTCATCATAAATGAGCGGACCCACTTCACATCTTTTACCATCTCCACAATGAACAGGATAGGGAACTTGAAAAAGCAACAACTCCGTATATATCCGACAATGTATCCCTCCTGGTAACAGAGACATTACCATGGTTAAACAGAAGCACTCCCTCCTTTCCTAGCACCTGATGCGTATTGACTGCTGCAGCTCCATCCCCATGACTGACAAGGTTCCGTAAGCACTGAGAGGCACTGGGAACTCAGAAAAAAAACATGTCGAGTGCGTTCTTGAGTACTAGCTCACCATACACACGCAAAAAGTTATGAGAGCCTTAGTCTTATAAGGCACCCAGGCTTGTGGGTGCTCTCACCACTGCCACCCTTCTCCACCTCCAATCCAGCGTTTGCCACACCCTCCAGCTTCATTGAACTTGCATAACAAGTTCGGCCAGAGAATCCACCTTTGTCAGTAAAGCAACATCCCAGCCATAACAAATTAATAGTAATAAATGAGTAGTGTCTTATATTGACAGTAAACTGGTGGATGTGATGAAGAAAAGACGCTCATTTGCTTGATACATTGTGGGACATTAAAATCAATGCTTGATATTTCCAGCTATGAATCTACTCAGTTGTCTTAATAAGCTTGAAGCCTCTCCTTTCCTAAAGCACTGAAAATTAACTTAGCCCAAAAAATAATCACCAATTATATGGAGGCACATTCAGAAAGTCGAGGAAAATGGTGGTAAGGGGTTAGGTAATTTTTTACCAGGTCAGAAAATCCAGGAGGGGAGCGTTTGCGATGTGTTTTCTTTACATACATTCACATTATTGTTTTTCATTAGATTTTCTTTGCTAGAAATTCTCTGGCCAACTTCACATTCCACCATTTTACTTGTTGTACTGACCCTTCCTAATGAAGCGTGGATGAAAGGTGGTGTCAAGAAAAAACTGCAGCTGTCTGAGCAGGAGCTAATGCACGTAGAGAGCGCTGCACAGGTGTCAGACAGAACGTTCTTGTTTATAATGAATCTGTTCACGAATAAACACATATACCATGACATCCCAGATCACCAGGGCCACCAATGCCCGCTTCCTTGACTTGAACATTGGTGGAAAGGGTGAGAGTAGAAGGCAGAACAATATTTTTTACGTAACGCAGCCCAGCTTATACTACAAAATTTTGCTGGCACAGTTATGTCAGTAGCGAGAAGCAAGAACCCAAAATACGCCCACAAGTGGCATCACAATGCCAACAAAGCCTCCCATAGAGATGAAACATTTCAGCAAGACTGTCATTTGGTCAGTACAGTTTCTATCATTTAATCAGATGATTTTAGAACAGCCAAAGGCATCCCTTTGACAGTATTTCATTGTCCTCTCAAGTGAGGAACTGTGCTACCTACACATCCTGCTTTCTGCAGGTGTTACATGCATCTTCCCTAAACACCCTCTCTGCGCAGGGCAAAGCCTTGCGACGTGGACTACCTCTTATGTGCAGTGCTCAACCTCCTCCTGCTCCCGTCACAGCACCGAACCAAGACACACCATAGTCCCTCCCAGCTTACTGCCTCAGAGGCTATGGAAAGGAGGCCTTACCTAGAGTATCTACAGCCTGCTAAGCTGCTCTCTTTGAAATGCCGAGGCACTTTGTCCAATTAGAACTGTGGAGAAATATTCATCCTGTCCCTGACTAAGATGAAGCACTTCTTTCAAAAGCTACGGGTGGCACAGCGCCAGGATTAGGGAGTCCAAGTGTTCTGTGTGGAGCCAAGAGTTATTAATTAGTTTTATTAGTGGCAGGTCCTTAATGTGAAGTGACAGGGAAAGAGAGAATATCCCATCACTACTGAAATATAAATTGTCCAGATTTCAGTTTTGTTGTTCCACAACACATACAGGCGACCAGCCAGGGAAGAGTGAGGAAGAGTGAACACAGCCAAATGCCTGTATTCAGTGTTCCTGTATATTAATGGCGTACTGAAAAGACTCTGTTACCTCAGGTGGCTCTCCCGGGAACTGCTCATGAATTTTAATTATGAGGGAGGGAGCATTTTGAAAAATAATGCTGCCTGCATGTTAGCATTAAGCATGGCCTAAGCTACAGCAGTCACTTCCCATGAAAACAAAACAGGCAAGATGAGGGGGACAAAGCCTACTCACTTTCGCTTCAGTAGGACTCCTAGTCTGAGATGAGGATTTGGCCTCAAGGATGGATTCAACATTCAGAGATCGGCCTAAAAAATGTTGTGAGCACAAGCAATATTAATTCTTGTACAGACTAATACAGGCATGTAGGTAATCAGGTCACATACTTCAGGAGACAGATGTTTGGAAACAACAGTCTCATCCCAAACACCTCAAACAAAAGATCGTTACCGAACAGGTTAGAAATAAGTCCCAAGCACAGCTGCGTCCAGTGATGCCTTTAGTCCTGCAGCTTGTTCCCAGTGCCCACTGCATTAGCTAAGGCTTTGAAGTTGTCCAGGCTGGGACTGCCGTATACTGCAGCAGCACTCAGTAGCCAAGTGCCAATTCGCTTCTATAGACTGATGCGTTAAAGTAAGTCTATCCAGTCTGTAACAGGGTTTTACAAGTATTTAGTTAAAAACAGCAACTTGAATTCTTGATTAGATGCGCTGATAGAGAGCAAAGAGAAAAAATGTGTCTGTGCTGAAAGAATTAAGTGTATTGAACAAATGTCTAATACGAATTTCACTTCCAACTGTTAGTTGCATCAGAGTAGTACTGAGGTCTAAACAGCTACGAAGGATCATGCTAGGCTTCACAGAAACACATGGAAACAAAATACTCATAAGGAATCTCAGATACAGGATGGAAAGTGCAACAAGAGAATGGAGGGGAAGTCGCCTATGTGAGGTCACGCCACAACTTGTTTCAGAGCACAGAATTTACACACTGCTCTACTCGTCTATCCTATACCTATAGATTATAGGGCATATGACGCTAAGGTTGCTTCCAGCATCCACTACAGTATGGCTCCTCCACAATACAAGGAATCTGAAGTAGAAATAAAAGCCTGCAGACCAGACCTCCAGCTAAAGGAGCTGCCAATGTCATTGCTTAGAACTGCTAGTGAGAAACAGAGGACAGTCACATATTTTCTCTAGCAGTACCACCCCCCCCGACCCCCCAGCCCCGCCAAGTAAAGCAAAAAAATCCTTGGAACAGAAAATAAGTACTTCCAACAGTCCACGCCGCAAAAGGTGACTTTTTCACTTGGAAAGAAAAAATAAGGGGGATGGGGGGCATGGAAGAGGGAAAGAAAAGGAAAAGAGGCAAAAAACCCCAAACCGTCCACAACAAATCATCATGTCTCCTTTGCCATAAACCCCTCCAATCAGAGCACTGCTCTGCAGCAAATGCCACAGATCTGAGCAATCAGAGTTATCTCTGAATAACAGTGTACCTGCAAGAAAAGACCTGGAAAAACATTAATCTGATGGAAAGCTTTAAAGCAGCTGCATTAAACAAAGCCAGCCAAGGCTACTCTCGCAAGTTCTGAAGTAAATAATTTCCCAGTGGAAATGGAGCCCCGTGGACTAAACTAATAAAGGGAACTGTATGATCTAATGGTAATATTTTTAATTAAGTTAGCTTTATCAGATTGGCAGGAATGAAGCGATACCCTAAAGAAAACTAACCATCAAACAAGAAAAAAAGGAGGGGAGAGTACATTTGCATTCAGACACCCATGAAATTCCAGGAAAACTTCAGAACGCCAGTGACAGGCCTTGTATTAAAATCTCTTACAAGTGTTGTTGCAGCTGAAAGACAAGCAGCTTCACGTTGTGCCTTTTCATAAGGAGGAGGTGAAAACATTTACCTTGTTTAAAAAAAAAAAAAAGTCACCAATAGCAGCAAAAAAACACTGAAATCCTTTCACTGCTTTGCTTGCCCAGGCCATTAGAGGAAAAATCCCCACAGAACACAGCAATTTAATGACAGTAGTCTCAAACTAGTGGCACAGAGAAGATCATTCCTACTGACAAAAAGTTTTAAGGGGAAGGAACAGGTTTCAAACAGCCAAAGATGAGCTAGCTATCAAAGGCACTGACCATTTCTACTTTGCAGATCTCCATAAAGTACTTAAACTACAGAGCAGTGCTGCTCAAGAGACTACGTCACAGACTGGAGCTGCTGATGTATAAAGACAGACACAAAATGTGTCTGAAAATGGTGCTGTCTTTATTAAGAGAATAGTTTTGTTTAACACTCAAAGAGGTGAAGATCCGGCCCTCCCCCCATCCATCCACTCTGCAGTTATTAACACTTTAAAAGCTCAAGTTTGGCCTCCAAAACCATGACTGGACTACAACTCTGATTTCATTTTTAAAAGGAATTGACTCACATTAGCATATCCATTTCTGCTTTTTAAGAACTTGGAATTAACTTTACAGATACGAAGCTAGGAAACACCATTATTTACCACAACCAAAGAGATTTTTCTAGTATGTTCAAGAGAGACAGGAATCATTTTTTTTCCTTGTCGTTATTTGTCACTGCACACTCTCTTGAGTCTTCCCATCCTGAAAGTAGTAACCAAAATGGCTCTTAATACAACAGCGTCCAAGAAATGGAACATAAATTATGAAACAGGGGAGAGCTGATTAGGAAGAAAAAAAAAATAAAAAAATCAAGTGTTTTATATCTCCTCATTCTAATTGGGATGAACAGTACATGTGTTCATTGAAAAGAGAAAATAAGCCCATTAGCTCTCAAATAAAAGACAAATATCAGGCAACACTCACAAATGGAGCTCTGTCTGTCCAAAATGAAAAATATGAAACAAAAATTTTAATCCATCATGCTGGGGTTTTCAGATCATCCTGTAGGAAAAGTGTGAGCCTCAAATATCATCTGACTATGGCTCCTTATTAGCTCCTGTAAGCTTTGCTTGAGGCAGAAAGAAACAAACCATTTTGCCCTTGGACACCTATTAGAGCACTGACTTCTTATACTGCAGACTGCAGCACTGATTTGGCTTAAGAAAATTATTTTTATATTCTTCTGGATTCTTGACCAAGCTCTAAATTTAAAAACGGATGTATGAGAGATCAAAGGTAATGTATCCATGCAAATAATTTCAGTGTATTCTTTCCAAGGCCAGCGTATAGCCATTTAACTAATCTTAAGAGTTCTGTGCATAAAAATCAGTATGAAGACTACAGTTAAGAAAACACAAATAAATTATATGGCTAAGAATAACATGTAAATTGTATTTACCAATGGCAAGATATCGTTCCAGACATGCATTTGAGTCCTGTGTTGTAACTTTTTTTTTTCCCCTAAAAATTGGTATCTGACTATCAGTGACATTCGACAATATTTTTGAATGCACTACAAATGAGTTTGAAGAGCCTGAACACTAACATGCCAACTTCCTCCACTGGCAGCGCCCTGCAAGGTTTATGGTAATCTCCATTCTTTCAACAACTTTGTTTTAAGCTTTTCCTATTAGACTCCTAAGGCTACTCCTCATCCCCGAAATAAGTCTCCTAATGATTTCAGCATAGGTTCATGACAGTTAGCCACTCTGGGATATTCTGCCCTGGGCCCCTCTCACTGCTGTGCTCAGGCCTCTCCCGCACACTGCAGCTTCCCTTCGGAAGTGAGCCCAACAGTGCGCTGTGCAGTGGAGCATGAGAGAGTCTAATGGCTCTTTGCCAGGCTCCGCTGCAGACCACAGGCATTTTGCCAGCGAGAAGATAAAAGCCCCTCCAGGGATCACCTGGGGTACAAACACCCAACCTTCAGGCTCTTCATGTACCATGGAGGGTCTTCATTTTTATTTACTGAGTGGCAAGCACGATAGAATACACAAAACCCATTACTGCTTCAGAGGTGTCCAAAAGACAACAAGGATTAGGGAGAAGCACGGGGGCTTGGCAACAATGTGGAGGAAGTTTCAAGGAAATATACAGCCTGGGACAAGCTGTCTCCCGACTCCAAGCCCTTGCAAGAATCCAGATCTTCAACATCCTCTGCCTTCCTCCCCATTGCCTTTCCTCACCTTCTGGGAGAGTCCGTATTTTGATTAAACACATGAGAAGTTGGAGAAATGGCTTTATTTAACAAAGCTCTGCAAACACTCCCATGGGGAACTGAATGCCTACACTCAGAAAGGTAACTCAACAGTGCATTTGGGCATGCTCTCAGCAGGGCTCAAAAGCTGAGCCATAAGACATTAATGATAGGATACGTGATAGATGATCTGACCACTGTGGACTTGTAAGCATGCAGAGGTAATTGCTTTGCACTCACACAAGGATTCTCCTCCGAGTACTGCTGTAAAGAGCTGCTGGGGAACTGGGGTAAAGCAGTTCCAGAACAGAACATGAAAGCAGAGCAGTGTTTAATCGCCGTAGTACCTTACAACATGCCAGCCTTAATACTATTATCTAAAAGGATACAGTGGTGTATGCGTGTTACTTACAAACACAACCATCTTCTCACCCATCCTTCATAACTTACAAAGTTGTGCAACAAACGACGTTATCTGCCAACACATCAGCTAAAACACTAAATAAGCCACCGGATGGCCAAACACCCAAGCCAGAGAACAGTTTCAGCAATGTAAAAAAAGAAAATTAAAAAGCACTTTATCCTCCTGCCTATGCAACACACCAAACCCAGCCAGCTTTTCCACGGCCTGCGTTATCACTGTGTTTGGATTAGTGCAATGTGAAACGCAGCAACTGCCGTTATGTAACTAAACCCTGAGTATACAGTTGTCATTCTGGGTAAATTTAACTCTGCAGGTTTAGGACAGAGGTCTATCGCCAGGCAGACCACGCGAAATAACAGAAATTTAAAGACACAGGGCCCTTTTTGCTTTCCTTCTCGCACAGAAATAACGAGATGGGTCTCTCCCACATCAAGGCCCCAGCCTGCCTGTCGCAGGAGCCTGGTGGTAACAGACACTGTAACAGCGAGGCTCTAGGACGACAAATCCTGCGGAAAGCACGGCTGCTCAGCGACGAGGCTGGCTGCCTTCTCCTCTGCACGCATCCAGACAGCACGCACCGGCAACACAGACAGTTCCTGGGTTTAATGCAGCGAGGAGCCAAAGCGCACGTGCTTGTACCGTGATGAAATCATAACAGGGAGCCTTATAATGAGAATAGAGTGTATTATTAGCACTGTTATGAAACTGTTTTAGCACTTGCAATTAGCGCTTCCCTATGACTATCAGTTAACGTTAATCTGTGAATCTGTTTTCCTTATCATTTATCAACAAGCAAGTCACTGAGTTACCTTTAGCTGAAACTGGTGAATAAGCACTGCCGTCAGAACAGAGTGTCAGGTAACAATAACATAGCTCAAACTACTAACAGCTGAAAATAAACACAAAATGGAGCAGCAATAAACACATGAATAGCTCAGAACTGAAATATTTCTAGAGAAGCCTCCTGGAGCCCGATTATAGTCTTATTTTAGGGCCTTTACATACACTATTCTAATAAACGTGAAATACCACAAAGGTGTCCCCCCCCCTTTTTTTTTTTTTTTGCATTTCACACAGCTCAAGATCTTAGATTAGGTGAGGAGATACTTCTACCACCACAGGTTCCTCCCCTGTTCTACCAGTATAGCTGTGTCACCTCCTGACCGGCCCACTGCCCAGAGGTCACACTGATTTCTGTCTAGGAAATACCTTCAGGTTTCATCAGGAAATGCTTGTGCTTACTCGAGACTAAAACCAACTTCTGTCATTGCTAGAACAGTTTTCACTTTTCTAAACAGCAGCTTGTTTTCAAACTTAAATGAATGAGGACATTGCATGGGGAAAGAACATCATATCATTGACTTCCACTGGATTACCTCCTGATGACATTTATAGTCCAGTTCACGGATTAGGGATAGAGCGTGTCAAAGCTTTTTGTAGATTACTCTATTCCAAAGGAAAAGCTTTTAAAGCAAATATGCTGAAAACCTGCAAGCTAAAAATCTGATTGTGACACAACAGAAGTGTGTACTGAAGCGACATCCACAGGTGTTCTACTACATTTAAAAGACAAACACATTAGAATGTCTCTTGAAACTCACCAAAATAATTCTGTTCATAAGCAAAGTACAATAGACTGAATAGGATGAGAACTGGAAAAAGAAGGGGGAATGGTGAAGACAGATCAGTAGTTTATAAAATTAAACAAAAAAGCATGTGCTGTCTGATACATTTATAAACAGGCATGTATCATTTGGCTTATGAAAATGATATGTTCGCTTTCTTCCAACTGCAAATCTTGTTGAGGCTGAAAAGCAGGATTTACAAAACTTACCAGGGATTTCTAGACATTCTGCAAGCCAGGCAAGAAAGTAACTCTGAGGGTACTGCTGGACAGCCCAGCACCCAAAGGGATACAACTGAACGTGCCCAGATGACCAATACAGTGCATGGTCGGCCAAGTCCAACCCCTTCCATGCCAGTAGATTCACTGCTTACACATTGCGCAACAAATGTAATTTTTTTTTCTTCTTCTTAAGGAAATTCCAGAAAGAAATTTGAGAGCCCCATCAGTTGCCCAAAGGCATAACTTCTATAAATAAAATGTAATAAACTCACGTACTACTCAGACTGATGAGTGACTAAAGATCTAGGTGCTACAGTGTTGTAGATCTGTAGATTTCTTTCCTGGAGATAAAAGCAGCTGGTCAAAGTGCTTCTCAGCAGTCAGTGGATGGCAGCAGCTTTGGCCAAACCAACCCTACAGGTTCAAAACTTGCCTGACACAGACCTGGATATACAGTACTAAGAAAATTCAAAGGTTAAGACCAACAATGAATGACATAATGCTTTCTTTATTTTCACTTTCACTGTTACCCCCTTCAAAAATATGTATCTACAAAGAAAAAGTGAATCTTCAGTGATAACAACAGAGGAAAGAGCTCAGAATTAGGTTTGATCAAGTACTGCTCGATTTCTCCAACCCGTAAGTAATGTTCACATGAAGATACATGTGAATCTCTTGCACCAGTATCTGCTAGAAGAATTATATACTTTGATTGTCAGAATCATTTCTTTGCAGCACTACTTTAAAGTAGCTGTGCCAGATAAATGCACTGGCTTTAAATGCTTATCCCCCAGTTGTAGTATTAATCAACAATTTTCCATTATCAAGTGAACTAAAAAATGATCTTTCAACCAGAAAAAATAAGCAAGAGTAGCTAGCTGTTAGCCTTTGTATACAAGCTTGCCACCAGAAGCCCTGCCCACCTACAAGATTATATCAGCCCAGACACTCCTCATACATTCAATGCCTGTTGATTACACCCACAAGCCACACCCATTTTCCCAATTACTCCTGGCTTCATCATTCCCTTCTCCCTCTAGGCTTGCAGACAGTTCTGTATCTTGTTTCCTAATAGACATAACAAGGCCTTTGATGTTCTCATCACTTCTCTTTAACTTCCATTATAGTCAGCATTTTCATTGAGACTGAAATTAGAGCTTAATGCTCCTAGTTTAAAAAAGACTTTCAAGTAAGTTCATGAAAATGTATCAAGTGGCATATATGTTTTTTAAATGCAAAATCCCTACACAACTCATTGGACTGGGCTTTTTCACTTGATTCCACAATGTTCCTTTCATAATCAAGCTGAAATGCCAAGCAAATAACAGAAGTCCTGAAAATGCCCGTCCTAATAAGGGAGGAAAACATTTTAAATATACACCTGCCTAGTGTTGAACTGGTTACATTTATTTTATGTGAGCTTGGTATTGTACACTCCTGTATGACTTGCACTCTGACAACAGTAGGAGGACCAGGGTAACATATAATTATAGGAGGGACAATTGGAAGCAGTTGTTCGGGAAGCTGGCAAGGAGGATGTGCCCAAAGAAGAACATCGACTTTCCGATTCCCGGCTTCACACCTAAGTAATAACATAGAAGTTTCACAGGTAGGACTTGAAAACTTCATGTTTCCAATATATCTGAGGAATTAAAATGAAAGCGCTCAATCAGCCAATCAATGGAAGTTGCCAGGCAAAATCTTCTCTGCAGCCGGCTTCGTCCAAGGTAAATTGGTATTGAACCCCGCGCAGTGAGATCAGCCCCAGGAAGAGCTACTTCAGTTCTTCTTGGGGGACAAGAGAGGGTGAAGCGCACACTCTAGATTCTAGCTATAAGCATCACAGATGGATTTATAAATTGCCAGGAAAAACACATATTAATTTATTTGCAAACAGCTGAAATCTCAGAGCAAAGGACAGTTAGTTTGGGGACTGCCTGACAGCTCCATCATAATAGCTCATTATTTTCATGCTTTCGTAGCCTAAGGACTTTGGGCACATTAACAACAAATAAACCTCTGAGGATAATTAAAACGTAACAAGAATTCCTTACTTAAATGAATATAAGAGTGAAAGCAAGGAACAGTTCCCAACATGCCATATTGGTATGTGACAAAAAGTAAAATCAATGAAGATAGATAACAAAAACCTGGGAGTTGTTTTATTTTTAGGCACCTCCCAACCTTTTCTTCTACTTGCCAGTGCGCCTTTCTGGCTGGCTGAACTAGTTACTCAAAGCACCTGACAGTTTCAGCTGACTCAAGGAACACATTTAAGCTTTATCTGTGCCGCAGAGTTATTTGCATCAACTCAGAGTCTGTTCTTTTGACAGTTGTCTCATTTAATTGAGTAAAAAAAGCTGTCAGTCTAAAGAAACTGAGCCCAAGGTAAACTCACTTTGAACTAACCATCTGCCAGAGCATCTCTCAGGACAGCCAATACTTAAGGATACGTTGAATCCAGTTCTCTGGATCCCTAATTAGATCATTCCTGAATTAAACTGTCAGTGGCCCTAAAAATTCAATGTGCACCTTGCAACTACAGAGACAAATCTCTTTTCCCTAAAGATAGGCATGAGGGAAAGCCCACAAAATGTCTTTGATAACAATGCAGTAGAACAAAAACATTTTCACAACAGATTAAATCCACGCAGCAAGCCCCCAAAATACCAATTCTATGGATATGCCGATCCAAATACCATGTTATATCACAGCATAAAAATAAATAAAAAGCAGCAATATCCCTGAACAGGAGAAAGCGGATAATATTGCCCTGGGGAAGATGTGCATTCAGTTCCCGACAATACTGTGGGTCAGGCAATTTATTAATTGGACTGCCTATACGGGATGTGTGGTTGTCACAGGTCCATAGCTTCTCTAGGTGCAGTAGTAAAAGAATTAAGTGTACTTTACGTTAGTAAACCAGTGGATGAAGAACCAGATTTACCACTAATGTTACTGAGCCTCCATCATAAATGCAGGCTGATGCACACATAGCAACGAGCCCGGCACTATTTAAATAACATTTCATGGGGGTCCGATGCTTATTATTAATTACAAACTCCACTAGCATTTTTTTCTGCAGAGGAACCATTTTTAAATTCACTCCTCTATATGGATTCTCTAGTATCTAATAACAAGTACTTTCCTCTAATTGCATACAATTAAGCCTCTTCTCTATGCCTGTTCTCACAAAACTTGCAGATATGTCATTATCTTTGAAACATCTGTCCTTCTGTCAAACATGACCAAAACTCATGGATTAAAAAATAGTGGTGGGAAAGAACAAGAATGAAAGGGAACATGAAGATGACGACCTTGCGGGTAAGAGAGTCAGAAAAGGAATGGAAACATCCTATGATTAGTTTAGTGACAAGAAACAAACGTAACTTGGAATTCTATGTGTGTTCACACTGTTAACTGATCTGCTGCTTCAAACCTTCCACCCTTTTTACGCCTCACCATTTTCATGTACAAGGAGGTGAAGCAACATAGCACTGGAATACAATCATTAGAGACCTTCAAAAGCTACTTGCACATAGTTAAGCTTCTCTAAAAAGTCTAGACAGACCATTTCAGGGGCTGTAGCTGAGTGCTGGAGAGCTAAAGATTAATTTAGCACTCTTAGCAGACACAAATTAGGCCTATTTATCCTCATTTGAGGTTAGAGTTGTTAGTGTCCGGTCTTGCACAGAAAACAAAGCCCTGAAATCAGGAAAATGTGACTGATAAGACAAAGTAATAAGGCAGCTAGTTCTGTGCAGCTCCATTTACAATAGAAGGTGGGACTGCAGGAAAAACAAAAAACTTAACTCAATGTACAGCACTCCTCTTCAGGCTTTTTCACTGTCTTACTTTCATCCTCAGCATCCTGGCTTATCTAAGAAAACTATTTGTCAGCTAGCTGAATTCTCAAGTCACTGAAAATTAATTCCACATTTGTAGTTTCTTCAGTATATTCTCAACCCTTTGAAATACACGAGGAATTAATCCATTCAAAGAGGTCTGTTGTTCAAAGCTACCCCTTCTCTCATTTTTTTTGAGGAAGGATTCAAGCAAATATAAGAGCCTGGGTCTTACAACATGCATTTTGTACCTGGTCATGACCTGCTAATCTTCAAAGTCTATTGATCCATGAATGTTTCTGGTGTAAAACCATTGATTCTTTGGAGAGTCAGAAAGAAGAAGCTAAAATGAAGATGTCTGGGGGAATCTTTGTAAATAAAAAGTGAAATTTCAAATTACTGTAATTAAATAAAGATTTTTCAGCTATTAAAATGCAGTATGTATTATGACAATTTCATGAGGATTCCTGGTTTGGGGGTTGAGACTTTTCGGTTTGTGTTTACTTGTGGGTTTTTTTTAAATACAATACAGTGGTATAAAGGGCCAAATTCTACCCTCAGTTATGCAATGTGTAGATTCTGACAGCAGCTTCCTAAGTGCACATGAAAGCATATTTAGGCCCTAGAGTCAGACATAAAAATTTAAATGATATTGCATATATAGAGCTGGAAGTGTCTTTCCACTTCATTCAATCTGAAATATTTCCCAATCGGTGGCAGACATAAATTACTTGAAGATGAAGAATATTGTATAGCGCTTGAATAAAAGGAATTTTAAAAGATCTCTGTTTATAACAATAATTGCATTAGATCTGAAACAGACTAACTGCAGTGGGCCACCTATTCTCAACGTACAGTTTTGGCTATATTTTTTTCCCACTCATAATGAATTACAAGTGTGACTTTTCTGATTGCTGCATTAAGCCTGTAAAGAACGCAACAGTCATAAGAAAGGAAGGACTCTTCCTGCATTAACAAGTACACAGGGTTGCATCTCTCAGTAAAATCTTGTTCAGCTTCACTGGGTTGACAGCCATGCTCAGCAATTTGAAAATTATGTCATTTAAATAGACAAAGATCCAATACTCAACCTCACAATTAATTTTTTAAATCTTGGCTAGAAGGAAAATGGAGAGAGAGATCATTTGGTCTCAATTTATGTCTGCCCTAAAAGTCCTAAGTGGGGGAAGTACACCCTAAATAAATTTACCCACCTCTAGTTCTTACCTGTAAACCATGCTGCTGGGATGGATTCCTTTCCCACTCCTAGCTTGAAACACCCATGGTGTCGGTATGTGAATTTTCTGTGCTCTAACACACTGGGCTTGCTAGACAGAATTTTTATGGCTTAAAGAAGAGAAACATTCAGGGTGATTCCCTCACTTAATCTGCACATCAGTCTTCAGAAGAGTTACCCTCCTACACTTCTTTGCGTTAGACAATAAGGTGCATTTTGAAGAACTAACTTAGATATACACATCCACTGTGCAAACATCTATATATTGTTAGGTGAATCCTACCTGAGATGACTACTCTTGTGTTCTGTAATTTGGATGAGTAAGAGGTATCAATATTGCACACCTGAAGACAAGGAGTATTAGAACACCCTGTGGTAGCTATCACTGTGGAAAGTGAAACACAATAACACTTCTTATCAGTCTTGGAGACCTGCCCCTTCCCTTCTAATGCTTTTCAGACAACTAAGAAAGGGATACCAGATAATGCAGACCTTACTCGTCTGTTTGCAAGGAAAATGGCTGGAGTTTCATGGCCACTGCAGAGTAACTGAGGATCAGAACAGCTGTAAAGTTCAGCTTTGCAAGCAAACTAAGTGAACATCTTACACCATGGTGCTTTATGTTGTTGGACTTGAGACACAAAATAATGCAGTTGAGAGTCAGCATGCATATTATTCCACCATGGCTTCAAGTAACTATTATCAACATTAGATACTTGAAGCAATCTCAAAACCTGTAGAGTACATCACTCACTCATCTGGTTTCCAGGCATCAGAAGCCTCTCAGAACAGGTTTCTCCCATCTTCTGCTCTTTCCCAGCTCTTATTATGCATTTTCTTAATTTGCCCATTAATCATCTATCACACAAACAATATTTTCATACTCCTTTCCTCAGCCCAAACAGCGGTTTCCACTTGCTCTCCAGGATTTATGCTTCCAGAGACAAGATCTACTCAGGATACCACTGGGATTTTTGCACATTACTGACAGAACTCTTGAGTGTCATTGGCACACACATAACCTTCACGTAAGAATTATGGGGAAACCTGATGCAGGCATCAGAATATACCCTCTCTTACTTGTCAAATCTAAATTGAAGAGCACTAATCACTCTTGAAGAAAGTAACTCTTCATACTTTCGGTTAGAAACTGGCAGCCTTATCTGCCATAGAAGGTACAAGTTCCTCAGGATTCCATACATTAGCTGCCTGGGGAAGAAACGGAGCCTACATTCATTTTTAATTTTTTTTTTTTAAGTTATAGCTATTACCATATCATTTAAAGCAAGTGAATAAGTAATGGCCAAAGTACTCCTCCTCCAAAAATTCCTTTTACGTACATTACAATGCCACAGTTTTGACTGTGTAGTATATCAATGACAGTAGCAGCAACGCTGTTCTTTCACCATCTAATTTTAGGAACATCATTCTTTTTGCCTTTAGGAGCCCACAAATTTGATTCTGCTTGTTTGGCAAGACTGTTATTTGCATTGTATGAGTATTTCATACCACACAATACTGATCACATATCCAGCATCACGAAGTCCATAGCAAACAAAAAACCTCGCACTACTTTTACTTTTTACAAACTCCAAATAAATTGATTTATAAGTGAAGGGTTATGTAGGAAGCATTTTGAGAGCCATTTAAACTTCTGCATATGTTTATTGCCACTGCCAGTGAGCCAAGGGCATACACGTAGACTACACCTGCAGGGCTCCGTGGTCTGCTCTCAGCTAACCTAAGCAATTAAGTTTCAGAGCATTTCACAAAAAACATTCCTTTCCCTCAGGCTGAGTCTTACAAAGAGAAGAAAAACAAAACAAAAGCATTGGTAATCAGCCTCACGGCAAAAAAAAACATAAACTCTGTTCACAGTACCTCTTAAAGCATGGCTGGGCTAGCAGCTCCCTTCACCAAAGTACTAGTTGTAACAGGGGCTCTTTTCCCAGCGAATACTAGATACTGCCTCTTTAATATTCAGAATTGGTAGTGACTACTGCCAGCCCATAATCTTAGCTTGTTTTCAGCAATCGTCTACAGTTACTTGTCAAATCTGTACGCAAAAAATGTCTTCAAAGAGACTGGAGCTTAATTTTGTCTAGCCAGAAGGAAGGTTGTTAGGACAGCGATGAGCAAAGCTAAATTTCATTAAGCTATCACAAAGTTTACTCACCCTGAAAAACACTTGGCTATAAATGAGGAATAAGATATATAAGGAATAAATAAGTGAGAAATACCTACGGGCGAGAGACTGAGAAGGCTGGAGCACGAGCAGCACAGGGGAGAAAAAGCGAAATAGTAAAGTTACCCCAACACGAAGCACAAATGAAACACAACTTATTAATTCTCAGCAGAGGGAGACCTCAATTCCATTACACTTTGAACACACAAAGCATACAAAATAATCATCTACTGGAACATTATTTTTATTAGTGTGATTGTCAGTACTTATCTTACTAAGACAAAAATCAACACTTCCTCAAACTCTTTCCCAGCTGTTTATCTTTCAGAAGCAGTACTTCAATGCATCAATTTAGCAATTTATGAGCATACCTGCGTCTGCTCCGGTTGTTCACCACATCAATTTTCTGAAACAAAATCATCTCCTCGTTTCCATTAATTGGTCATTACAACATGTTGATCCCAGCAGTTCATCGTTTGTTATAATTTTGTCAATTAAAAAAAAAAAACAGCCTGGGAGATGATCTCTGCTAATGGTACACCACATCCCCTGCGTTCACTGTTATCTAAACCCTTCCTTTGCTATTTTAGAATTGCTTGATAAAGCTTCTTGTTAAATGCTTTGAATGAAACTTTCACATTCAGGATGTTCCACTGGCTGGTTAATTACATCATAATTCTAGCTTGCCACCTCCATCTTCCTAACTGGCACTCAATCTCAAATTTAGAAAACTTTACTGATCCCATTTGTAAATAAAAGCTTATATTCAAAGGGGTCAGAGTTTCAAAACCACACAGACCCATAAAGGGAGATGAATTTTCACAAGTGTTCACTGAAAGCAGACACAGAACATGTGCCAGTATCAATTAAGCAGACGTTCATTTTTTTCTGAAGATGCACCTTTTCTGTAGGAATAGAAATATTTCACTTAAATTTTAATATCCAGCAGCTCCCACTGTCTTCGTGTTGGAAAGAGAGCTCTTTAGAAACCTGTTTAGCTCGGAAATGAAAGCTTAAACAAGCTGCTAGTTTAAATAAATATAAGAGTATTTTTAGAAATAATTCTTGAGTTAGAAAAGTTGCTCCCGTGCCCACTTGGGTGTGATAAATGCTAAGAGCAAAACCTCTTCTGCTTCTTTCCAGCATACAGAAAAGAATGAAAGAAATCAATGTTGTTTCACTGCAGATTTAACACACAATATCTTGGTAACACTTGCATTAGCGAGATTCAAACAGAAAGAAGAGCAGAAGCTTCCCTAGTCTCTTGGGATGGAGTACAATCTACTTCAAAAGGTCAATGTGTATATATTGAGGAGGTAAGGAAATAGAATTTCAAAAGATATTTCTACCCCTAAAATGGGAATTTTAATTCAGGACATTAGTGATCTCAGGGAAGATGCAAAAATTAGAGACTCAACAAAAACCTAAACTATTTTTAATAGCTGAATATAAAAAAGGTCTTCAATATAACTGACAAAATCATGATGAATCAAGTAGCTGAAAAATCAATTGACATAAGAGTGATGGGAATTAACAGAGAGTCACTACATTAACAGGATTTGAGCAATGCCTCAATGCGAGGTCTTCATAATAAGATCATTTTTTTGTTGTTGTTATTTGGGCTGGTTTCTGGAAGAAAAGCTCTAATTCAAACCTACTGCTGAATTTGATCTCTGTTTGAAATATGTGGTGCACCATGCACAGTGCAATATTCAATTATGTTAATTGCTGCTTTGGGTTTTGATATGAGGGAAGCCCAACGGCCTACTGATGGTCGGATTCCACCTCTTCTCCAGCTTCTGAAGGGTACACAAACCTGTCCTCTCAAGGCAGAGAGCTGGCACTATCGCTGTTCCGAATTTGTCTATCTGAGCTCAGTTCAGAACCAGGAAAGATGCAGCAGAAACATGTACAGTTTTGTTTTGATATTTTTACCAGTTCTCTTATACTCTTGAGGGAATATTTTCAGCTTGGTTCTCCCAGAAGAACTTCAGCATTAGGTCTCTGACAGAGAATCCACCTGTGCCAATTGCTGCAAGGAAATATGCCCCTCTTCTTTTGTTAGAGGATACTTTCTCCCTTCTCACCAAATGTGTACAGATGTCGCATCCAGAATATGCCATTCCAAATGTACTGATAACAGCATATCGCCAGATTTTCCCAATACAAGAGAAGATCCATAAGGGGCCAATCATTTTTTCTTTGGTTCACTCTTCCCTATGCTAGCACATTTCTGAATTTTACTAGTTACTTCTTTTGTCAAAGTACTTTGACTGGTTGCAGTCAGACCCCTTTTTACTCTGAAGTCTGCCAAACAGAGGTTTCTCCAGTGCTCCCTGAACACAGGAACCAAAAAGCAGGTCTCAGCAGGCTTGTTTCTCTGGCTAAAACCAATGGCAGTGACCTATCATCTCTTTGCTGGAAAGTTCACTTTAAAACAGCTTCGGACTTTAACTACCAATCAGCCTTCCTTGCCAATTTGAACAATTACTTGCCTCAGCAGCATACCATTGATAAAAAGCTGAAAGGATGACTAACAATATTTTGGATATCTCCAGTTCCTGAAAGATAAAACTTGCCCTTAATCCTTCTCTGTAACACAACCACATATTAGCAACCTGAAGTTACATAACGGACTGTATTTCCATTCTTTTCACATCCTGTATCTGAAACTCCACATTAAACAGTCTTTGATGGTCGGTATCAGCTTACGTTGAGCGAACACTTGCATTTGAAGCTCAGGGCCTGCAGCAGCATTTGATGTGGCCATCAAACCAGAGCTCTCCCAATGCCCTTTCGTCCCCTAGTGCTGCCAAGCTGTGAGATACTCACTCCTGCTAATATCTGCTCCTGGCTATAAAATATCAGGCACAGTCACACAGCGACTGTGGTCACCTCACACGACAACTGAACTTGGCGAGGGGGGTGTGGAAGAGAAATAGGTGTTTTTTCCCCTGTGTCCAAAGGAGGAGGTAGCTCTAGAGAAGGAGTTTTAAAGCCAAATCAGCCCTTTCAATTTCTGAGTACAGATTTGATCAGGTAGACTAAACCACATGAAACACTGCTACCAAGGAATTCAAACAGAGTCTGCGTTTGTTGCTCTTGTGCTATCCTGCAAGCCTTTTCCCCCTTGATAACTCAACGGCCACAGTAAGAACTCTTAACTGAATTAACTTCTTGCAGTGTAAAAAGTATACAGTCCAAATGTTTCAGAGCCCTGTCCCACTCTTGACCACAGTAACTCTGTGGACACCTGTATCCAGACAAACAAATGTGATATTCCAGAAAGCACATCAGATCTGCACTACATCCTTCCAGTTTCACCATGTGAAGTTTTAAACAAATTTGAAGGAACAAACACCTTCCCATTTGGAATATTCATGAGCAGATTTCACCAGCTATAGAAAAGAAACTTATAACCGCATCTGTGCCATTGAAAGGAATTTATTTTTCTTCCAAATTGTCCTTAAAGAAAATGTGAAGAGGCTACTTATTATGGCCACACCTTGAATAACGTGGTTTTATGCTGTATTAGAAGCCTCTCCACAGTGCTAGAAGCCTACCTTGTTCTGCAAAACCGAATGATTGCTGTATTACTGTTAACTACACATTAGAAGACAAATTGCAAATAAAAGTGTAACCTCTAAAAGACTTACTCTGCTTAGTCCTTATAAAGGCTGGTGAAAGTAATGCAGAACAGCTTCATGATATGATTTAAATCTAAAGTATGTTTTAAATTTAAATTACCTTATTTAAGGGTATTAAAAATTTCAAATGCCTTAATTTTAAAATAGCTTAATTATTCCCTATTATGGTCTTGGTTTACGTCTATAGCTTTTTTTCCTCAGTAATGTCCAGCAGTTACGGGCCGCTCTGCTTAAAACAAGACACATTGGAAAAATATGAAAAAGAAATGCAAACCAAAAGCAAAGTGTTTACAGAAAAAACATTACATTGAAAACAGTAATGTAGAAATATTTACTTTTCTGGAGAAATATCACATAGAAATGTCAGCATTACACAAAAACTTCAACTGCTTACATTTACACTTAAATGTGGTTGCAATAGTCAGACACTACATGAGACAGACTAAAAACAAATTTCTCTGTGCTGGTCTGGTCAAGACGTGCTGAAAGAAATGCTCACAACAGGAAAGAATTTATACCAGAAGAAAGAATACTGCTTCCCACCACCACCGTTTATCTATTTCCTATGAAGTTTTAACACATAACATACTGTAAAATCTTTTTGTAGAACACCACAGAACCGTAGCGTACAGATTGCAGGGGGATCTGAAGTCCATCATATAAACTAAACCATGTAATTCCACTGACCAGTAGCGGTATAATTGCTGCTTGGTAAGGGCTAACCAGAGAGAGATCCCTACAATCTCCTGAAGATTGTGAAGCACTGTCTATACAGCAGAGCCTCTGCTAACACAACCATGACAAAAAACATTGCCCTCCTCACCAGTCCCCACTATCTCCGGCATGAGAATCTATAGCTTGACAGAGGACCATTTCTAAGAAAAAGAAATTATGCTGGCATTGCCACACTCTTCCCCCAAACACACAATAAACTGATAAATGCTCCCTTCTGCTGGCATAGCTGCCTCCACACCAGTGGTTTAGACTGCAGTATCAGTGATAGAGGGTGGATTTTTCATTTCCTGCACCAACAAAACACACGGGTCTCAAAAGAGAGCTTGTCTCACAAAAGGACACCTAGAGCAGATGCTGGAGAACAAGTAGGAAAACAGTTTAGGAACAGCTGCCGTCTCCTCCTCCAACACTGACAGAGGGAAAAATGCCACTCTTCTGCCTACCCCTTCCTTCTGTAGGATGTAAATGCCTCAACAGTCAAACCATGAAGTACCTTCTATGGCACTGCAACGGCCTGGTGCTGCTCACTTACCTCACTTACTCCACAGACAGGGAAATAACACGTCAACTCTCTTGCAGCTCCTGCCTTTTTCTGTCCTCGTGATTTGAAACTCAACGCATCTCAGCCTAAATCTCCATACAGTGTAGTCCATAAGCATTCCATGACTTCTCAACCCTGATCACGATCTGAAGAGGCCCCAAGGGGCAGCATTACTGATGCAGCAATATACAATCTTGTTTCTTATTTCCATGTAGGGAAATAATAGAAATTAGTAAGAAATGTCCAGAAATCGGAACCGAGTCCAGAAAAAGTGGAATGCTCACTCTGACATCATACCATTACTCTGTCCCCTCCCAAATACATTTTACAATACGTGATGTCTTAATGAAGCTATTGCTCAAACACAGGTAAGATACTCTTTTTATCTTAAGCACATGTCGTGTCTGCAACAATTTCATGATAACTTCAGACTTATGTGACAAATACCACACAGGTAGAAGAGTAGTTATCATATAAAGTGTCTTGGAACATTATGACAATAAGATTAGAGTAAGTCGTTAGAAATAAAATACTGCTGTAACTAAAATATATTCTACCTATAAGGGAGGAGGGACTAATACACAAGACAGGAATTCAAGAGACAGAGTAACGTGAATCCTGAATTTCACGCATACCTCTGCAAAGCCATCACTTGACTACTTTTTAAAGCAATTTCTCTTACAAACAAAGAAGAGCTGGAGTAGCCTCTAATATGATGGTTAGTGCTTTTCAGAACAGCCCAAAATCTGTCCCAGGACCACCTACCAGAAAGTAAACATAGCCCTTTAGTCACTCACAAGGTTTTGAAGAAGGAACTGTACAGCTGCCTAGGAAATTAATTTCAAAAGAAAACAACAACAAAAGATACCTTAGTAGGAACTACCAATCCCAAACTCTTCCCCTCGATTTAAGGCACCAGGTAAAACAATATAAACCTTTTCAAGGGAAGCTTGGAACTTATCTCACCATTTAGGTTACAAAATGCATTTGCTTCATAAAGCCTCCTCACAGCACCCCACTGTTAGATCACAACTTTTTTTTCTTTCCTTTTTTTTTTTAATTTTTTTAAAATATTTGCACTGTTCCTGAACCATAAAAACAGGCTTTCATTTTAATCTGCTTAACACACTGTGGGAAAGGGCTTCTAATTTCACAGCACTGAGATAAGACAAATAATTCATATAACACATTAGCACAACATCTATGGCGAAAGCATTTAGTCAGAGCTCATTGGAAACAATAGGGTGCTGAAGCAAATCTGTGAGAGGCAACTGTTTGAGACCCCACCATGCTCTAAAATACATTTTATTACATTCCATAGTAAAGACAAGATCACAGAATATTAATGTATGAATTGTCCAGAGGCAATAAGGCAGTAAATTCCCCTCCCCTCAATAGACACCGTAGCTTCCCTCACTACTCCGGTCCTTTTCTAAATGTTTTTTTATATTTTTTTTCAGGCCATTCTCCAAATCAGTCATCTTTCCTTTGTGCCTTTTCACTACACTTCTTCCTTAAGTGCCACGTCTTTCTTTCACTGTTCATTACCCAAAACTACCCTGCTCCCCCTTTGGCTTCATTTACTTCCTTTCTGGGTTTGTTTTTACATTTTCTATTGCTGCCTTTCCAGAGCTGAGTTTGCTTCCAGTGTGCATTCTGCTGTGTGCAGAGAAAAGCAATGCAACAAAATATTTTCAGTATATTGGCACGAGTCCCTACCTAGCCACTTGTGATCATTTGCTCTCAAATCCCTAAAGACATTTTGCTTTGAACCTCTGCTGTGGAAAAGAAAAGAAAGGGTACGTGGAAGAAATTCAGAGGAGACTTGCCAATTGCCAAGATCTGTGACAAGCCATTTCTACAGTCTCTAAACTGGGCTGAAAACAACAGGAAGGTGGACTTGGGAACGCCAGTCAGCCATTTCAGCACACGGCTAGAGCAGAGAAGCCCAACACTAGGATGACTAAATACGGCCTGCTAAATGGAAGCTCCTGGCTCTCCGAAAGCCTAGCTGCTCTGCTGGTCCTGGCTTCCTCCAGAATCCTTTGTCCTCGTTCCCTCTAAGGTGAATGTTGTATGAGGGAGCGTTCTTTGGAGAACTGAAACCGGAGATTTTAGTGACAGAACTCCTTGAGCCTCTTTCTAAGAGACGCAAGCACTGCTGTGGAAAGTTAATGACTAGCTAAAATTTTGGAAGGCTTTTTTTTCCCTTTTAAAAAAAAAAAAAAAAATCTTCCCTTGTTCTTTTGCATAGCCTTAAATATTACACTCCGAGTCACACTAGAGCATCTCTGGGACACTGCTGACTTGGCATGGTAATTTCAGTGGGGTATTATGGTCAAAAAAATTAACAACTGCAACTTCTCACAGACTAGAGACAGGAATCTCTAGAAAGAGGTGAAGTGATATAGTGTAATTTACCCAGAAAACAAAAAAAGGGAAAAGAATTCAGTTATGGTTAAATCCTGTAAGAAGCAGCCAAAACAGGCTTTGACAAATAGCCAAAATCTAAAGAGATAAATACCAATAAGCCAGCTCACTTCAACAGTCAGCTTTCTAGATTTTCTGCAGGTAAGCCCTACAATTCGTTACCCTCTCCCTCCCTTCTTTTCTCCATTAGGAAACAGAAAAGACTTTTGGATTTTTATAAGCATAGAGCTAGGATTTCAGCAATTATGAAATAAAGTTTCTAGTGATCTCTAGCAAACACATTTCATATACAGTGACAGACAAGCGCAACTTGGGTTCCGTATACGAGGAAATTCTTCCTCATCTCCTCACAGCTGTTTGAAGTAAGGATATAAATTCTTCTCCAGCAATGGAGCTGCAGCATGGTCCCGCAAGCAAAATTATAGCAGGGTAACAATATATCTGCCAAAGTAATTACAACTCCTCACCCAGCCCTACCTACCCTGAAAACAACAGTTACCTTTTTTCCCCAAAGTAATTTTCATCGGTATTAGAATTTTGCATTTTTCTTAAACAATTTCACAGTGGAG
Source organism: Larus michahellis (assembly GCF_964199755.1). Taxonomy (NCBI): domain Eukaryota; kingdom Metazoa; phylum Chordata; class Aves; order Charadriiformes; family Laridae; genus Larus; species Larus michahellis. Next base: position 18,934,934 of record NC_133904.1, read on the forward strand.
TTCTTGATTACTAGCAGTCCTCCCTTGATCTTTACTACACATACACCCATAGCTCTGTGCAGCAGAGTAGTATCACTGACATCAACAGAATCATCCACGATGCTTAGTATTAAACACACATATAAACCGTCACAGGATCAAGTCTTCTACCAGTAGAGCAGAACTCTTCTAATAACCAAGGGTAGCTTTCATGCTGCTAATGTATGACTGACCTTAATCTGATCTCTTGCACATCCATGGTCATGAAAATCAGATTACTTCAGTTTTTAAAAATACACCTGATTTTAGCAGAAAATAATATACTTTTACAAAGGTCAAGAGTGTTGAATGGTAATGAAATCTGCAGAAATGACCTACCGCTTTGGTTTTTTCGAAGACTCTCAAAGTGTAAAGACTGGCTGGCCATTGACAGATGGGCAAAAATGCTTAGAGACTGAAAGTACAATGCCACTACACATCTCTTCATCCATTATTCTTCCAAGCATCAACCCTGTAAAGAGTCGCTTCTGTGCTTTTGCTAACAGACTTACTTTTACATGTATTATCTCAGAAACACTATGACTCAACTTCAGATGTTAATTGTTCAGAGTATGTTTCATTAGAATTTTTTTAAAGCCTGTCTGTAACAACCCAGGCAGTAAAGGACCCTTCCTAACTTCTACAAAACAAATGACTAACAAAACTTCTCTTGAAGATTATACAAATGAAGTATGACGCAGATAGAGAATAGGTTTTTGGTATGCCCTAGTTTCCTTTGAGATTGGTTTCATTTTATTTTATTTTTTAATATACACAGGATTTAGAAGATGCTTTATGCTGACAGTTTTTGACTTCAAGTATTAACAAAAGCTGTATTTTAGTCTGTCTTATCAAATTTCAAGACTTCTTTCAACAAAATAGTTTAAACCTTACCTTTCTGCCCCTAGTTAACAGATGTAACGCAGCACAGCCCTCTAACTCATTTACATTTGGTAAAAACTTTGGCAAAGTCATCTACCAGTTCATAAAAAAGGCATTTTTTCCCCCACCTCTGCTTTTGAAGAGAAACTATGAGGGGAAATCCTGCTTTAAAGTATTCTCACACTTGCATGACAGGAAGAAAATAAAACCGATAATCTGTATTTCACAAGCCTTGGCCTTGGTTTTATCCTTGACTGTATCTAACAGAGCTTGCTTCAGTGCCAAAACAGTCAAGTCAAGCTCTACTAATACATAAATTAAGTCTTCTCCATGGTGTCTACAGTTTTGCATATATATGTATTTCAGAAGTGTATGGCATACACTTCTACATAGCTATGGAAGAAAATTCCCCTCATATGTGAGAAGTTGGCAATGCTATTGGATGCATACTTGATAGCACTTCATGCCAAATGGTCTACCTCTGTTTTTTGATGGTTTTTTTCATTTTGTATTCTTTCAGCCATGTTTTCGAAGCCAGCTGCAGCCTTCTTGGCCATATATTCACCATTCTTCAAACAAACCAGCTCTTTGGACAAGCATGCCCTTTTTAAGGATTTTTATGTGAGTAATAATAAAAAGGGGGGGGGCGCTTTCTGTTCAACCCCCTTCTGGGAGTTGAGGAGTTTTCATTTCCATCGCTGCTGTATATTAAACACTTTCAATGCATTTGAACATTTGCAGAACTAAAGCACATAGACATATTGTCAATTAATGCTGTAAATATCCCACAGTCTGTACAAAATGAAACATTTAAAAAGAATAGCAGCACCACAGTTTTTCACTCCGTGATCACTACACCTGCCTCATTAATCTCATGTACCCATGTGAGGTAAATACATAGTACAACTACAAACTAAAAAAATCAATAAAACCTTTAAAAAGGTTTAATTTGATTCTACAAGGGAGGTTATCGTAATCCAACTCTGCTTTCTCACATTCTGCTAGCAATTTCTCCCAGCTCAGTTTCAACTGCTAACTTTGTTCTCCATCTCGCTATCTATCATGCTGTTATAATGCCAGCTCAAATGCTGTTTGTAACAGCACAGCAATTTCTCAGAAGTTGCCAGCTTCATAGCGTGTTCCTTTAGAAGTGCATGGAAATTATTAGATTAAATTACAAATGAAAGACTCTACAGTTGGTCATGATTACCAGAACATTTTATGTACATTCACTTGATCATGAATTTTAACTTCTGTTCCTTTACAGATCTTCTGTTTATATTCTGTTTTGCTAGATTACATGGGAAGTGAAATTGAAGACGACTGGGAAAGAGCTATATATTTTTCCCCATACTCCCCAATATCCTCAAAGGAAAACACTGTGACACCCACCTCCCCCATTCTCTACTGGCTTAGTGTTAACAGATCCCCTACAACCATTTTTAAAACCTCTGTTAATGTAAGCACATTTCACATACAGCAGTGCAACTCACTATTTTAAAAAGCCAACTGTACAGGAATCTGCTTTACAAAGCAAGACCTGCAACATCCCAGTTGTCCCCCTCCCCCCCGGTTTGTAAGATTTCACGTACCAGCATGGGACCAAACAATTAATACATCTAGAAATACCTGAAGAGAACATAGATCATACCACAACTGGTGATCACAACAGGGTAAGCAGCAGGATCTTTGATTATCTCACTGCTGGGGGTATCATTTTCAGGAAGATATTTCAAACCAATTTCTTGACCGTACACTGCCACTGAAAATATCTAGTAATTTTCTACAGGAATAGAGCTGTTCGACCCAATTCCAATGCAGATAATTATATTATCTGTACCTAAAATCCCTCTGAGTGTTTCAATCAGGTATGGTATTCTTCACTTTCTGTTCTGATCTGCTTAGCACGGCTGAGCACCATTAAACAGCTGTCAGATTCCACACAAGAAGTGGCTGGATTTCAGTAATAAGCAAAATGGTTCCCGATAGTGTTTAAAACACCTGGGGATCCTTCCAAATGAACGGTGCAATGAGGCTAGACTGTAAGATTAAACTGCTGTAGAATAAGCCCCATGATTTCTTCATAAAAGTACACGCCCTAATACATTTAGTCTCTGAAGAGCTCAGTTGTTGCCGAGAATGAAGCATACCTAGATGAGACTTCAGATAAGAATATGAAGAACCTTTACATTCAAGAAATTAGACAATTAACTCCTCGTGACACACAGCCCAAGCTATTCTCCTGCTTCTATCAGCACAGACCATCTACAACAGATATGGTGAAGTGCTAAACCGTGAGTCAGAGAACAGGGCTCAGTACGTTAGTTCAGTTATCACAAAATACAATACCAGCCTCTTCTTCATTTTCAGTCCAAGGAGATTTTATAACCAGCATTTAAAGAGGCAAGCAAGCAAACAAACTGATTGTGGACACAGTTAGAAGTGAGAAGAGGCTTTCTAATCATCAGAACAGCAAAGCTGTAGAAGAGCCTCCTATTAGAGCACTGGGGCCAAAAAAGCTAACAACTCTTAAAATGAAGTTCGATCTGTTTGTGACACAAATTGTGTAACATGGATCTAGTGACGTTAGAGGATTTAGACTCCGCTCTGCAGGGCCCTCCTCTATGTATCTGTAAGAATCTGCACAGGTGGGGAGGCATGGATTGTCTGTCTGCCAGCCGTGGGTACATATAATCTTAAAACTAACAGCTCTGTAAAATACGTTTCCAGAAGCGATTATCCAGGCTACAAAGAGTGCCTCAGCAATAGGTGAAACATAAGATAACTGAAAAAAGAATGAGAGGAAGAGAAAAATAAGACAGCGGAAATCTGCATATGACGCATGGAAGCTTCCACACATCCAAAAGTTTCTCCAACACCTTACCCGTAGCAACTTCCTCTTCTACCAAAGCTACAGAAATTCAGAAAACTACAGAATCTCCCTGGTGAGCTCAGGTGACAGAGAAGAAAAAAAAACTCAGCTCCATTTGAGAAGCAGCTACTGATCCCCCCCACAACATCCTGTCCCAAGGAACTGAGATGACAGGAAGTCTTTGATGGTGCAGGTGCCTGTAGCTAAAAGGTCTAGGATGGACAGACAGCTGAGAAGGTCACAATTGCCTCGCAGTACAGAAATGGAAGGCCCTAAGCTGAGCGTATTGTTCTGTTCTGACAGGTCCCCGTAAACTATCTGTGCCCAGCATTCCCCTTTCCCTTCCCCTGCCTTACACAACCACACGACACCAGCTACCGCTGCCTCCGACGACAGCCCCTTTGCTTCGCGTTTAGAAGCAAGGAAGCACGGAGTCTGTGAACAATCCTTAAGCTACACAGCAGCCAGACTTGCCAGGGCATTTAGATAATCCCACAATTTTAATATTTTTATTTATTTACACCCGTTCCTACAACTGTGTCACTGAAAACACGCTCTTACAAATATTTCAGCTAAGAATGGATCATCTGTTCATGAATTAACTTCAAAAGTAATATAGATACCACAGTAATTTAAAACTGGGTTGGGTTTTCTCCCCTTCTCTTTTTCACTGGGATAGCTCTCAGATTAAATCCACTGAGATCAATTGAGTCCTTCCAGATTTTCCCCCGCACAAATTTTTGTAGCTTAGAAAACAAATACTAGAAGAAAAGAAAACAAAACTAAAATTAGAAAAAAAAAATCAGACAATTTCCCAAATCTGAAATTGCCCTTTCCATTCAAATGCAGTGCTATACCCAAAACCGAAATTGTCACACAGCCTGTTAATCTCCATTACAAAACACATTCTTTATTTAGTAAAATTACAGCATTTGGTTGAATGATAACAGTATTTACATACTGGTTTATGAGCTCCTGAGATGTTTCTCAAGCAAATAAAATAAGAGAATAGGTTACGGTTTATTGAAATAAGAGAACGGCATTGTTCCTAAGAGAACAACATACTGCTGCTATTATTGCTCCTATGCTACAAACATTTAAAACAATGTTGTCCTTTAAAGGATTCATAGCACATATCATTTACCAAAATAGGACTAAATCAGTGGTGCATGCAGAATAGCCCTCAATGATGACAACGGCAACCCATAGACTCTACAGAAAACATCCAAATTTATAAAATTCAAAGAGTCCTCCTGAAAACAAAATACAAAATTTTGTACCGTGACTACACTCCATGGAATAGTCTAAATCCAGAAATGGAGAAAATCTAGCAATAAAGGATTTTTTTAAAGAAAGGAACACCACAAATCTACTGATGTCACTGTTAATGATGTCACATCTCTACATGCGGAGCATCACCCAAATTAAAACAAAACACAAAAAGCAAGCCCCACCAAACTATCAGTAGAGAAAGGATCAGGCTGAATAGATGACACGATAATAAATACCAAAGTCTTCTGGAAAATAGCAAATACTCTCAGTACCTCAACAGAAAGAAAGAATGAACAAGTACCTACATAGCTACAGCTTTCTATTATTAAATACAAAGCATCATAAAAATATTTACATATACAGCATCTTCTAATGATGTAAGAGCTGCCTTTCAATTTTTTTCAGCAAGACATTCTCTCTTGATTGACTTACCACTGAGACCAAGAGCTCGGTTCCAAAAAAACACAGCATTTTTTATCAGATTAAAAAGCTTTTTATATACTTTTCATTTTTAATGAGACAATAGTTCTCTATTAAAATATAGTTTATTCAATTATGAGTACTTCTAAGCGGACTAGTAGAACATTAAGCCTTAGACTGCAGCATGGGGAGAACTCCATGGATGTCAAAGCCTGCAAAGTGAAATGAATGGCACTTAACAGTCTCAGTTCAGGGCCAGAGCTGGTGAGTGAAGCATTCCTTCTACGAACCATGGCACACCACAAACCCTTGTTGCAGAACACACACGGACTGAAATTCAACCTGCTGGACAGGGACTCTCTTAGGAAAATCTTAACAGTTAGTGCCAGCAGTAAAAATATCCTTTTGGGGGAAAATCAGGCTTTTTCTCCATCTCCTGCTTTTTCCATGTATGGTGTCAATTTTCTAACAATCAGTTTTGATATCAGAATGCAGGTAATTTTCTGAAACCTACAGGGAGGCATGTATGCTCCCATATACTAAATAAATCCTCCATTTGAAAGGTGCTTTTGATAACTCCTAAATTTATGTTTTCACTTAAGCGTTCTACACAGCAACACAAACAGCATAACCTTAGCAAAATGAAAATCAAGTTATGTAAGGATCTGGCACTCCAAACATGTATGTGTATCAAGGACCAGGGTATTTTGAAATGCTAGCATTATAATAGCTAAAGCTTCACTTGAGAATTTATTCCACAGCAAACTTTGCCCACTTCATCAACAGCCCTTTCGTCAATTTTGTTTTCTTCATTCCCTATGTAAACTGGTTATTATAAACTCTGATGTATCAAAACAGCCTTGCAGCAGGTGCAGCTATGAAAATAAAGGATACGAAACTAGTATTTCTAGTGTTTTAAAAGGTTTGCTAAGTCAAACAATAAGGATTTTTATATTTAGTAAGGTGTGCCTGTGTACATATATCTAAGTATATATCTGTATCACTCCTCCATACAGATTTGATGAGTCCAGCTCTGCCAGTTTACAGCACATTGAAGAATCACAACCCAAACAGGTAAATTCTTGAACTCGATGCACAGCTGAACATATAAGCTTATAAGGTAGCTGTTCTAAAAATAATTTCACCTATACTGGTCACACATCAAGGTCATGCTGTTGCCACAAGAAATAAAGGACCGTATATTAAATAAAAAAAAAATTTAAAAAGGGCAAGAAATCACATTCTATTTCAATAGCTTTAAAAAGAAAAGGTACAAGTCTATAGGGACACCTAACACCTAATCCATCAAGTCCTGGTTTCAAGGAGGCCAAAACGTTAATGTTGTCGTGTTTTCCTGCACAATTCTGTATCTTCAGGTTTTAACTATTAGAAAGGCATAATCAGCTGGTATGTAGCGTGTAGGTCAGTTTACTTCCAATACGCTAATTTATGCAACATTAGTACATAATGCCAGCTCCAATTCTCTTACTGTTTGCACTCTAGGAGTAGACTTGTATTTTCTGCCAACTCCATTACATCATCCGAAAAAACCCAAACATCATTTTTTTTCCCCCAAATCCCTGCCACTCTCCTCCTCCTCCTTCTCCCTTCCGAAGCCCTTCCGACCCACACGCCAGCTCCTGCCCTAAGCTTTATTTCCCTTGGAAGCCTGCGGAGCGGCGGCCGGGGAGAGCTGTCGCTATTGTGTGGCAGGGGGATGCCTCCTCCATCACTGACCTTCGCGTTGTCGCTCGGGCTGTTACATAACCCGGTGCCCGCCTGCGTGCGGCGAGTGCGAGCCCGGGCGACTGTCGCCCTGTGCCTGCCTTGTCCCCGGCCCCCTCCCCTCCCCTGTCTAATCCCGGGGGAGGAGGGACATGTGGGTCAGCAGGTTAGCAGTACCAAAGCCTAAACAAATTCGGGACCGCGAATTCCCAGCCCCCCTCCCCGCCCTCCCTTTCCCTTTTCGCATCCGTAGAGAACCGACAGCCGAGCGTTACGTAATTTATAGGACCCCAAAGTTGCCCCCTCCCCACGCCCGCCGGCCCAGCGCCATCTGCCCGCGCCGCCGGAGCCCTCGGCCGGGAGAGCCCGGGGCGGGGGGTCGGGGGCGTTGTGTAACACCCGCGAACTACGGCCGCTCCGCAAACATCCAGAGAACTCCCCGACAAATTAAGGAAATTTTCTCCAGTGTTTCTGATTAACCTCGTTACATAAGGCGCTTGCATTCCAAATCCACTCTCGCAAGCTCTAAATATACCCCGCGCAGCCAAAAGCTCCCTGCACACACGCCCGCGGCCACCCGGCCTCCTCCGGCCAAGCCCGCTCCTCCTCGCCTCGGCATCCGCCTAACTGCGCGCTCCCTGCTCGCAAATCGCCTCTAATTAAATGTTTCGGCGTGTGTCATCTCGATGGCTTTTACTGTACGCGGATTCCCTGAGTGGGAAGCTGCCTGGGAAGGGGGGGGTGTGGCCAAAAGGGGAAAAATACTGTAAAACACAAGCCAACACATGATCAGCCATATTCCAACCTACAACCAAAAATCCCTCCGTCCGAGGAGAGATGGTCTCCCCGCCGCCGCCGGCCGGGCATCGCCGCCCCAGCCCCGCCGGCGGCCGCCGAGGGGGCTGCCGCTCCCGCCGGGCACGCACTTTTCTCCGCCCGTCATTTCTGTCAACAGCCGTGTGCATTATTACAGAGCGTTATTTAATTAATTTTTTACCCATCACCGAGTGATTTTACCAAGCAAAGCCTCTCTAGCGCGCTCCCCCCCACCCCCCCTTCCCCGCCTTGTAGGAGCAACGCTTCATAAATTATTTACAAGTAATTAAAGCGGCAGCCTCCTCCCTCTCTCGCACGTCTCGGCAAACTCCGGCGGTGTTTGAAGCCGGCGCCCCTCACCCTGCCGGCGGCGGGAGCCGGGGCGAGCGCGCCCTGCCCGCTCCGCTCCCCTCGGCGGCTGCCCGCTGCCCGCCCGCCGCCGGGGCGGCTCGGGCACCACCGACCTGACGCCAAACTTCAACATTCCCCCCCCGCCACGAGCACCTTCAGAGCTGACCCGCACGACTAAAAGACACAACCTGAGGCAGGAGAGGGCTTGACAGTTCGCGACGGGAAAAAGGGGGGGGCTCGTTTGTTTGTTTGCAGCGTTTTATTCGGAGGCCGGAGGGGGAGCGAAGGAGAATCCACGGGAGCAGAGACCCTCTGCAAAGTTGTGCACCTTCAAGAAACAACAGCAGCTACGAGATGATCCGCCCCGCGAGGAAATCATTTTTAAGATACACTTAAATGAATTAAGGGAAAACAGCACGCAAGAGAGTGAATAAGTCACCCGCAAACCGCAAATCTGCCGTTTAATCACAGATCCCCCATTCACAACAAGCCACAGCACACCAGTTGAGAACTGTCAAAAGGAGACAGACGAGGGGGAGAAGAAAGGGGGGGCAGGAAGGACACTGCAGCTTTAAAAGTTTGTTCCCTTGAATCCCAATACTCCTGCTGTTGCTTTATATATTTATAAAATTATGTAATTTCAGGGGCACAGTACCCATCCGGATACCACAGGCAATAAGCGACAGAGACAGGAAAGCACCAAACACCGCTCAATATTTTCATTGCATTTGTCCCTCCTCCTGCAGCAATTAAAAGAAGCTATAAAAGTTTGCAAGGTTTTGCAGGGGGGAGAAGCGTGGCTTGTTTGCGTGCGCGGCTTCAACGAGCACGAGCGATAAACCAGGGGATTAAATTGCTGCATTTCCCCCTTCTCTCTTACCCCCCTCTTCCTATTCCCACCCACCCCCCGATCCCACTCCCCCGGCCCCCTCCCCCTTCCCCAAGTCTCCCTACCTCTGCTGCTGCTGCTGCTGGAGTAGCTCTGCCTGCGGACGGGAGCCGGCGCATCGCTTTTCCGGGCAGGCTCCAGGTTCACCGGGGTGTCCCTGGCGCCGGCGGCCGCCTCGGAGACGCTGCTGCCCGGCTCACTGGCTGCTGGATCGGGGGCTGCCGGAGCGGACTCCATGTTTTTCCCAATGTAGATCGCTTGGAGATGGCGAGCTCCTACACTCCCTCTATCTTCTGTTTCCAGCGCAACTCTATGGTAGGAAAGCAGAAGGGAGAGAGCGAGCGTGATCCAGATGGGATGTGAGCTTGCCTGGCTGTGACCACAAGCAGCGCTAGCGAGAGCTGCACACCCCCCCGCCCCCGCACCCCCCGCGCTCCGCCGCCAGCCGCGCACCCCGCATCGCCGCCCTCCGGCGCGGCCCCGGGGCGCGGGCCCCGGCCGGACACCGCGGCGACGGGACGGGACGGGACGGGACGGGCGGGCGACCGCGGGGGCGGCGGGCGAGGCGCCTCAAGGCCGCCGGAGCCCCTGCAGCCCCCGAGCGGGGCCGGGGGAAGAGAAGGTGCCGCCGGCTCCCAGGGGGGCGGGAAGACCTCCGTCTGGGCTGGGACCCACGGCTCGACGCGTCCAACAAGGTCGCCGGGCCCAGGAGGAGCTCCCATCTCCAGCCCCGGCACGGGTGGGAAGAGCCGCTAAACTGGGCTGTCTTTTCGCCCATGACTGTTTCAGCTGAGGCTGCATCAGAAGATGCCAGCTGTATTAAGTGTCTCAAGATGCACACGTTTAGCAGCCGTTCAGCCGGAGAAGGCAACATTTCAGACAATACCCCTCTTTCAATGAGGTATGTGTTCACGTAGGACAGAAGGTGTAAAGCTCCAGATCTGGGCTGACTTCTGCAAGCACTCTTGTGCAGTTCATAGTCTCAGGAACGGCCAGCTCCTTGTCCATTACCCAATTTTAAAATAAAGTAACAGCTGCCACAAACAGCGTGCTGAAGAACACATCCCTCTTGTATAACAGAGGCCATGTTACACGCAGCCCTACTGCCTCCTGCACAGAAGGTGCTAAAGCCGTCTGCTTTGGCTGTTCTGACTGGAAGCATGGCCGGACTGAGCAGACCATGATGTTGGTACTAAGAGCAGTACAAGCTTTTTCCAAATGGTACTGGGTCATGTGCAAGCAGCTGATATGCCACCTTCTGCCGACCTGGACTGCTGTTACAAGCTTTCAACACTGCTGGTGCTGGTACCTGATGAAACTCGTAGGTAAACCCCAGACAAATCCACATTTCGCAGCCTAATCACCAGTGTTGCACTGCTCTGTCACAAATGGTGGCTGCTCACCAACAGATGTGAAATGTACCATGGGTCTTATTTGCCCCAGGATCTTGTCCACAAATTGGATTACATCTTGCACTGCTGATAGTTCTTCTAGTGGAAAAGTAGAGTCTTGTATCAGTTGTATCTTCAGGAGGTCCTGAAGTTCCAGTTACCCGTGTCTGGAAAAAAGCCACGATAGTTCTCATTACCTGTTGGCAGAGACTGCAGGAGATAGAGTAGCATTAAGAATGATTCTGCATTTTTTTTTTCAGAGTGCAAATAAATTTGAGGGGGTCAGAGCTGGACTCACAGACCTTGCTCATTGCGTAAGGCAGTGCTTGTTCTGGAGAATTAAGTACTCAGTTACAGCAGGCCTGGAAGCCCTGGGGTACGGACACTAAAGGCTACAGTGTTTTTCACCAGTGACAAGTGAAACCATCTCAAGCCTGATAGAGCTGTTCCTAGACAGCAGACTGGGAGTGCAAGCGAGTGAAAATGGAAGAGGGAGATGGGAGTACAGTTTGCTCCCAGTGCCTTCTCTTGAGGCCGTAGGCAGCGTCCCGCCATCACCCTGTAACACCTGCTGGCACAGACAGGCCCAGAGTCTTCTGGCCAGAATCTGCAGAGGGCAGTGAGGTGGTCCTTCTCTGATGCAAGTTTGGTGGATTAGAGCTGCAGTTTCCTGCAAACCCTCTCCCTTTACTTTTCGCTAATTGGCAGCCTCCAAATAGAAGCAAGAATTATGTGAGCTGTGGAAACTGAACTGCCTGTTATCCTGAGAGAAAGCTTATCCCTCCCTCTTCAGATCAGGGTTTAAGCAGGCTGACCAGGCAGTGTGTGTTGGGAAACTTGCCCGGCTAATAAAAAAAGGACTTCATTCCTCAAAGCTGCCAGACCACTGCCTTTCACCAGTGCTGGGAACAATCAGACTACTTGCCACAGTAAGGATTATTCACGTGAGTGTTTTGCAGGACTGCTTTTAGTATTGCGGATACTTCAAATTATCAGAGAGAGTGTGGGGTGTTTTTTTCTCTTCTTTTATTTGTTAAAGGCTGCTGAGATTTAGTACACCTACCTTAGCTACACAATTGTCACTTAATCTATCTTATCCCCTATTTTCTAAAACTAAACAATTTTTCAATTTACTTTCTTGAAAGAGAGGGAAACACTGAAAGCTACGACAGGACAACATAGAGTAGAGCTTTGTTTTTCAAAAGAAATTGGGGGTGGGGAGGAATAACAAAGGAATAAACCCAAGTGCCTAGAACATCTGAATCAATAGAGAAGAAAAATTCATTTTATGGTGTTTAACAACATCTCTCTCAAGTCACTAGCAAGAAGAACCAGCCAAAGCAGGACAGACTTGTAGCACGTTTGTAGAGTCAACAGTCTAAGGGTTTTTGTAGCATCTACACAAGCAATGAGACTTTTGCAATGCACTTTTGCAAAAAGAAAGGATGCCCAAAAACCCTAAAAGCACCATGAGAAAAAGAATAGGGTGAGCTTTATATAACGGAGGAAAACCATCATGACTTTTGTCAAGCTGCCTTTCTATGAAGCTGCTCTGCCGAGACATTTCTTGGGCACAGAAAAGGTCTTCCTCATTCTTCTGTCTTTTATTTCTAGCTTCCAACCCATACCAAAATGGTTCATTAACTTTGATCACTAAGCTTGTTTAAACAAGTGAGGTGGCATTATCAGCGAAGACAGGTATGCTGAGAAACTTGAGGAGAAATGTTTTGTTGGATTAAAAAGGGCTTTAGAAGTTGCTGCAGATGTTACCTGCAACAGAACCTATCATAAGTAACAGTAATGGGGAAAAATAAAGGGCAAGTATCACCAAACAGATTTTGTTGATTCCATGTAGATACAAAAATAAATAATTTTTAAAATTTTAATTAACAAATAATCACATGAACCTTGTGTGATCCCAGAGTAGACAAGATATTAAGATCATATGGATACTTTTTCGGAGCACCGCCACAGTGACGGAGTATGTGGCAGAAAAGCTGTAAAGCACACAACCATCAGACAGCACAGAAAGCACACTCTCGTGTGGGACAGGCACACGGTACACAGCCCACACACACAGGGAAGAAAAATCAGAGTTCACAATAGATTAGTACAACACCATTTTGCCATAGCATTCATGGTCCATTAATATGAAAGCATATTTTGAATTTAAGGTAGTCAATAATGGCCGTCCACAAGCACAACCAGCACAGCTGTTGAAATACCCCATTTTAAAAAAAAAAAGCCAAAGTACATTCCTGCCCCAGGGAGTACATGATAGCCCGCGTTGCCTTCTGTGGATACGGGCTACAGTGAGCTCTGGCTACGCCATGCACCTGTCAAAGGGGACTGTCAAACCTTCCTAGGAAGCTTTGTTATCTCCAGTCTAGCAGTTGTAGAGAACATATTGCTGTAGAGCAATGAAGGCAAAGCTTGGAAAATACCTCACAAAAAGAACCAGTGAGATATTTTGGTGCTGGTGGCATTTCATTCTTAGGTGTTCCCTTGTGGTATTCCCCCAAATGCTTGCAGTTACAGCTCCTTCTCCTGTACAAGAAATTGCCAGGCCTAAGGTGCATTTGCTTCCATTGGACACATTCCCCTGCCCATGGTTTTGATGTCTTTGCAGGAAAAGAGAAAGCAAAAGATCATAGACTGAAGACATTTGGAAGAGCAAATTTCAGAGTCATGCAAAAAGTAGGACGTCTTCAGTGGAGTCAGCTAGTACAATTCTGATGTAATCATGCTTACAGACCAATCTTGGAAGAATTTAAGTCATATGCATCTATCCTTTGTAACCATATTCTGTGACATATCTTTTAGTGATTTACAAAACTTCAGTTAATTAAGTTTTACAGCAGGACAAGAAACGGCTTCCACTTGAAACACACACCTGAAAGCAACTGTCTCAAAGTTATGCACCCCATTAAGCTTCAGCAAAAACAGGCAGACTAGTAAACTACATGTATAGAACATGAACTAATTACTGAAGCTGAATATTTGGCAGTAATTAAGTTAAATACTACTTTAACAGCATTCTGTCTTATTCTAGATGAAAACAAAATAAGAAATAATAGGAGAGGAATAAGACAACTGTGCTAGAGGCACAGCTGGATGCAGTTTCAGTGGACCCTTTCCCACAGCCTTTATCTCTAAGCAAAGTGGAAAGCTCATCAAGCAGTTCATCTGGAATTTACACTCACAGATATAATTTTGTTTGTTTTAAAGACTGAGGAGCATTTGTTAACTAGCAAGCACAGCACAGATTCAGTGGAATCTCCCTTCTTCCTGCTGCAAACTCAGTGTAAACTGTGAGCTGCTTTTCATTGTTTGCTAAGCCTCTATTTCCACTTTCCTCTCCTGCCATTTGGATTCGTTCCTTACTGGATTTTCTGTTTCTGAAAGAAACCGAAGAAGTGGAGAAGCATACAACATATGAAGTAATGAATCCTTTGTGCTTATCTGTACAGCACTATGTCCACAATCGGCATCCCCCAATACAGAGTAAGCAGCAATAGCACAGGCCAGTTCCTAAGGATTCAATACTTCTTGTGAATGAATTAAGGCAAAAGGCCCAGAGATACCTGGGCTGAGATACTCTCGGCATGCTGTCTTTGCTGCTGTTTTCTTGCAGATGGTTAAAGAAAATTTACTGAATATTTTCCTTTAGCAAGATGAACACCTTTCTCACATTCCATACACTTGCAGACAACCTCTTCCTCCCACAAAGGTAAGCTAATTGAATTAGAGGAGCAATTCAGCCTGCCCATATTCTCTGGAGAGCTGAAGGGAAACAGGGAAGAGAAAAATCTGATGCAGAGATACATTTTTCATCTCAAGAAAATGTAAGCTTTTTTACTGAAGACCAGTAAATGAGACATCATTTCTGAAAGTCCAAAGTGGGGGTGGTTGTTTTCTAATTAACTCTTGCTTCAGTATCTTCTTAACTGTGTTTTTCCTCAATAGCTGTTCGCTCAAATACCACATTTATTATAGAATTCGTCTTTTATATCCAACTGATATCTCATACTTTCTGTGCAAAAAAGGTGTTTCTCTAGAAGCAGTGGCAGGTTAAAAGCAGGTTAAAGCAAGGAGAAAACATAGTTTCTTCCTTACGAAAAAAAATGTTACTATTGCCCAGATGATTGTTGTGCATATGCCATCATACATCTCTGTCATTCTCTCTGTGGATTCCATCAGTAACCCCTTTCAAAATACTTTACCCAAAAGAAACATTGTAAGTTATTTGGCTCACTGGCAAGATCCTAGAATATTAAAGTGCATTTGGAAAGCTAACTTTCACTTAAAATCATTAAGGACACCAAGCAAAAGCGTATCAGACTAGAATTTTGTTGATCCAACTCATCCTGAAAAAAAAAAGCTATAATTTACCTTGTATTACTGTGCATTAACATGTAGTTAATGAGATACTTTCTAGAAAGCGTCTAATGCATGCACAGGAGAACATAGTTAAACCAAAACACAAAGTTGCATATTTGCAGGAATCTAAAACATGGCCAAGTAATATTCTTTGCAAATAACTTTTCCTAAGTATCTAGAAAGAAAGATAACAAAAAATAATACCTGCATATCTGAGGTCTGAACAGCATACCCACGCTGACACTTAACTATAGCGAAGCATTCACACAAACCTGTTACACCACCGTCATGCTTTCGTTTTAACAGTCACAACGCAAAACAGTAGCGTACTTCACCTCACCATTAACTCACAACAATTTCTGATATCATACCTTCAGAAGGGCGGGGAAGTTACGATAGAAACTATCTGCCTTTCCCCACACTCCCTCACAACCCAGCCACCTAAGGAAGCTTCCCACCACCACTTCAGAATGTTTTCTCAGGTATCCCATCGGAACAGCAAGGAGGCATGCCTGTACACCTTCCCATTTCCCTCCCTTTTCTCCAGGTCACAGAACTTCACCTTCTAGCTAGCTTAGAAATACAAAGATTGCCTTCGTTGAACATATACCAAAAAATTACACTACCCATCAGTTTATTCAAACAGCCCAAATAAACAGCAGAGACATTACAGCTCAGATACGCATTAAAACTGAATTATGCCAGAAAGGCAGAAGCGAAAGTTGCAATTTAATTTAAAATAATTAGTCAGGTTTTACATAATTTGAAGCCTCATTTGATTTATTTAAGCACTTTATCTAGTAAAATATTTTTATTTGCAGGAAAAGTGGAAAGCCATCTACTGCATGCAAAGGTCAATTAGCATGGCCAGCATTACAGAAAACATATATTTCCCTGTCTGCTTTACCTCTTTCAGAACTTAACGTTCCACAATAGAACACAAACCCCAAAACTTTGGTCATTGTTAGAGCTATCTTCAGGATCTATAAAGCACCAAAATCCAAAATAAGCTCTGCAACTTTTTTCATCTTTTTTTTTTTTCCTGTGATGAAAAATAAGATGGAAAAATACCTTTTAATCAAACAAAATATTTAATTAGACCTGAAATTAAAAGATGCATTTTGCACCTTGATTTTTTAACTTGTTTAAAGTGAAGTTTAGATATGCTTCAAAGTAAAATGATATTTTCCTTTAAAAAAAAACCCCACAAACCACAAAAAAACCCACTTTTGAACGTGTTTAAAAAGGAACAACAAAGTCTTGCATATTTTCCAATTTCTTATTCAATTGAATAAATCAATCACAAAATAAAGTTCATTAAATTGACCCAAATATGGATTTTTCTATCCAAAATAAGCCACTCCATTTTGGATACTGTAAAGCTACCAATAGCTCTTTGGTAGCCTTTGTACAATCAACATTGCGATTCTCACACAATTTCAACTACAGAAGTACACACAGAATGTGAAGTAGACTATTCAGTAATAGCATCAAGAGAGGCTCTTGGCATGTCTTAAACTAGGAGACGCAACCATCCTCAAAGCCATTTATATATCAACATGAAAAATTAGGTCTT
The DNA here is from genome assembly GCF_964199755.1 of Larus michahellis. Taxonomy (NCBI): domain Eukaryota; kingdom Metazoa; phylum Chordata; class Aves; order Charadriiformes; family Laridae; genus Larus; species Larus michahellis. The sequence continues at coordinate 18,951,526 of NC_133904.1, forward strand.
ACTGTAACATTAAAAATGGCTTTCACACTCAGGTCTGTGGCTCTAGCACAAGTGCTGTGTCAGGCCATAAGAAACTCTCCCAAGACAAAGGCTCAGACGCCTGGCAAGCTATTTTCACATGTCATTTTGGCTGAACATCCTTCCTGTTCCATGGCTATGGATGAAATCCCCTCACAGGATGAATCTCAATGACCAACAGCTGCTCACGGCACTGCCCATCGCCATATTACCAAAAAATGAAAAGGCAATTTCTCTCACAACACTAAGACAATCTAACTAATCTACAAACAAAAAAATAAAGAGCCTGTTACAGAATTATTTTCAAAACTTTCATCAATTAAAAGTCAATGATAATGCTGGAGGGAAGAAACACACATTGACGTTCTGTGGTTAAGTCAAGGGAGAAAATGCAGAATAGGCATTCAGTCTAAAGAAAAATTATTTCAAGGGTGATTTTTCTTAATATTTTGTTTATTTGCAACCATCTTTTATTTAAACAAACTGGACAGGGTTGTTAGCCAAATAGCTACTACCTTAAACTCTTTTGCCACAGGTTTTTATTTACATCTTGAATAATGCAAATTATATATCAGAACATCAGGTTTCTTCCTTCTCATTCAAAGAACACAGAAAAATAGCAAATTTCAGCTTAAGTAAGCCTAGCAATGCAAGATCCTAGCCCTCTATTTCTGAGGCTTTCCAAGCCTACAAGTGCAGTATCACCTGAGATAGGTATTTTTCTTCTTGAATGATGCTTTACTTCTGCTTAAAAGAAAGCTATTATTTTAAAGCAAAAACAGGCTATGGAAAATACTCTCACAGTTGTATTCAGACACGCTATATTCTCTCATTTAGAAAAATAATTGCCTTACAGGTTACATAGTCAAAATAGGAAGCTCTTTGCTATACAAAGTTTGTTTTAGTTGAGGGTTTGGATCTCGTGACTGGGAGTCTTCATGATAATGCACACAGTTATTTTGAAGTTTTAAGCAAAAATAAAACTGGCCATACCCCATAGATTCTTAGAGTACTCTATTTGAGCTTGTCACTTACAGCAATTTTTCTGCTTCTGTCTATCCTTACTAGCTTCCATAATGCATGGGATTCTTTCATAAATCACCTCAGTGATCCTTGTTGCTATTGTAGACATTTAACCACCATTTGAACATAACATAAAACAGCAACCCAGGCAAAACTACTAATGATTAAAAATAAAAATCTATCCAGGTAAAACCCTAGGTGATGAATAACTAATATGAAAATCAATTTCTATAAAACAGAACGTATTTTTTCCACATCCTTCATTAATATGTTACCCTACGGACACACTAATGAAGTGTCCACAGGACTTTTCCCAGTTTCTTTTTGTGGTTTCCACCATGTTTCATCTCTGCAGGCCTGCCATTAGTCACCCAAAGTAATCAGCACAAATTTGCACTGGCAACAGTACGCTTTTTCTCACCTTAGCATGATGGCAATCATTTGCCTCCAATTTAAATAGATTAAGCAAATAATTTAATATTTACAGCACTAGCTTTACAGTAATACAATTTTATTCTTCGAATTATCTATAATCTTTATAATACACTGACATTTTCCTGGTACATATACCAACAAAAACTACTGCTGTGCCTCCCCATCCACCGAGACTTACAGTTTTGCAAGACCTTTATAGTGATGTTCAATTATCCTAAGAACAGCAAGATCAGTGAATAATTTTCAAAGGAACAAGAAGTGGTTCGTTTTGAAGTTCCTTACTAAAGTTTGTGGCTTTTCATAAATCAATACAACATGCAAAAACAATGCAGCAGCTCTACTTAAGAGTTTTTGATTGTCTGAACATAAAACTGAACTCATAACAAATACTAGTTTTAAATTCTCGTACCTTTTTTCCCCCCTAGTGATGCAAAATTTTTCTGAGGGAAAATGTTTGCAAGTGAGTTTAGATTTTGAGAGCCAAAAGATTTTTATTTCTCACAAAAAAAAATCTTAAATATTTTATATCTACTGTTCAGAATTGTTTTTCCATCATGAAATTTTAAGTCTTCCCCTCTTTCTATCCACACCTCAAAAAATGCCAAAATCTAACAAAACTAGAGGAAAGACATTTAAAAACCAAGAAACAATTAATATGGCTTATATCACAAGGGCTTCATGCCTCTCTACTTCAAGTGGACAAGTGGGAAGAAGCAGCACATAATGATCTTCCAAAAATGGATTGCATTAGCCAATGCATCATTTCAGGCTCACAAACAAATCCAGGAGGGCAATTTCTTACTTTTGATTAAAAAGCCCTTACTACTTTTCCACCTCAGAATTTTCCAGTTACATTCAGGGATCTTGTGTTCTTTCATTTGGCACGCTGGGCCCCCGTCTGGTCAGCTGTGAGCTTATATTCCAACACCCCAAAAAAATTATTTTAGGCATGCTCTTTTCATTCGTTCTCGAAGTACAAGCTTCATGCGATATGAAGTTTATGTTCCTTCTAATCTGATCTCATAACTCTATTCCATGGGGACATCTTTATCAAGGAATAGATTCTTGGCCTAGGATGCTGGAATTAAAAATTCCTTACTAATTAATTTTTAGCTGGCACAAATCACAGTCTTTTTAAGTTCAGTAGCAACTGTAAGTCTATTCTCCTTGTTTAACCAGTTATAATTAAAGATAAATAAATAGCTCAGCTCTATTTTTTCCCCTAGATGAATGTACTGATTACCACAGTAGGTTTTTCTGCAGAACTTTGGTTTGTGGATGAGAGGTTTAAGAGTCCAACTCTCCAAATACTTCCCCCTAAGAGTAAAGGGGACGGGAGGGGATAGTTCTGAAACCGATCATAAAATGTTTCCAGAAATGTTTTTTTAAAAGCCCATAATTATTTTTAATACTGAAAGTTGGAATATCTGTTTAAATGACCATGCTTGCATATGCTTCTACAACCCTTTTATAAGCAAAATTGTGTGCCCTCTGGACTGCATACACAAACATGGGACAACCATACATTTGCTCACTATTTTCTGTATCAGGTAGTGATACCTATATGCCCCTTTTGGCTACGCACAATGAATAGAATGTATACCTCAGACTGTATGGGCAAGCACAACATCCAGAAAGAAAAAAAAAAACAAAAAACAAACCAACACATATTTATACTATCGAAAGATTATGTTTTTGGAGAAGTGAGGCTTGCGAAAGCATCCAGCTAACAAAGAGTGAAACTAGTCACATGTTTTACATGACACATGCTTAAACACTTTGCTGAACTAAGACCTCATAAATGCCAGGAATATGGTCTTTAATATTCCATATTTTAAAATGGACTATTAAACCACAGTATTTTTAAGTTATTGAAGCTTCCTTCTGAGAAGTACAAAAGCTTAAATTAAAATATAAGGTCTGTTACTTTTTTTTTTCTTTTACATACCCCCTATTTTTAAAGCTTTGATTCAACTCAAGAAACTCAATGGTACCAAGATAGTTAGACAGTTGCACTTTATTTCACCTTGCTCTTTCCCCCCCCAAAAATATTATTTTTGCAATAGAACTATTTCACTGTTGGAAAACTGAACTGCCTTTTTTGATTGGTCACATGATACCACTTCTGTTCCCCTGACAGCATCTATGGAATTACCAAGAAGAGAGTTAGAAGAAGCCACAACAAAAATAATCCTTTATATTATCGTTGTGTTCATCCTGGAATATGATATATGTCCATATACATATGTATATATACACTGTGTAATCAGACGGTATGTACTTGGTGGTTTAGTTTCTGGACCATCAGGAACACAGAAGCAGCAGCTCAGAGGTTCAAAACAAGCCCCTTGCTGGAAATGTATGTGGATCATTTAATGCTTTCACTATTAGCTGCGAAGAAGCTTAATCCAAGTTACAGTACTTGTTTTGCCAGTACAGGGAAGCAAGAGATCAAAAGGACCACAAATAGTTAAATGATATCCCTCTGTTCTTGTCAGGCAGACTGACACAGATGCAGCAACCTGCCTGAGCTTCTGAGGAAGTTAGACCAGGGAAATGGCAAGCCTCAGGGATGACAGAGCTGTTCATCACAGCCCTTCCACCACACTAAATCTTTTCTCTATCTCCTCTTCTCCTTTTGCTTTTCTCCATTTCTGCTGTTAAAAACAACATCCCAGCTTAAAAGAGCTGCCTACTCACCTGAGCCACAAACTCCCGATGGGAATAGCTCCAGCTATTCAAGTCTCCGTGCTCAGGGTTTCAAAAAGTAGGACTTGACCTACAGCTGGGAGAACTTGGAGCACCACCTCAGCACTGTCAAAGCCCAGCAGCTGTAGCAGTGGATTGAGAGGAGTCGGTCGTATCAGCAGCCATTTAACCAGGATAACAGCCAGCTTTTTCAAAATCCTGATTCTTCCCTAAATGCATCAAGGTGATGTGCGATGCTACAAATACATACATTTAGACTTGTATACAGAGGCTCCTTGGTTTATGACTGCCTTGTATTCATCCTGTGCCCACCTCCTAAAGTGCTTAAATGGTGTGAGAAAGCCATTAAAGACAAATGGAAAAATGAACAAGGATGTGCATGGCTGAAGTAAATTTATTTTTGTGTTTAAGTGAATACACACAGAAAGTTGTCTCTGGTATTCAGTGATCTGCACTTTCTGAAGCACTTTTCTCCACAAATACAGAAATTCAATAATTAGCTTTCAAGCTATTCATTACATTTCTGGGGTAGATAAATAATGAATAAGAGCCAGCTATTCATTAGTATGCAATACCTGAAAACTGTCTGTTATCCCTTTCGATGAATCTGACCCAAGGTTTCCCTGCCATTGGCGGGAACTAAAATTGTGGCTGACAGAATAGTGTGCTTTGCCCATAAGAAAGCAGAAAGAATAACATGAGTTTGCTACTCAAATAAGCAAGTGGCTTCCCCAAAATTTGAAGAAACTATGGAAGAAAAGTCTTTTTAGGAAAATAGCTTAGAGCACGCTCCTGTTGGTCTAACATATCCAAACAGTGTGCAAGCCTTCCAAGATGCAGAATAGGGGTCAGCTGTTCATGACTTACTCAGCAAGAGTTGCCTGCCTAACCCATCAGGTCTGCTGCCTATGAACCCTCCCCGGTAACGGAAAGGGACAGAGGCTCCCGCGTGAAACTCCCTCCATTTCAGGACTTCAGTCCTGACCCATCCCTGCCACAGACTCCCTTTTGGTTACAAAGAAATTGTTTTGTTTGATTTTAATTTCATTCTGAACTGGAACAGCATTATTATTCTACCCAGGAAGTAGAATGTGTTAGTGTGCAGCTATTTTATATTTAAGCAAGATGGTGCTTAATGCTTTCAATTTTAGTGCCGCTGCCTCTGGAGAATCTGTGATATTTCAGTGCTTGGTCACTGCTACTTTCTTTATCCCAGCAGGTTGCCAATGCAAGCAGTTCATATACTGCTATGCCAGCTCAGCCGAGCAAGACTAGGCGTTTTGTGTTTGTACTGCCGGTGTCTAACTAGAGTAGCAGCTATTGATGAACATTCTGAAAAACAAAAATCTCTAAATGCTGGAGAAAACAGTTAAAGCAATTGGCTCTCCAAAAAGAAGAAAAGATCAGATTGCAGTGCAGTTTGGAAAGTGCTATGAAACCCATTAATAGCAATATGTTCTCCACACATTGAAAAGATGAAGCTAATTAGTAAATTTCTGCAGTTCCCCCCAAGAAGCCTTGTAGATTACTAAATGGGTCCACAATACTACTGGCATCATTCAAAGATGTGCATTTACATTTGATCATTTACCAGAGTGTTTCGCACAATTCTTCTAATTATGGACTGAGCGCCACTCTTCTAGACTCCTAAAAAAGATGAAAAGAAAAATCCGCAGACTCTGCATTATATCCCTTCCTGTTTTAACTCCAGAAAGAGCAATTTTTGGATGGACTAACTTGTGCACACCTCCGTAGCTTCATTAGGAAGAAAAGGATTGCTGCTCCCCTATCACCCTTAGGCTTGCTCATGAGAGAGGCAATTCCACCGTCTCCCGCTGCAAGCTGGACTCCTCAACTTTTTACTCAGAGAAGGCCTAATCAGCAACAAGCTAGGAACCACACCACTCCAAAGCCCTGTGTCAGACAGTATTTTCCCCCTCACATCCTCCCACCTCAGAAATAAAAAGTTACTGTATTCCCAACATCAGCATACCTTTGGAACAGATTTTTCCCCATCTTCTCCCTGCCTTGCAGATTAGTGGGATGGAGGGGATTCTTCTGGAATCAGGAACACACAAGCCTTAAATTTGCAGGCTCTAAACAACCGACTGCTCCAGTCCCTGGAACACAGGCCCTCGCACAAGTCCCTGGGTAGCTGGGGGAGAGCTTCTATCCACTACAGCTTTGGTGATCAGGTAGTCTTCTGAGTACAGACAAAATTCATTTGGCCACTGCAATTCATTTGGCAAAATTAGTTGCAGGCCACTTGCTCCTGAGAAGGACAATTCTAAGGTATGTCATTCTATGACCACACTTTGCAAATTCCTGCTGTAGACAGCGTTCTGCCTGGTCAATCAAAATGCTGAGAGGCATCCATGAAATAGGAAGGATCCTGATACTCATTAGCAAACAGCAAAATTCATGCCCAGGAAACACAGTGGTCAGATGTGACATAATGCAAACTCAGGAGTGAGCACGTTAAGCTGTCCCAGCAGTTTTTTCAGTCGCTGCAATTTTACAACTGTTTTCAAATACAGAAATAAAAAAATTGAGATTTGCATTATGTCCCCAAACTGGGTACACTTTAGGTCATGTAAAAATGGAGCAAAGGAGCAGGAAATCCAGAGCTGGGTTCATCTTAAAGAGACCTCTCAAACATCAGGCTTTTCATATGTGCAAATACAGTTTCAATCTGTATACCTGCGCTTACAGAGCAAGTTGAAGAAGCAGGTCTAGGCTGTCTAACAAGTTGTGAACAACAGCAGGACCTTATCGGAGACTGGCTGTTGTCAGGCCCACAGAGCAGTGGGTTTCACGTTAAGTTAAGGAGGTGCTTTCAGATCATAAGAGCAGCCCAGCTAGAATTACTTTTGTGCTGTATATGGATTTATCAAGCTGAAGATGTTGAGGAGCTAGAACTTGCGAACTGCAGCTTGCCCAGCTGAAGTTGCACTGGGGACTTGTCCGAAGGGGTTGGCTTGTGTCTGAGTTGCTATTTGTCAAGTTTTCTGCTTCTGAAGTGCTCAGAGGAACAAAGTGAAATTGCTGAGCTGGGATATTACCCCACTGGTGTGCTACAGCTACCTCCTACATTTTAGAAGCACCTCTTATACACTTAGGATGCTCCAGCTGCACATTTTCAAGGGTAATTTTGAATCACACTTGGATTTTAAGAGGTTCTAACAAAGTATAGGGCTATAGGCATATAGATTCATGAATGCTTCAATATTGAGTATAAAGCCTTCTATGTTATTTGATTCTATATTTATGCTTTAACTCATTAGTGGGTTTAATTATGCTGCACAGGCTGAAAACGCAGCTTTCTCAAGTTATTTCTCCATATAAGGGATTCAGATGCATTTCCTCTTCTCTGGTGGGGATCTTTTTTATGATGTGATAAAACAAATAAATACAAGCTAGAATAACAGACATGTATTAATCTGTTGAAGGAAAAATAATCTCCTGCTTAAAGTTTCTATGCACCATTAAAGAAGCCAGAAGAGGCAGATGGAACTGCATTCTGTACTGGAACCTTAGGAAGATCTCTAGAGGGAAAAATAGCGGGGTTTTGTCTTCATAAAGTGAGAAAGGAATTTACTGAAAAATAGATAAATAAAAGCCTACATGCCACTTTCTGGATTCTGGTAATCATAATAAACCACTTATTTTTGCTACTTCTTTCAGTTTTTACTTTTATCACTATTTGTACATAAAAGTATCAGTAAACACCTCATTTGCATCTATCTCAACTACACTAAGCTGACTTAAGAAAATATACTCTAGTCAATGACTTATATCAACTTAATATGGGCTACATTTTGCACTAGAAAGTCATACCTTAATAGTAGTATGGTGAAGTCTGGATAAAGATACAAGTGAGGTTTGATACTCTTAGGTTTTTTTATGCAAGTCTAGAAAAAAAACAACAGATGTCCTAAAACTCTTGCTTCTTAAGGGAATGTTCTGAGCATTTAGTTGTCTGAAAAATTTCAATTATGTCTCATTTATTCAGAATAAGTGTTTTTTTACTGGCTAATCTGTATTTTTCCTCAAAGGCGTTGGTACAATGTAAGAAATGGGAAGATGAGAATAAAGACTATTTGTAGAGGTCGTATCAAGATAGAATATCACATGATAATACTGAAAATGGTTACACTGGAGCTAAACCTAAGAATTATTTTTGGATAATGCTCATTGTCTGTAGATCATGAAGTTCAAGTCACTTTTCAGTGGAGGCTCCTGTATCACCTTTGAAAATCAAGCTTAGAAAAAAACCTAAGTATTTTCAAAAGCACTCGTGAGACTTTGGAACAGAATTCACAAAAAGGCTTCTCCACAGCGACACTGAGCTTCACAATGTCTAACTCACAGTCAAATGAAGCTTAAAACAATCCCCAGTGCCCAGTTAGGTGCCCAGGATTTCTCTACAATGCCGAAGGAGGGTTAGACAGAGATGAGGTTCACGCAGAATAAGAGAGATGTCTTGAGGCTGCAGACACCAGGTGAGCAATCCTCACTGCAGGGAGATAGCTGCCCCCACTCTCTGAACTTCCAATACTGAGGCTTCTGCTATCATAAAACAGAGGGCACACCTGTCTTTTATGAATAGCTGTAGGAAGAACTCTTTCTTCATTTAATAGCTCAGCAGTTAGAGCTCTTACAAAAGTTTAAGGACATCTCTAATTCCTCCTCCACTTGAGGTCCACATCTTTTACACAGGGGAGCATGAGGTAGATACGCTTTCAACTTCGGTTCTTGAATCTCTCTCCACTGTCCAGAGGACAACAGGGAAAGAGAATGGTGTGAGTCTGTAACCTAGTAGTTACGTACTGCTCTGTAAGATACATACCTACAAACTGTTTCCCATTATAAAAGCAGCGAATAACAGACTTCATTAGGTGGTGCACTTGCTTAAAGTCACATGAACTAAGGTGCAAATATCACTGTCATCGATGCCACTCCTCTGGGGAAGGGCATCCAGAACATGCAGAGAGCTGCAGTAACCAGTTACAGTTTGGCTTGGATGTCACAGTTTAGCTTTTCCTTCCCAGCCGCCCAACACCAAAAAAGTCCATCCTGTAGCAGCACAATGCTGCAGTTCCCATGCCTACAGTGGCTCAGGGACAGCCATTGCTTCCAGAGAGACAAGTTCGCCGCCTGGCACCATCACACCTTTGAGTGCCAGGAGCACTCACAGAGTTCAGCAGCTTTTGCTGAACTCTTAATAAGCAGAAACTGTGAGTAGGAAGCCAGTGCCTTTTCAGAAGCAAACAAAAAACTTGCTCCTCGACGATCAGCAATGGCCTCCACGTCCTTCTCTGTTCCCACCTTCTGTTGGAAGTTAAAATTCAGTGTCTCCTGGCTCCCAGCCCCACTGTTTGTCACAGAAATTCACAAAAACAGCTGCAGTATACAGAAGGGGAGCAGAGGTGCTGAGAGGAACATGGTGATAGCCCCACTGTGTACTGACCCCAGCTAGGAATCTTCAAAGGCAAGCTCTATAAAGCAGGAAAACTTCCCAGGTTTAGATGCAAATTATCCTCTCAACATTACCCATCTAACCAGTGTTGATTTGACCACAGTTCAATCCATTTCAAAGAGGCCCACGGTAAGTGGAGGAAATTTTGCTCAAATCTAATGAACGTGCCCTTGAATTGGTTTAATCCTCTCAACTCTACTTTTAAATGAAGTGGGCCGGCTTCAACTCAGTACTCTCCTTTTTTGGGGAACTGTCATGAGGCTGCTAAAAATGCTCAGAATTTCTAGTCTACTTCCTCATAAATTATATACAATCTCAATCCAGTAAATGCTTCCATCTCTGTCTTGTAATTTACCTGCAATTGATATTTAAACTGTTGCATTTGGTTTTGAGTTGAGTGACACTTGCGCCACTTGACCCCAGATTTGCCACAGATATGCAGAAGAGAAACAGGCTGTGCTCCGTGCAGTCATTGCTATAAAGATAGTGTAACTCCAAGCTCAGACAAGAATTACAGACACAGCAGCATCTTAGAAAGTCTTTGGGCTGTTTTGATTTTTTTTTCCTCGTTTGTATTGTATTTTAGTCTTACACAGTCACACTGGAAAACACTCCCTGTAATAACTCTTTTGAGAATGCACAAAAAGCAGTATATGACTCAGAAAAAAAATCTAAATATTTACCATTGATAATGAAAACCATTGAGCTGAAGAGTATAATGTTCAGCACTTTTATCTGACTCAAGATATGTAATAATGCTACTTTTTCACATACAAAAGAGGTTTTTAAAGGTACATTTGGGAGAACTTTCACACCTCAAAGTTTATAGCTATAAGACAAGATATAATTTATGCTCTTTGCTGCTTTAAACCTCTTTCAGTTGAAGAAATTACAATGAGAAAAGTATTTGAAATGTCAGACAAAGAATATTAATATCGCAGGCACTCTAAAAAAATCAAATAGTCTTTTAATTAAAACTTGTTTTAAGTTTCCTGTCAAAATAAAAAGGTAGGCTGTGTCATAGCTGTATTTAGGCAAATGTAAGCAGGTTCTCAGGAGTGGAGGAAAAGAAGTTTAATAAGCGTTTGGTGCATCTGGTTTGGCCATTGATGTTTCTCATCTCATTGAGTTCTGGCCCCAACAGATGCTTGATGAGAAAAGCTCAGCTGCTACACATTTTTACAAGTACTGTTAAGTCTTGGAAAAAAACTTAAAGTCATTGGGGAAGGTACAAGAGAAAGAGTGGGAGACAGAGGGACTGCAGATCTTTTCCCTTTCTCTGAACTAATACAGAATATGCCTTAGTAACGAGGCGTATTGATATACTTGAAAATCATGCCCAAAAGTGCACTTTACCACGTCTATAAAGACAGCTACCTAGGTAAAGCTAAAGTTCTGGAAGGAACCACTGACATGTGAATCTTTCTCTCAGGGCAGGAGATATTTCATTCTTTTCATCCAGACTCATAGAAATGCATTAGTCTTGGCAGCATTTCACAATTGTTTCAAACTAAAGCTTTAGGTGGAAAGACCGAAAAGTACAAAGGCCTTGCCCCAGTTCCCATCTTACTAACTTAAAATTTCTACTGACTTCAGAATGGTGAAAAAGGGTTGCTCTGTTTCTGTGAGCCACGCAACTGAACTTGGCTCCTCTTCACATACAAGGAGGATGAATTACAAAGCCATCAGTCATGACACATGGTTGCAACATATTATTGTGCTGCACACACACACCTGACAGACTTCTTTCCCCCCTCCCCTTCACCCATATTCCTCAGGCCTTTTTGTTTCATTCCATACTGGAGTTCTGCTTCTTGACTAGATATTTTCACCAAGAACTCACCTTTAATAAACTTTCCCTGAGAGTTTTACCTTTTCATTATGGCCCTGTTTGCATTTTTTTGCAATGCTATTCCAGGAATAGTTGTGTTACCAACCTACAAATTAACAAACACCACCAGATGGTGAAAATATGTCTGACTGATTATTCCAAAAACATAAAATGTTGCTTTGTTCATAGTTTTGTTCATTAAGATTTGTAAAGGCTTGTTTAGCTCAAGATCACTATCATCTATTCAGTAGTCAAATAACAATTCAAAACCATTACTAAATAGTGAGTTGCAGTCTCTAGAAAGTTATTCATTCAACCAGAGATTACAAGAAAAATCTCATTTCAAAAGATGTCACTTCTTCTCAGCCAGTGTGCCATAAATCTTACATATCACCTCTCTGCTTGTTTTTGCTTCTGGAAATTCTAGACGAAGACTATCACTATGGGAAGCCATTTGCATTGAAGAGCTTGTCATTTTACATGCATCATTTTTAATTTTTATATGCTAGTATATTGGCATCTTCTCATCTGAGCTTGTATCCCACAAGTGGGTTTAGCAGATTGACTAGAACGAATCTGCGTTTTGCCAAACAAGCTGCAGGACACACTGAATACGCGAGTCTAGAGATACCCGATTTTCATAGCTATGTACAGCGATATTAAAACTGAGAATTTACGATTTGTCTTCAAGTTATTCACAAGAAGATTTCAATTTCCTTAATATATTCTACTGTACAAACATTTGCTAGACATATGCAGTAGGTAATTCTTAAGCTAAGTATTATGGATATGAGCCTATTACCTCTCCAAAGCTCGTTAGCAGGTTTAACACATTTTCATATGGAAAATCTGTTTAGATTGGTAGTTTGACTTTAACCACTATTTTCCAGCATTCACTCACAGCATGCTCTTTCTAGGGCAGACACAGATTACCCAGTCCTGACTTAATGTTTCCCTATTTGTCTTTGTTTAAATCCTGACTGAATACAGAAGAAATACTTCCTAGACCTCTTCCTATATTCATATACAATTCTCTTAATACAATTAAGAGTGTAAAGAAAGCAGAAATTTTATAGGTGTTATCTTCAATTGATATATTGTGAGCATTCAGTCCAGTTGTAGAAAAAGAGACTGGGACCAAGCCTTCAAGGAAGGAAGCACTCTCAGCTATTATTAAATTAATGGACACAAAGGCACTATGTACTTACAGAACTGAATAAATCTTTAAAGGCAAAAAAAAAAAACAAAAAAAAAGGAATTTTCCTGCACCAGGCTCAAACTTCAGGACTGTTTTAAAGAACTATTGCAATATACAGTAACAGAGGTCATGACAGTTCTTTTGTAATTCATCCTTAACTGTAAGCTAAATTCCTTTTTCTTTCAAGCCAAACAGATAAACTTCTACACATTGCATAATTGGGACAGCTCATGCCGTCCTTTAGTGGGAAGACTTGGATGCAAATGCTTTTGATTCTAAAAAGAGGTAAAACTGATCCCAAACTGAATTATTAGAGAGCACCTAGTTAAAAGATATACTGCAAGAACTAAGGTTTTCCATATTTTCCAAAACTTGAGTGCAAACATCACAACACCTTGTCTAAGACATTCTTCAAAGAGCTTTAGAAAAAGACAAAACTCCTTGTATTCTTACCCCAAGGCATTAATGTTTCTTTTTCCTTGTACAAAAACATTTCCAAACCATTGCTTTCACAGACTGTAAAACTTATCAGACTCTTCACATAAGAGTTGGCTTTAGATCAAGCCCTGATATACTCAGTTCTGATTTTTAAGGAGCACGCATAGCAAGGATTTTATTTGTCCTACCCCCCATGTTATCATAGTCTCATCTTCTATTCCCTGTTGCAAAATTAAATTCCATGTGATTTTCATACAATATAGACAAGAAAATCCCTAAAGGAACTTGTTACTGATCAGACTTCTAAGAAATTCTTCTCAGTCATTATACCAATGAATAAAGACTTCCAAATTCAGGCCTACAGAAAGCAATCCCAGAAAATCATAGAATGGTTGGAATGATTTAGGTAGGAGGGAACCTTAAAGATCACCCAGTTCCAACCCCCCTGCCCTGGGCAGGGACACCTCCCACTAGACCAGGTCGCTCAAAGCCCCCTCCAACCTGGCCTTGAACACCTCCAGGGATGGGGCAGCCACAGCTTCTCTGGGCAACCTGGGCCAGGGTCTCACCACCCAATCTTGAACTATAAAAATATTTTCATTAATACTTTTCATCATCCTTTTTGTTTTAAAACTGTATTCAGATTTTCTTAAACAAGCTTCTTAAATGTATGTCAAATATTTAGACGTTATCTTGACAGAGATTTTATATCAACATGAACTTAGGTACTTAGGGTTTTTTAGATTTATTTGCCTGTTATTCCACAGTGACATGACTGTACACATACCCATGTAGTTGAAATCATACTGCTTGGTATTACTTAACCTACTCCGAGCAAACTGAGGCAGATGAACTGGTTTTCAAAAAAAATAATAAATTTCAGTGACAATTTATAGTCAGCATTCTTTTCAGAGTCCTTAGTAGTTCAGTATTTGGTTTGCTAATGCTACAAAGAAATGCTTATTTACAACAGCTCCAACAGTATGAATTTTAAAAGGAGTCTCCAAATTTCATTTTATCAAATGCAGTTTTAGCAAATGCTTACCTTGAGGTCAAATATGAACGTTAAGTTCTGCTGAAATGCCATACCAGATTTTCATAACAAAAATAGGGCAGTATAGGGCAGAAAACCCCAGACTGAACAAAAAAGCAAGCAAGCCAAACTATAAGACTGTCAGTCTGCCAAAAAAAAAAAAATAACCAAAGAAACTTCAGAATAAAAACCCATCAGTTTACTCTTACACTCTCATGAGAAAAAATTGTAGCCTTTGATGATACAATAACATATTATTTTTTCCATGGTATTCCTACCTAATACAAAAAAAACTCTTTTTCATGCAATGAGTGTAGTTCCGCCTTACATGCCATATAGTCTTCAAACTTTAAAGAAATTACCATTTTTGCATTGTTTAAAAATATTTTTACTAATTGTCTCTACAAGGTTACCAGTGCTCTTTTTCAGTGTCTGCTTCAAATAAGATGGTAGTTTCATAAGCACATTCCTGTAGAGAGATACAACTGTATAAGCAAGGAGGCATCCAAAAAGTGCAGTAAGAACAAATGCTAGCAAAATTGCAATGAATTTGTGGATTTAAAAAACATTTTCTTAATAACCTTTATGCTTAAAAACCTTGCTTCTTCTACATTTCAATAGAGTTTAATTATTTCCATTATTTTCAAGAAAATTAACTTACTTCACTCTATATATGTTTTCTTCCTTTTTGGTCTCTGGTTTAGCCTTTATTATTGTCTCTTTCGTCACTCTCCATTCCTTACCGGTCCTCTTCCTTCTCCAGTTATCTTTAACAAATTTCATTCTCCCAAAACATTTTTTCCTCTCAGTTTTATTCCCTGTCTCATATTTCGGGTTCAACCTTGATGTTTCAACAGTTTTCTAATTTTCACAATAGAGTTTGTGCCACAGATGTAGCATAATCTCAGCTGCAACCTTTTCCCACCCATTTGATCCCTGCAACCTTCATTGTTTCTCTAAGCAGAAGGCTTTGAAAGTCAGAGATGCTGCTCTCCTGTTACTTTCAAAAAGTGAACAAGGAAGATACAGGAAGGTTTCCTTCCCCAGATTCATCAAAACCTAGGAAGCACCAACTGAAAATTAGAAAGTTTAACTTGAAAGAGTATCATTGTATCTCTACTTCAGATTTTTAGGATGTAGGGTTAAAGCTGAGTAAAAAGCAGGCCCCCGGAATGCATACAACTTATATAAAATGCAATGCCTGAAATGACATTATATAGCTGGACTTCGAGCATCCCCTGCTTGTATTACAGGCAGTCCGTAGCTGCCTTGTGCCCTTTGAAGCAGGCTCATCCTTGTGTCTCTTCGAGATCTCACCACAAATCATTTGGATACTTGAATTTGCTGCTTAGTGGAAGCAGCACCTTAAGGAGTTGATATGAAATTCAAGTGTATGCATAATTGCATTTTGATTTGTTTTCTGATATCTGTAGAAACATACAAGCAGCTCGACACGTTCACAGATTCCAAGTTCTCCCTTGCAAGGCTCCGTTTGTGTTCACATAGCAAGCACTGGAGATATATGTAAAATAACACAGGAGGATCTAGCTCAATAATAATATTCTTTTGCCCATATTTGATAATGGGGAAGGTAACCTCTTTCTGGCAGGTTGTGATGCAAGTCTTACATTCTAGAGACATGCCTATTCCATGAAAAAGGCAAGCTCTTCACAGACAAAAGCAAAACACATTCTCCAGCTTATTACTTTCGAGACTTCTCATAAGGGACAGTGTCTACCTCAAGCTTATTTCTGGTATTTCAGTCCCTTCACTCTGTGTTCCTTGTGTGCATGTGCTTGGCCACAGAGTTCCAGCACTACTGCTTCTGTTACCACAGGCCCTCTTAAAAGCATGGAAAATAGCACAGAGTCCCAGAAGACATGCATGTATGGGGCAAAGACCACAACCTAATCTTGCTCACTGTAAAAGATTCAGTGAGGTCCCTTCTGCACCCTGGAGAAGCCCAAAAACGTTCCCCATTAGGGACAGGGTATATATGCCACACTATGGCCCACAGATGGATGATTCTCTGAGCAGGCAGTATATAAGCTTGTCCATCTCTAGAATTCACATAATTCCTACAGATACAAACCAAATAATGTCAGGGGTATCATTTTTGGTCGACATTCAGTCCCCTGCGTCAAACTTTCCTTGAACAAGGCAGTCATGGGGCCTCTTGGCTGCGAAGCTCAAAGGAGGTTATTCCTCCAAGCAGATACTTTCACAGTTTGCAATCAAGGGCTTTCTCTGGGAGATGGAAACATTTGAGAATCATGTTAGACCACAGAGAAGTGTTTCCTCTCCACTACATCATCATGACTGGACCATTTGAAAAGGCTATTGCCAAGTAGTCGTCATTTCCATCTCAGGAAGCCTTTGAAAAGGCTATTTACACTTTTGTCTTCCTTCAGGATTAGATTACTGTAATTCTTTGTAGACTGGCTTGCACAACAGGGCTCTCCACAGTCTCCAGCAGGCACAGCCTGCTGCTCTGTTTTTTTGTGAGAAAGGGATGATTTGAACATATTGTGCTGATTGTAAAGCCTTTCCATCAGTTGCAACAAAGTCAGTGAATTGATTATAAAATTGTTCTGTTTACTTATGGCACAAATCATGGTCACTGCCTTTTAGCTGGCATGTTTAATCGTAACTAACTAGTTGAATCCTTACAGAAATTCTGTACTATATAGTATAGATCACATCCTTTCTTTTCCCAGCATTGCATGAAAACTGCGTGAAGCAAAATATGGCAGCTACAAACTCTCAAGACCTACCGCTCTACACCTCCCAGGATGAACAGGGTTTATCTTTTTAAAATTGAAGCTGAAAAAAACCCCCCACTTTCTGGCAGCTCATGGTGTTAAAATTGATTTTATGGTGGGCTATTTCATGTGAAGTACTGATTTCTGTGTTTTATTAGCCATGTTTTTGATTGCTTACTATATTCACCTCAGACTGCAAGATTTTGATTATTTTCTAGCCTCTCTATTGTTTACTAAGATAAATACTCAATTGCACTTAATATAGCAGGAGGCTCATTCCATCCCTTGCAAATCTAAACTATCATTCATGTTTACTCAGATAATCCAGCTAATGCTTCATTTACTGCTATAAACTAAGTATTGCTCCACTCAAGCAGTTTACATCTAATGAATCTAGCGCTAATATTTATGGCCCTAGACAGGTTTTTAGCATCTTCTGGCTATCAAATAATCTGGCATTATTATTATTATTCATTCTGTTAAACACAACGAGGCATCGTTTTTCCAGAATTATAAGGCTAACTAAGAAATGCATATATTAGACCTATATATGAGCTGTATTGAGAATATTCATCAAAACTAATGATTTACAGAGTTGTGTTGGATTAGCAGAGCAGAACTGGGCCCCATCTTCAGCAGACCTGAACCTGTGATCAGCAGTTAGTCTTTCCAAGTTCACCACAAGCTTTTTGCAGCACTGGTTCCTATTTGCAGCTTCTTGTCCCCAGAACACCAGGCCATTTCCCACAAGGGGCTCCAAAACTTATTTCTTCTGGGACTGGTTCCTTGTTTTATGAACAGAAGTCTCCTGCCTGCATTCCTTCTAAAGAATTATAATGTGTTCTCAATGTTTTTCAATATTTGATAAAGCAACAAACAGATGATTCCAGCAAGACATCTACCTCAAAATTTGTTTTCTTGATCCTTAACCTGTTTTTTTCTTGTTTAGATCTTCAGTTCTGTGTGACAGAGTCCTTTTTTTAAAGTATAGCGCACTAGCATGTGTAGCAATGGAGACTCAGCAAGCCAGGAGGACTCAAAGGGCCTCTTAACACATTTACAGTGAAAGTTTCCTGCAGCATAATAGGCTTGGTGCCCACTGACACCCACTAGAAAGTTGACTAGTGACAATTTGTTATTCTAGTCAGACTTGTTCCCAGCCACTCCTGACATTCAGAATTGTAGTAAGAAAGTATATTTTTATTATACTGAAAACATTCTTTGAAACAGATTCAGGATTGCTGGAGATCTATTGATGTAATTCATCTCAGCTGAAACTAAAGAGCAATTTGAGGCTTTTTCTTCCTTTCTGTGTTTGCATATTTGACAGTAGCTGTTTCTGTATGCTTAAAAAAAGTGATGTCTCTGTCGGTTATTATTTAATTCTCCTCTCAATCACATTAGGCTGAACAAAGACAGGTCAATTACATACTCTTTTTTAAAGACACTTCCATTAAAATCAAGTTTGATCAAGAATCAACATTATTTGAAATCTTTTCTCCTGTCATCCCAAGGCGCCCAGAGATTTGCACTGAAATTTCTTAGCCAGAAGCAGTGGAGAGATTCCCTTACCTAATCTTTCTCTGAAGAGGAAGACATGGTTTGCATTTACCACTACAGTATAAATATCTAATGCAAAATGTTATTAAAGAGTAGATTTTTGGTAGGATGGTACTAGCTATTCTGGCTATATTTTGATCACACTGGAAATACATAATATAACATGGAAAACCATCAAAATATCCGAAATAGTCATAGGAAAATTGGCCCACTTCTGAGTCAAAAAGTATCTTGCAGAATTTAATCTGCTTCCTGAATGAAAATGGTTTTCCTGAAGCTTGTATAATATTAAAAACCTTTAAACGTTTGTTATATGAAAATGGCTTCCCAGAAGTTGAAAATAGTGCAAAAGATTATGATCTGCAAGAATTACTTGAAAAGAAGAAAGACTATCTATTTAATAAAGATTCCAACCAAATTCAATTAACAGAAGTTTAGTATATATGCTTGCTCCAAGAGTAAACCTCCAGACAGAAACCATGCTGTGAGTGGAGCTGTGAGATTTTGGATCCGGAGTAGCAGACAGGATGACAGAAGATCTGGTCCCTTTCATTTAGCTGGTAGTTCATGACCAGACTGCATTACCTTCTACTTACCTACTTTTAGTACGGATACCAGAATACATTTACTATAAGCCTGATTTACGTTTTCAGTCTCATGCATTTTGGAGAAGTTTTAAAAGAGAAAGGATCAATGGCGAACTTTAAACAGAAGATCACCTCCTCTGAAGGTGAAGCACAGAAACTGGGACAGCTTCCAAATGTTTAACAAAATCATCTAATACTACTGGCAGCTCCAGAGATCATTAGAGTCTTAAATGAGAAAGCAAGTCAGGGAAACATACCCAGGACATTTGATAAAGAGACTAGCTATTTCGAAAATTAAATACAAGAAGCATATCAAAAGAATATTAAGCGCTGAAGAAATAATTATGCTGTTGTATCTCTGGCACCTAAAATTATTAGAACAAAATAAGAACATGGAAGACCCCCCCCCCCCCCCGTGCCAGAGCATGGACATAGGAAAAGGGAGTGGTGTCACATACCTGGTTATACTTCTGAGACAGGTTGCCCTAATTTATTCTGGCTTCTTTAGGTTTCTCTAATTTATGCCATCCGTGAGTGACTTAAAGAATCACTGGCTAGAGGATGATCATCAAGCAGAAACTGATTCCTGTCCACTCACAATTCTTACTTCCTTTTCTCTCAGCCATTTGCAGATCTCTTCATTGGTGCTACTTCACCAGCTCAGAGGGGCTGATGTGGCAACTGATCCAGCCTTACATCTAGAAATCTTACTTTAACGTAGGGGAGATTTTCTATTTTAAATACAACACTTGAAGAGGTTTACATTTACAGATGTTTCAGTGCAACATGTTCCTTGCTCTGAAGACTGTCAGAACAATTTAAGGTATTAGTGTTGGTGATGCTTGGAAACACAGAAGAGATACCTTGTAGAAGGTCAAAGTAAGATAGATTTCCTGAAGATTCACATAGTGGTGAGTTTCACAGAGCATGATAAAAAATATAGAGTATGGAATGTAGATATGAAGGAAGAAATTTGCATAGTGGGAGAAAACAAGGACAAAAATTTAGCTGAAAATACATTCTAAAAAAATCAAGATTCTAGTACCAACGAACTACTAGTCTTGAAGAGAAACACACTTGGCCATGGTATATTCTGTATTCTTTCCAACTTCCTCCAAGCTGATGTAGATTTTCAGAATTAAGCATTCAAGCTCACACGTTGTAGGTCAGTGCCACACAGATGTTAAATCTTCTGAAAAATCCCACCGAGAACACGCCAAACTTTGTCAAAATACATTCTTGATGCATTCAACAACAGAGCCCAAACAGAAAACTACAATTTCTCCAAAAGTATATAATCTTTCTAGCTTTTTGATAAATATTTAGATTAAATACCTTGAAAGTAGAAAACCATACTGTGTTTGACCTTTGTCACAAGACACTTTAGGCCACAGAAACTTTTCTCATGCATAGGAAATGTCCACTTCTTGTGCATATAAAGGATGTTCATAACCTGTTCTCGTACG
Organism: Larus michahellis; assembly: GCF_964199755.1. NCBI lineage: Eukaryota > Metazoa > Chordata > Aves > Charadriiformes > Laridae > Larus > Larus michahellis. The sequence goes on from NC_133904.1 coordinate 18,972,065, forward strand.
TATCCGCAAATGAAAGAGAACATGTGCATAGGCAGAGGTGACAGTGGTTTACAATACAAACAGATGCTTCTCAATACTGCCTGTGCAGTAATCAACAAGCTTAAGGGTTTCAAGAACAATGCATTTGCAGAGTGGCTTTTCTTATTTTAACGTGCCTAGCAGTAAACAAAGCAACTTTCATTGATGGATAAATCATATCTATTTGTAGTACGAAGTCCACAGGACTGCTGTCAATCATTGGCAGTACAGATACAACATTCATAGGCTAATCATGGCTAAGCTAATTTTGGCTCTTTCAGAGCCAAATTATGGTGTTTTGTGCCAAACCTTATTATAAGTTAATTGCAGTCCTTGTGCATAGTCAGGAATTCGAAGAGCAATACAGAAAGGTGTTGCTGCACCTGGACACCATTCAGAGTTATGCTATTCAGTTTTTCATCTTAAATAGATAAAACAAAGCACATCAGGCATAATGCCATTAAAATTGATATCCAAGCCATCCAAGAGATTATTGCAGAATGTTTTGACAAATTAAGCATTAAAAGTCTCCTTTTGCAACTCAGCTGCTTTAGAAATAAAGACTGAAGGATAGTTTGTGGTTCAAATCCCAACTGGCCTCCCAAGACCTAAAAACAGATTGGTATTGTTATATAACTTTAAGCTAATTACTCTAGCTCTGTGTTCTGTATGTGAAAAACAATAACGGCAGCCCTATTTAGACTAATCTCTTTCTTTTGATATATGTTTACTGGAAGCTGCTAAAGTGCAAAGCTAGTTTGTGTCTTCAGCAAATTTGTTTTTAATCCTTTCACCTACTTCATGTGCATATATAACTGCACGTTAGCAAGGCACACAGCCACCTTCTTCCATTACTGTTCTCCAGGTAAAAGCCACAAAGCAAACATGGTTAAGACTTTTTGATGAGCCTCTGTGGATCTGCTAGCCCTTCGTGTAGGAGAGATGTCTGGTGTTACCTTCGAAAATCATGTATCATGAACCTAGATGGATTTTTTTTTTCATTATTTATGCTTTTCTCCTGTTACCTGTCCAACAGGAGCTCAAATAAACCCCAGACCATTTTTATCACAGTTCAAAAGCAGCTAGGTGTCTACTCATTCATCATCACTTTGACAGCACTGGGATGTACTCCATTGCTGGAAATGGTGAACACAACTGACAAGTCCACTTACTATCAACAACCAATATGAAACTGGTCAAATGCACGGAAAAGGAGGAAGTAATCTGCTACCAGATCTTTACTGCATCAACTTGACACTCATTTCAGTAAGACGTTACCAGCTACAAGTTACACTCAAGGAGCAGGGGAAAAATCCTTGCTAGCTTGCCAGAAGTATCTAGAAAAAAGGACACCAAACACGGAAGCTTGCTTCCATCATAGTATACAAACCTAGAAGTGGTATGCACACAGCCTTTTCCTCAAATCTACACTCCATTCTGATTTGTTTCTTAACAGTATAATAAAAAAAAAGCCATTAACCACACAGACATTCCAGGCAAAAAAAAAAAATGCTGAAAAAAAATAATGAAGCGAGGCAAGCTTACAAGGATTCCAATAACTTGACTCTTTTTTCACCCCAAACTGTACACTCACCTCACCAAATGAAAAAAAAATATATTGAATGTGAGCCCTCAACCATGGAGCCATCCACTGAGCCTTGTTCTGGATGCAGCATGCCTACTAGCATGTATCTCCCTGTTCATAAGTGTGGCTCACACACCAGTTTTCTGTAACAGCTTGGTGCTTCTTTTGACAGGAGGAAGCAAAGTTGACCTATTTTTGACAGTTTTTAATGAGATGAGGCTAAAAAAAGTTATGAGGAAGTCTTGCTGAAAAGACTTAGATTCCTCTAAGTAGACATAAAAGTTCTTGCAATTGTTCCTCCAGTGGCCAAGGGGTTTGACCACTGCAGGTTGAAACCTGTTTAACAGAGCAGGTAGAAGAGTAGATATCAAACTCATTGAGTTAAATTCTTTGCCCAGACTTACATTTCTTATTATTGCTACAAATGGGAATGGTGAACAAATAAAAATTGCCCCATCATACAAAAAAATACAGAGAAGGAGTTTCACTAGGTAGAATACAGTATCCTGGTCACAGCACAAGCTCTTCTTTCTAGTTGATTTTGGACCAAATGGAGTACTCGACTCTTTCCAGTTGTCTGAAGGGAACAACTACCCAGCTTATCCTAAAGGTCCTCCCCCCTCAGTCAGTCAAAAAGGCCACGCAGAAAAAAGCAGATTCTGAACAAAGAGTAAAAATAAAAATAAAACATACAGAAAGAAGCCTCACATCTGTCCTGTAATTGATCCAATCCATTGAAAGAGACAACATCTGGTATCTGGCCGCCCTGTTCACACTGGTAAATGACACTGTTTGTTAGCAGAATCCATACTGCTTCAAGTGCTGCTGCAATTTTGAATGATGTAGTTTCACACTAACTTCTATAACTATATGTTAAATTAACAGAAAGCCTTTTACATTAAGAAGTTTTTGGCCACTTGGTCTAAAAGCAACGCTGGTCTAACTATTCCTTACATGCTTAGGTCTAAATCAAATACCGGTAAGTTTGTTTTAGGAAGATCTAAACATAAGTCTAAGTAAACTCTTAACCATGCTCTTTAACTTAATGACTAACTCTGTCATTAACTCGACAGCCTAAGAAATGTATTATTAGCCTCCTGAAATGTCAAACTTACTATTAAAGCTAAAAATTGAGGTCAGTTGGTTTTTGACTGCCTGACTTTTGACAAACTGATCCTAATAATTTTCTTGACTTTACTAGAATAAGTTCCATAACACAGCAAAAATAGCTTTTTTTCATTTTGCCACAAATACATTAATCTCCAGACAAACTCTTCTGATATAAACACCATTGCAAGAGCCATAAAGAATACAGACAAAAAGAGAAGCAAGTTTAAGGATGCTAAAGGTGAATAAAAATAAAACAGAAGATAATTTCTTCACTGGCCCCAAGGTCTCATTGGCTTTTTCTGACTTAAAGGAGGAGAAAGAAAAATCAGGAACAGCCAGGATCAAATTGAAGTATTTGGCAGTTTTATTTAAGAAAAGAGACTATTAAGCCACTTAAAGGTTAACTGATATGCATGAGTTATCATATACTCCTTGTCTTCAAGGTTATAGACTGTTTAGCAGAACTCTGCCAAACGGCAGTTATCTGAAGGGAGCTAGAAATCATCTCTGTTGATGACAGACCTCTGAGCAGATGGTAAGTAAATCAAGGTCCTGATGTGAAATGTTAAAGCTTTTATGCTGGAAGACACTGTTAAAGCATTATCCAGGTTAAATCAGATTCTGTAAAATACCAGTTTACTAGTAGGCAGGCGTGAAGTCTTCCACTGAGGAATTCTACAAGTTTGGTGGCTTGGTCTGTTTGGGGTTTTTTCGTTTTGTTTTTTAAAGATACCCTGACAGATTATTTAGAATTTTGGGGTTTTTCCCTTTCGAGTAGTCATTGCAGCAGTTCTATCAAAAGGACAGGGTAAGCAGGGGAAGGGAGGACCGTTTGTTTATTTGTCATTACAATAACGTCTGAGCTTGTTTAATTAGGCTAGTAGCATATAAGAAAGGCAGCTTTCATAAACATCCCTGAGAATATAGTTGGGAAAAATAATAGATTTTTTTTCTAAAATTTCTACTTGGATATGCTCAGGCAAATGTGGGAGTTTGAAAACCTTTCCAAAGCATGTTTTGGTGCCTAAACATTTGGAAAGGGTCTAGCACATCAGAAAAAGCAAACACTTACTTTTGTTTTAAAAGACCGCAGTTACCAAAGGGCATCTGCTAGACCTGCATGGGAAGACTAGGAAAAGCTCTAAGTAATTTTGTGTAACTACAGATGGGGTGAACGAATTTCATTGAAGCAAAGGAAGCAATAAAGCTCCTTTAACTGGCAATGCTTTAAATCAGCTCGACTACCAAAGTTAAAGATACAGCACCAAAATCTAGTGTCCTCACAGGAAGGAACAACATTTATTAGTTTGATAATTTGGACCACTAAAATTTATGAATGGTTAACCTACATCAAATGGAGGTTATGAATTAGATGACTTTGGTAATGGCTCTATCACATTCCATGGCTGATCCAAGCTACTCATGTTGCAGAAAATTGCCTTGAAAATCACATTGAATTGATCTATAATATTGAAGTTTATGGAGCTATATACCCTGCTAAATTCAATCAAAACTCTTTCAACAGCAGCCATGACATTCAGTTTCTCCAAAAAGTTCAGAAAAAAAAGAAGTCAAGAATCATTCATAGAACCTATCCAGAAGACTTTGATTCAATCAATTACAGAAAGTCACAAGCTACTGGAAGACAATTCTTCCATTGGAGAACACACAAATATATGTTATTTTCTTAAAAGTTTTGTTTAGACCCTTAATTGCAAACCAATTATTTATTTGCCAGGTATGGAAACAGCCCTTGTATACCTTTCAGTGGTCTGAAAAGCTTCATGTGAATAGAGATTGCACTATTGCTTCTTTCTTACGTAGTGGTAAGCGCTAGTCTAGCCACATATTTTAAGTTTCCATCCTGCCAGTAGCAGGCCTCTACCTTCTTCCCCCAACCCCCATCTTGCACGCGAAGATCCATAATCCCTGTGCTAATGCTTCCATTGTCCTTTAACTTCTGGAGTCATTTCCAGCTTATGCTCCAAGGAATGGGAGGGAGGGAGAGAGAAAAGTACATTTTCGACAAAGACCCTAAGCGATGAATACAGCTACAAGGGGGAGAGATTTCACCACCACCCCCCCCCCCAAACCTTTAGTCTTTTCATTCACTCTCCAAATGCATTGAGATTAATAATGCCTCTGGGCCACTGTATGCAAACCTCCACTGTGCACGCAGAGAAAAGATTATAATTGAATACCCTATTATGATGGGCAAGGAAAAAGAAAAGCAGACAGACCGACAGGGCTCAAAGGCTGAATTGGCCTGGTTTGGCTTTCAGCCCACAGCACCTACAATTATCCTGCAATGAGTTTTATTTATCTATTTAGTGTTCCCACTAGGCAGAGAGAGAATCTTGTATTAATTTAGTGCTCGTGGTTAGACAGAGAGCTTTAAATTGAAAAAAGTTATTCAAATGGATAATGAAATGTGGCTGGAGCCCTAATGTCCTGCTTTGAATGAAAATAGTACAAACCATAGCCCTCTGCAAGTGTTTCACAGTCTGATAGTTTATGCAAGAATTCAGCTAAACTGCATTTTTACAGAACAGCCTTACCAATGTAGCGGTATTAGCCTTTACATAGATAAGCAGGTATCTGTTGCTGAGCATCCCAGAACCTCACAGCAAAACAAGAAGTGAAAGACAGGAGCAGAAGAGAAAAAGCTCGCCTAGGATATATACGAAGGAAAGGATGAAGCCCGAAAACCAGGATGGCACCTCCATAGTTATTCGTTTATGGCATGTAGATGAAGTAATCTAGTTTGGTCCTAAGACCCTCATCTATCTATGGCAAAACACCCTTTTCCAAATTAGTACAGGGTATTGCCAGCAGTTACTTTCTGTTAGATGAAGACCTTGCCAGTACCAGCATCTAACTAACGACCCTAAGCAGTGCAGGTAATAGGAACAAGAGAATGAAACACCAAATCAAATTCTCATCTTTAGAGCACTGTAAATTCAGATAAGCTTCACAAAAGTGCCTGCTTGAATTAAGCTGGTGCACTCTTCAAGTGTTTGAAGCTGCATTTAATGATAGCAAATTGTAGCATAAAGAAAATAGTTGCTGTCTTAGCTGTAAGTCATTTCATAAAAGCTTTCCAGAAAATATTAATATAAGGCTTCATATGAAAAAAAGTACGTGAACAAATTCCGAGAGGTAGCAGTAAGCTGAGTGTACAACCAAGAATGTGCAAGTATTGGTCAGGACAACTCAGAACATCTGCTCTAACAAACACAGGGACAATTCTCAATTTGTCTACAATTTGAAGTTTAAAATATATTCAATAAATCTAAGGATCAAGCTTAACTTCCATGGAACACTAATGCTGCATTCCAGAAAATAATCTAAATTGATTATCTTAACTGTATTGTTCACTGCTTTTTTGAAGAGACACTAACCGCCACAATTGCTCCATTACTCACCACAGTGCATAAAATGTCTAAAGCTTTGGAAAGCAAATAACAGAAAAATATGGATTAAACTGATAAAAATGATAATTCCAGACATGATTAGATTCACTGTGTTGTGTAGCCTGCACAGCAGGTGGGGGATCCTTCAGAAGAATTAGGGAAAGGTTTAGGGAAAGCAGATTAATGGGGAAAAGATTAAATGTGCTCTAAAAGCAGGACAAAACATATTTTTAAAATGACAATTCTAACAGCAGTGTTTAGGGATGCTCTGGAATGCAAAGTACACATACTCCATTTAAATACCAGATGCACAAATGTCTCCTACTTACAATTATGCAGTGCATTGTACGACTTTAAATCATAAGCTGAATAAGCATTTGACATTAAGTGGTGCTAGTGACAAATATTAATCAAAATATAGCCAATAGTTTCTAGCACACAGTAGTCAAGCTCTATTTTCCCCTTCTCTGCATGCAACTTTTTACAAAACTGGTCTTATGGATGAAGGCCTACCAAGCTGTTTATTTTTATATCCAGAATTATATTAACAGTTGAAAATGAAAATCAGTAATAGCAATTTCTAGAGCCCTGAATAATGCACATTGATGCCACTGCCCTCTCTCCAGTTGTTGAAGGCTTTCTGTCTTCTAATAGAAGACACTGTGCATTTAACTGGTTAAGAACAAAAAATCATATTGGAAAGAGCCCGCTTCCATAGCCTAAGAGGAGAAATGCTGTTTAGCTGCTGAATATGGGTTGCAGTTGTATCGCTGGCACCAAAAGAGGAGACAGCTGCTAATGCAAGACCTAATGTATCTTAGGAAAGCATTAGCAGCAGCAAAGCAAATGTTTTAGATTGTTATTATCCAAAATTTCACACTCCTTTACATAACAAAAGGTAATAGTGGTACACTTTTACATCCAAAAAGCACCTGTTACAGTGTCTCCAATGTCCATGGGAATTTTAATGGCTCCCTCCTTGCTTTTTGAAATTTAAGGGGTTTTTGTAACTCTTCAGAACCTCCTTGGTAAACTTGTCCAGCTTTGCTTATGACTATATGTTTACAGATTACTCCTTAACTATTTAATGCAATCACAAATAGTAGGAGGCTCACAACAAAAGTCAAATTGAGTTTGCCACACTGAGAAATAGATTTTGATTTTCAAAGTTATTACAGAAACACCCACAGATCTTTCGAACATCATGTCACAGAAAGAGTGTTCCCTTTTCCTCAGAATCATCTAGTAAATGTCTATCACCCAAGGCCGATTACCCAGAAAATGCAAAAAAGGCAGCTTGAAGTAGAGGTATTGTATCTGATTGCTTCTACTCTCCAGTGAGCTGTTGGCATGAGCTTTTGGGGCAAGCCCACTGGGCTGGCCTGAGCAAAGCAGCTATGCTAGCAGAAGGCAAAGACTTCTGGCTTTTCCCACATTTAAACTCAAGCACTGTTTGAGTCAGCCAAGTCTCACTCAAGTCTTAGCATGCCAGCCTATTTTGTTGCCTGTGGTAGATGAACCACTTTTAATCTGCTTTCTTCCTACTAATTTGAACTATATGCTACTTACCATCATTTTACCCGTGTCCATGATGCTTCTCAAACCTGCCCCTGGTTTTTAATTCTACAAATGCGACATCACTCAGAAATCTGAAGTCTTACAAAAGAAATTCCACAGCTACAGCACTAAGACTTGCATATCACTCAAAGCAAGCACACGGTCTTGCAGTATTTGTCCTCTTTTCATTCACCCCAATCTCTTTTGTTCTCTTGTATCCATTTGTTATGTTATGCCTGTCTTTATGCTGTACTCTCCTCCAGGCAAGCATGCGTTCTTTATGTTCTGCAAAGTGCTTTTTCAGGCAATAAAGCAGAAATTATGTTTCTCAGTTTCCCCATTTGTAGAGGCAGCATACTAACACAGTATTCACCTACCTCACAAGACAGCTCGCAAGTTAAATTTGTTAATGATTGTGAGGCCTGTGGAGATCCTCTTATGGGAAGCTCTACAGAATTGTGAAGTATTGTCATAGGTCAAAAGCGAGGCTTACAGCTTGAGTTAATTCCCCACTCTGAGGACAGACTAGTGTCTTTCCATAATTAAAGAGGGGTTTAACTACAGCGCAAAAGCATCGTTTATATAGCTCGGGCATGTTAGCTTGGAAGTATGTAAGGGGAGTGCTTACTGAGTACGCTGGGATCATCTGGAGAAGGAAGAAAATAAAATGTTTCCTCTCTTTTTCTTCATTTAACATTAGGGCGTCAGGAAAAGTGCCTTATAGGATGTCACTGACCTCAAACCAGGTTTCATATCTAGCAGCATTTCAAAAAAGATATCTAGAATTTTATAGCTTCTGTCTAAAATAAACCCCATCTAACTGCATACTACATTAGACATGCAGAAAGGAATGTTGTTGTTACAGTTTAAGAGATTTCATCCAGGCACTATGATTTTATATTTTATTTTTTCATAATTAAATTTGCAAGTACTCAACATGCCATTTCCTTAAATTTTTCATAAGAGCATAAAAAGTGTTTGGAATGGATTTAGCCTCATTTTAAGCTCCTTATATTCAGCCCTCCCTTATGGTGACTATTGTATGACCAAACATCAGTTTATTGGGGTTCTCCCTCTCAACTTGTATTTTTATTTTATTACAGCGGAATATTCTAAAGAAGTAGTTCTCTTCAGTCTTCGATATCAGATATTCTCTACATTCATAATAGCAAAGGGCACTAGAATCGTCAGTACTGCCAGACACTCTTACTACATTGTGCTCCTCGAGCCTCTGCTAATCCCACAAAGCTGTAGCACACTAGACTATGATCCACCCCCCAAAAAATGAAGCATTCCTAACAGTACTCTCCACTGCTACATTGAGATGCAGGAGGGGGAATACATCCTCCTCCCTCCCTTTACTCCCCCATTCAAGTACACAGCCAAGCAAAGCTTTTGTACAAAGCACTACAATATGACATACACATTAAATAAATAAGGGTAACTCCAGGGCAGAAGGAATGAGGAGAAAAGGTGCATGTGACAGTGAATTTGCTAGGCTTTCTACCATTAAACTACAGTGTGAACAAGTTGTCATTCTCTTCCACCCAGTGGGTAATGAAATCAATTTTAGCATTTGCAATACTTAGAATTACACAGTGTTGAAAAGCAACCCCAAAAAACATACACTGTATAAAACAACGGTTATAAAAAGTACTTGCATCTCCTTATTTCCAGTCTGTGGCTTTATTTCCATACCCTACTCTTTTCTATCGTGCTCATAACAACTGTACTCACCATACAGAAGTCCTGAGCATTCCAGAAGTCTGCTCACAGAAGTGGGACATGTTGGCCCACGGTGAGAATTTCCATCTTTAACAAGAGTCTTGCCACAGAGCAAATCCCCTCTCACACTTGCACAGTTGACTTCAGGTAGGATTTAACCTGCAGTAGGGAAAAAGGCAACTGTATATTTACTGTAAAATATAGTTTGTAGGAATGCAAGTGGCTTAAGAGAGCTGGAAGGAGGACAACTCATTTGAAGCCTGTCACTGCTGTTGACAGGCCAGGTGACAACTGGTGTCACCACCACGTGTGTACGCACCTCTCCCTCTGTCTTTGTTACACTTTGCCATTTTCCTGGGACAACTGACGTATTGTCATGAGGCTGTTAAACACCTTGCTGAAGGTGTTTAGGAGCCGCAATCAAACATGAAAAGCCACACAATTCTGAGCAGTACAAGTCAAGAAGCCACTCACCCTCTACGGTTACATCAATGAAAATAATAGTAAAAGAAATGAAGTACTTTGCAAGGTGATGAGGGACTTGGACATCACGGAAGTAATCGATCTGCCATTTAAGAGTCAAAATACCAGAAGAGAAGCTAGTGAAGAGGGGGAAGCCACAAGGCAGCCCTGTCAGGGAGTTGGGGGGCTCAGCTAAGGGTCGGTTTTCCAGCTGTTCCCTCAGCGCAGGAGCAGCCACACGCTGGCACCGGCCGGGGCTCACCGGCTCCGGCGAGAAGGAAGGCCCCGGGCGGGTGGCGCAGGGCAGCCCCGGCCCCACGCCTCACAGGGCGGGCAGGGCAGGCCCGGGCCCGCCGCGCCTTCCTCTGGAAGATGCAAAGTCGTCTGCGCTTGACGCTGGCGGACCCCAGTGAGGCTCGGTGACTGAACTGGTACCGATTCGCCAGGTGAACCGAGCCACTCGCCCCCCCCGCGAGGAAGGGCTCGGCGGCCCGGGCGGGTGCCGCGCTCCGCGGGGAGGCTGAAAGCGACGGGGCAGGCGACAGCACTGCCGGGCGGCGCTGAGGCAGCGAGGCCGGGACTGCCGGGATCCCCCAGCGACCCCCGGCCTCACCGGCAGCCGCCCCGGGCTGAGCCGGGAGAACTCAGGGCAACCCCAGCACCCTTGGGGAGGGCTCCCGCCAGGGACCGAGCCCCGCGAGGGGCCGGGGCCATGCACAGGCCGGCTCGGAGGACTAGAAATCCAGTGGTTAATTCCCTGATAAGACACTGTTCGAGCTTTTAAGAACTACCCAGTTTAACTGGCAACTCATTTTTGTATTTGTTTTGCAAAGTGCTTGGTAATCAATTACCAATTACTTGGGAAAAATAAGTCAAATTGAGCGCTTTGCACATCTCCACATCGGCGGGCCATGTGCAGGCACCATCGGGCACGGGCTGGACTCCTGCAGCACAGCTTTTCTTCACCGATTAGAACAGCCATATTTGCTTTCCAAGTCCATTTCGCTCTTCTGCACCTGCTCCTGAGGACAGGGGCATTTTGAAGTGAAGGACATTGAGGGAATAGTCGCAACTTTTGCTACAGCTTGATAAAAGGCAGTGGAATGAATCTGAAAGGTATTTCCTGCACATTCTAGGTGGAGAGAGGGTAAGGCTCTCTTCATACAGCTTTAGGTTAATAAAACCTGCACACTCAGTTTCTAATGACTAAAGCAAATGTAAAGAACCATCTTGAACACTAATGAACACCTCTCATATGGTTCAATTTATGACACTGAAACATAGGTCAATAAAAGTAAATGTTTAAGTGTAATTATTACTTTTAAAAAGTGTTTCTCTACCTGAAGGTTCCCCACAGTTCCTACAGAAAGATTAATGGATAATACTCACCCCTCTCAATAATCCATGAGCATATTCCCAGGTGTTTCTGTATATTTGGTTTAGCACCTAGTGATTTCCAATAAGACCCAGTTTCTGGAGTAAAAAAAAAAAACCCACAACAAAAACCTGCATTTTAACTTGCTGACAAAATAGGTGTATAACGAAGTGTAGTAAGATTATTTTTCACTTTTCTTCCTTTGAGAAGGATACAGAAGTTTTAATGCTCGAGAACAGCCTGAATACTCAGACTTCTCCATGTTGGCTACAGAGTGGCCAAGTCAGTTGTCAGCACCCAGCCTGAGAACGCAGGCACATAGGATGTCGTGGCATCCATATAAAAGCTACAGAAGGCTACCTCTCCTTTCTTCAGTTTCAAGAGTTTTCTTCCACTCTGTCCTCTAATTGACATACTTTAAAACTTGGTGAAGACTCTGTTCCCCATCGGATTTCCCCAGAAGACTGTGTAGTGTTAAGAGTTCAGACATGGTTCTTTGCTGCATTGTATAATCGAGTTGCTTCACATTCCAAGAAGCTTTTGTGTTATTTTAGAGCTGTCTTGAAGAAGACCATGCAACTAGTCTCAACTGCAATAGTATGAAACATCTGGGAGCAGGATTATTTCTGTCATGTGCTGCCAAAATAATATTTTGCTTATGGAATTAAAATTTTAGGGATTTTCCCAAATCCACATAATGTTCTTGAGTGCTTAAATTTGCATTATGACATTTACATTAGCATATACACGTGTAAAAGACCATCTTGCCAGCCAACTCCTATTGGTTATTCAGAAGCTTAACTCCACCTAAAGCTAGGATTAACGTATGCTCCTGAAACAGACTTCAGTTACAGTAACAGATTTTCTTCAGCTAAGTGCTTTTTCCCATCTGCTCTTACAATCACATCTGCAAGTCAGTGTCTTCAGCGATCACCTTGCCATGATTATGGATGCCTTCCCAACTCCCTAGACAGAGACCTATTCCCTGTTTTCTAGTTGTGCTATTTCTGTATACTTTGAGGTTTCAGCTCCTTAGTGGAAGTGACCACAGCAAAATGCTGAATATAATGGAGTAAATGAATTATTACTTGTCCTAAACTCTTTTCAAATACAAATGCTTCCTGAAAAAACAAACCAGCTTCTAAACACTTCGCCCATATATACAAGCTAGTGCAGTACACAGGTAATATAACTCGGTGTTGTTAATTGCAATGTTTATTTTAACTCTTTCAGCAAAAATAAGCTCTCCTGCTAAGAGGAATGTTTTGCTATATTGTTTCTAGGTGTTATAGCAGGCAGACCAACAGGCCATTGCTGCCGCTTAGCTACAACCCCATACGAGAACCGAAACATTTTATCCTTAATTCTTGTAGTTAGAAATAATCAAGAAAATACTAATTGTATGAGAACCATTCAATACAACTTTCTTGGATTTGTTGACAGTCAAAACAATAGTAATACAGAATGTGAACTATCCATGCATTTCAGTTGAATTGGAAGTTGAAACTATATTGTTTGCTCCTTCAGTGTTGAAAGCAGAAACAACATGCTCATATGCAGCTTCCAAATTATTTCCCACACCACTCCCAACACTGATAGTTCCCAAATGCCCTTTACTCGGCTGCCAGAACTTCTCACTTCCCTGTGACAACCTCTACTATATACATTAACACAAATCTGTCACATCAAAAATGAGAAAGGGAGGGCAGTGTAAAACTCAGTTTACTATCCAAATATCTGACAGAGGATGTATCGTAACTGCATCAGTAAATTTCAGACTTTGTGAAAACTCTTGTTGATTATACTAGGAAAAGTTGCAGCAGAATACCAAGTACCAAAGCCCCCCAGCTTCATCAGTTCAACATTACCTCAACAAGCCTGATCTGCACCAGTCACCATAGACTACCTGCACTTGCTATTCCTTAGAACAGGTTCATATGCTTTTGGCTTTTGTCACCGAGGCAGACACTCTTGAATAATTGCGTTGGAAAGTAACTGCCCTGCAATGGTCTCAGAGAAAAAAGGCTCCAAAAGCTGCTTGCCCAGGCCTCCATGCTGCGGTGCTGGAAGTGGTATCATTGCTGCTGGTCTCGGAGTTGCCCACCCACTGCAGCCCCACTCCGTCATCAGGTGAGCCACTGTCTCTGGGTGGATCACAACTCCAAGGGCTGCTGTTCCACACCACTGCAGGGACCTGCTCTTCATCCCAGAGTTTACTTGCTTAACCTCTCTCACATTTAACCTAAGATTTTTCCTATTTTCTACCTTCTTGGTAAGAATAAAATCAACGGCTTCACCATCCAGGAGAAAATTGTCAGACTGATAACTGCATGGATAAAACAATAAACAAAAACCTAATTTCCCACTTATGTGTTGTACTAATTGATTGTTTTGTTTGAGCAAGTTAAAGGGACTGCCCGGAAACATCCATCAGAGCCTAGTAAATGCCTCTTCACAACCCCAGAAGGGAGCACGGGCCTGGCTGATCACTGGCAAGGCTGATGGTCAAAGTTAATTGACTTCCAGGAAGCTAGCAGAATTCAGGGTTCATCATTAAATCCTGTTGGCAAGCCTTTAAGCTCAATCATATTTTCCTTTCAAGTAAAATGGTCTCTCTACAGAAATGTTTTCCCCAGAAATATACTCATTTGTGTCTCTAGCGGAATCCTCATTCAGCACAAGACCTCTTTTCTAGTCAATCCCCCATAGCCTCACTTCCTTGTTTTAAAATCTCTTTAAAGAGCATGACCATGATTTCCTGAAGCAATATTAAATGAGATCATAACATTCACACACCGAATAGAATTTCTCTTCTCACACTCACCTCCTATTATAACCCAAACTACGTAACACTGTTGTTCATTATATATTACCTACTGCTCCCACATATTTTATGCTCCATGCTTAGTTTTAATACTCTATTCACATATCATTCACAAAATAGTCGTTTATTTTATTTTAAGTGCCAAAACCATGCAGCTAACAAGCCTTTAAGTTATCAAAGCTGTTACGAAGGTCATATTTGCTTTTGTTTCCTTAAGAGTTATGTATTACATGTATCTTTTGGGAGTTTTTGTTCCTGATCATTCACATGGGAATGTATATGACCTTTTAACTCTTAATAAGAGTTTATGCTACATCATATGTACATTCTCCATCCTCCTCCTCTCTTACTTACCTGAATTGAGTGAACTTAGTCATCTATTCATAGGCCTTTAAAAGGCTCCAGACCTCACATACAATATACTGTGTTCTTTCATGAATTATTCAATGCCAGCGTTCTTCCATCATCCATCTCTGGCTGGCTCTATTTCTTGCCTTCTATTGAGGTCTTGACTTACGAGCAGAATCTCCTGTTATTCTTTTCTCGATTGTCACACTTTATTACAATTAATATTAATTATATGGATTCTTGTCCAATATGTAGCTTTCTGGGCATAAAAGATTGTCATGTTGTAATGTTCAGGTTTTTTCTCTGCAAACTTCCATGTAATAAAGCATTCTCCTGTCAGGAGCTGTCAGCACCACATATATCTACTTGATAATAACCGTGCAGTAATAGAGTTAGCTAAAGAAGTTGTGTGCAAGCCGACATGAATTCCCATAGAGAAGCCAATCTTGTAGCTGATCCATGATTTCCTATGGCTGACACGCAGTTAAACACAAAGTGTTGCAAACAGCCTGCTTGATGAAACGAGTAACCTGTTACAGCCTTGAAAGAAATGCTGGCCTAGGATGTTAAACTTCTATTGGAGGCTTAGGTATAATAAGTAGATTCTGACAAATACTGTTCACACAAATGTTTGCAGAATGAGAGTGTTCCATGAATATTAATGAAAACACATTCTCCTGAGCATTCGCAATCCACACAGTAAGTGTAGGAGTCCCTGACCCTTCAAGTGCCTTGTCCATGTTAGAGACAAATCTGGTGTGATTTTAAGCTATTTTATCCCATGGCTGAAAAAAGTAGGAACACTATTTTAGCTATACAGGTCAAAATCCACAGCAGACCCAACAATAATTATAGGAAGCAGTGGAGAGAAAACCTAGAGTTGTTAGAAGACAAGCAACAATTAGATATTCTGAACATTCTCATATAATATCACAATATCATTGACTTCAAAGGTGGCCATCAGTTATGGGTTACAAGCAGATTAGCAATAAAACACCGGACTATCTCTTAAGCCTGATTAAAGGGTCACAACTTGGACTGAAAACAATGAAGAAAAAAACAGTCTAGAATCAATTGGTCAATGTGCAGTAATGGCAGATACAAAAGAAACCCACCATGCCGTACGGCAAGGAAAAGGTAACACGGAGTGGTGCAGTGTGATGATAGGAAATAGCATCAAAATTCAAAAATGCATCATGTTGTGTGGGAGACATTCAGGGAAGTGAAGGTAACAACAAAAAGGGACCGAAAGATGAAGATTCAACTTGGCATGCAGCTGTGAATTAGAAGCAAAGTATGATTAAAATAATTCAAGCTGGACACATGGTGAGCATAACTAGAGAAGAACAAGCATTCCTGCCCCACCTGGTAAGTACAGAGTAATCCTTTCCTCTCAGGTAGGACCCAAAATTAAATATGAGAAATCAGAGAGCATCACAGCCCAATGATGTCTATTGGCATGGTACTGGCAAGCAGCCAAGGAGAAAAATAAAATCTGTGTTTTCTCAAACTATTTCTAACTACTATAATGAAGCATTCATTCCTTGCTGCAGCAATATTTGCAGTAAAAGGAGTAATACAGCTAGAGAGCACTAGTTGAAAAGCATACTAGTGAGCACATGTAGTTATCAGGACAAATGGAGATCAAGTATAGATGTGCTGGGTTTTACCAGCTGACCTAAACATGCAATACCCTAAGGGGAAAAAGTAAAGCCGAGGACATGATATTGACAGTCTGTTGCAGTTGTCATCCTGCCAGCCAAAGGAGCCACCGGATACACAGCAACGATTCCACTTCCCAACAAAGCTAACATGGAAGGCTGCAGAGTATCAGTGGTCTGTGACAAATGCTCAGTTATCCCATCAGGCATTTGTATCAACAGCACCTTCTCTGCTTGAAGGTCAGCACATGTTGTTTTTGCTGCTTTGGAATTGTCTATAGTCCCGATTTTCTTTTTCCTCTTGCTAATAATACCTATAAATTGTGTGCTGTTGTTTATGTTTCCTGTTTACTTCAGAGACACAAATATTTTAAGAATTGAGGCAGTGAAGGCATCTAATGTAGGAAGGAAAATATTAGAACATACAGAAAAAGAAAAAAAAAGTCAAGTTCTAGACCATAATACTAGTTACAACTTGACTGCCAATGGCTACATTGTAAGATCAGCCAAGACCTGCATTTTTCCCTAATGGGATCAGAAAAATACTGGTTTTGTGTCTAAATGTGTGTGCATAAAGTCCCATTTGGATAATAGAACCGTTCATCTTATCCTTAACTTAAAAACGGCTCAAAGAAAAAATTTAATCCAGAGTGGCTGGCAATTTCCACAATTTTTTTTCACATCATGTGATTGAAACAGATTACCAGTAACAAAGCATGAACAAACTCATTAATGGGTTTTTCTACATCAAATAACCCCTTTCTAGGCACGATACGCACCGCAGAAGTCCTGCAGGTTCTAATGTGCTTCATGATAGTAGAGAGCAAAGCAAAATGTGTTCTTTTAAATTTGTGCTGACTAGACAGCTTATTTCCATCACAAAACTAGAATAGCAGAATGGCCTTGGAAGAAATTTAAAAACAATTTCTTAATATGTAAAAAAAATTTTACTAACTTTGGCATATAGTTGCACCTGCACGATGTATTGCCTCGGTAGTCAGGTTTGTCAACTGAAGTTAGTAAGGGACCATAACTATGAGTCTGAAAGCTTGTTTTCTGCTGGAGAAATTACACTTCCAGTACCCTCCAGTAACCTCTCAGGGCACAAGCAGAAAGGTCAGCATAGAGAGAGATTACCCTTCACAAGAGGAAAATGTTTGCCTCTCTCCAAGGATGAGTTTTTTTTGTTTGCAATCACACCAAAGTGCCTATCCATGGGGACGGGAGGGGAGTGTCTAACAGCAGCAAGGAAAGTGATAATAGATTAAAAATAAAGACATTAAAATATATTAGCGTGCCTATGGCATAACATTATGGACACTCCTCAGCACATTTATCAGACTGATCAGTCCCCAAAGTTGTATAGTACTTAATTCTTTTGAAAGATTTTTTTTTTTAAAAAGCATTGTCCCAGGGTAACTGGATATCTTCCAAATTTATTTCCTGTGATTCACAAAGTAGTTCTGTTACAAATACCAGAAATCAGGACTCAGCATGCAAATGAACTATTGCAAAGCAAACTGGGGCATGAACTTACAGCACATGGGCCTCTCCAGCATAACTGGAGAACGTACCTCGTGCAGGCCCTCCCCCAGCAGGAAACCTGTGACACCAGGGTAAGAACCCGCACTCGGGCAAGTGCCGCAGAGGAGCTGATGCACTGTAACACACACCCGGCTTTCTCTCTCAATGTTTTATGCGCCCATGTCCATCAGAGCACCCTGTCACCTAGTGCAATGAGACACCCTAACAACCAGCCTGAGCTTCCTTTTGAGGTAAAAATTCACCACTGAAACCCTATGCCTTGCAACAACTTACAAAAAACACATGCAGGTTTTGACATTTCTGGGCTTTTGATCAGTCAAAGCAGTTATCTGCTTTAAATTAATTTTCAGTAGTTACAAGAATTTTCCAGGTAAGAGACATTATGCAAATATTTAATGTCATTTAGTCACACCTCAAAAATAATATTGTTAAGCAAACTTGAGCACAGGTGTGGACTGTATCCTGATCCAGACCTCCCCGAATACACTTAAAACCAGAACTGTGTTCCATGGGCACTGGATGGTTACTGTGATTATGTTGATATCAGTACAGTAATTAAATACTGGATATCTTTGAAACCCAGTCTGTGGTGTCTTGTCTCGAGTCACTTCTGACACTCTGACACTTCTGACACTGACACTGTGCTGTTTAAAAGTTTCCCACAAACATGTTAACTTATCCATTAAAGTATAAGTTACCTTACCCTGCTTCTTTCTAGATGCAGGAGGCTACTTGCATCACTTCCAAAACGTTCTTCTCTCCCTCCTGGACTGAGCAGTGCCCAACAGAGCTAACATTTCCATCAAGACCACCTTATCAACAGCTGCTAGAAAAGGTATTGCTTCCCACCTCACCAAAAATCTGGCTGTAACAGACAGAAAGCCCCATCTGGTGCTGCCTTTGCCATACTCATGTCAAACAAGAGGACTGCAGTCCAACAGCAAACTGCCACCAGTTTACACTGGCCAGTAGAGCTCATGGTCATCACCACAGCACCAGGTACATGGCGTAAGGACTGTGTGAAGAATGTGATGTTGTCAGGAATACATCTGTGCTAAGTAAATCCAGTCCCAGCACACAGTCTGCCAGGAAGGCTGAAGCCAGCGACAGAGCCAGCACCAGCTCAGAATGGCAGAGGGACACCCTGCGCCTGGACCCCCAACACCCACAACAGTGCCCTGGAGAAGGGGGCACGTCTGCCTCAAACTGCATTTGTCCAAACCAAGCCATTGCCACTCAAAGTCTCCCGGTCCCCTTAAGAGGACAGTTTTTCCTTTAAATTAATGCAACTGGACACAGCTATGCCTCTAGAGCCTGCCAAATTTACTCTGAATACAAGTAGGATGATATTCCCTTCTGCCATTTCATTCGTGCTGATACACTTTAGGTTGTGCATCCATAGAAGAATCTCATCATAAAACTCTCTAAATTCATTTCTCAAGACACACAGAAAGCAGCTGAGGGAAGGGAATTGTGTGTTTCAATGCATCTAATTTAAAAACAAATGTACATGCACCAACAGAAAATGTTTACAAGGGAAACATGCACAAAACATGACCTGACATATTTATCACCTTCTTGTATTGATGGGTGGGCATCCACTCACCTTTCCTTAACAGCTTTTGCCAGGCAATAAGGAATGAAGCAAATGGCAGATTTTATTTTTTTTAATAACTTTTTACCAGACTGTTATGATAGTGAACATGATCATGTCTGTTCCCTATTCTGGGCTAATAAATCTTATTCAAGACTTTAAAGTTACACTGATACATACTCCCTCACCATTAGCCTGGCTTGAAACAACTAGCTTTCAGGCAATAAAGGTACCAACACACAACAAATATTGAGAGAATTGGACCGGTCTAGTTTACCCCCCATGCAAGTCCCACCTGCTGAACAAGATCTGCCTCCTCGTACTAGAGCCTGAGAAAGCAAGGCACTTAAAGCAGGACCCTTATACTACATTTGTCCAAGTAGTTTCAGATGCACTTAAGCAGTATAAAGCATAAGGCAGTTATGCTTTCATCAGATCCAAGTGTGAGATTTATTTTTTAGTTCATATTCTAAATTTGGCACAACTTGCTACTTTATGTCAATAAAATACATCATCTTTTTGTATTGATGTTTGCTTAATTTGCAAATTCAGTAGATACACATGACACTCAAGGCATAATGAATCATGCATTTTTATAATGAATCCAATGGTGAATGTAAAAATCACTCTTTGATCTTTCTTCTAACAGCCCAGTTATTCCTGGATTTATACATAGTAAGTGTTTACGGATTACTTTCAATTAAACAACCTGTTTTACTTTCTATTTTGTTATAAAAGTAAACCCTTTTTAGACTACAATGAAATAACGCATGGCTCACTACTACTTGAGTAGGTGGAAGTTTAAGCTCCTGATCCTTGATTTGCGTTACTGTTGCCAAAAGACTGCCCCAAACCCAGCAAACCATCCTCATTAGGACTGGGCAAAGAGGACCAGCGCATGAAAGTTAAAACAAGCACAAAACTACAAGCATTTTGCCATTTCTCTGCTCATTCTGCCCCACTAACAGTATCAGAACAAAAAAAACGACAACTTGGTAACTTGCACCATTCCACAAAGTTCAGCAAAAGAAAATCTATTCCATGCTGCTGTTACCAGTCATAGACCTGAGTTGAAGCATCACAGGATGCAGACAAACGTGGAGACCAAGGAAGAGAATAAGCTACAGCAATGGTTTGTGGCAGCTTACACCTTTAACATACTCCGATAACTCACTTGTTTCCTTTTTGTTGTACAAGTGCCCTTTCGAGCCTGCTCTGCAGCCATGAGAGCTTTACAGTTCCCTAAAAGGTCTCTCGCACCCCCATCTAGGGCTGAAAGCCTCACTGCCGAATTTTCCTAACCCCTATCTAGGGCTGAAAGCCTTACTGCCAAATTTTTCTAATCTCTCACTCCAGTTGTTTTGTCTTCCCTGTTGTGTCACTTCTTGCTCAATCACCTATGATGCTGCTGCTGTTCCTCTGCGAGGTTGTGAGGAACAGAGAAAGAAAGGCTGGAAGAAGTTGGAATGATGAATCAAAGCAGCACTGCTCCAGCTCCTCCATAACGTTATGGGCAGATAGTTTTGAAGCAGTTTTCCTTCTTTCTTGAAAAAATGTGCCTTGGTACCCATTTCCTCTGGCAGTTTTCTCAGAAATTCATGTGAGCCATTCTGGAGAAGGCAATTTATATTTGCAAGGACAGATGAAAGATATTACTGGATTTCAAACGTGGATTGCAAATTTATGTTCTGGTGAACTGTAAGTGCCATTTGTTCCACAAATAAACACCCACTGATTGCAGAAAGCAATAGGGCTCTTTCATACCTGCTATTATGTTGCTACAATTGCTTGAACAGGGATACAAGCACAACTCATATTTCTCTGAAGCTATTTAATTAAAATATAATGCATCCTCTAGATCTTAGCATGGAATTAATTCAGTAAACCATTTACTAGCAGAAAAATATTGGACACCATATTGTCATCTGTGCAACACCTACACAGTGAGATCTGCTTTGTTCTGGGCACTCAGAAGAGAGGACAAGATGCCTAGGCTGTGATTTAATTAAGTTTCCATTTTATTAACTCACTACATCTGGGAAATGTCAACAATAGCTTTGGTCAGCATGACGCTGACCAAAGATCCCATCAGCTGTGGAGAACTGCTGTTTCTCACTCACATTCACTACTGTGCATTCCCTACAAGTTACTCGGACCCTGCCAGAGTGACATGTTGTGAGCTAGTTAAGTAGATGGACAAGGGTGCTCTCTCCAGACGTGACAATTTTTACAGTGTGTCTCACCCTGAAACAGCCTTGGGTTACCTGTTTGTAAGCAAGGGATCACACATGAAACAAGCATCTCCACTGCCAATGTAGGTGTACTCCAGACAGGCAAAATTCTCCGCTATTAATCTAGAAGCTAGAAGGAAAAGTGTCTTTGCAGTGCTAAAGTCAGGAACTCCTTATTAAAGGGGTGATGGAAAAGTCAGAGGAGTGGGTCCCTTCCCTCCCTCATGCAGCATACCAACATCCAGGCTGTTCCACACCCTTTACAGTACCAGGCTATATATCAAAGAGGGAAACCCGAAAGGAATTTTCCTTTCCCCACATTCAAGCACGGTCCTCTACCTGGGCACTGCAGAAGTCACACTGAAAATGAACTCCCAAGTCCTCACCCCAAAGAAGTTTAATTGCTTTAGATGCACTTACTGCCCAGTAACTGCCCAACCTAACTCAAAGATAATATAGAAGGTAAGATGCTTACAAAACATGAATGTATGTGCATATACATAAATCCCATATCTTAAGCTATGTCTGAAATCATTAGAGGTAAATAATGCATGTAGGTGTTCAAAGCAAGCAACCTCAGCTTTTCAGTTCCAGCTACCAAAAGCTGTGAGTTTATACTCCAGTCTACTATAATGAAATACTTATAAAAAAAGATTTCTAGAAAAAATAAAGCTTAGGAGTAGTTATCTTCTAATTGGAGTAATGACTACAAATGATTAAAAAATTTCTGCATAACTGCTAAAGGTAAGGCATGCAGTAAATCTCCAGTCCAAATGGCATCTTGTTATGTGGAACTTCAAATCAAGTGGAACAAACAATGGTTAGAGGCATGTTATGTTCCGCATAATGCTCTTTTGTATCTATTGTTTAGCTTATATACAGATCCATCTTGAATCTAGTTAACTAGTAATTAAGGCTCTGCAAAATTCAGTTTTGTTGGAGATACTGCTGCAATACACACCAATTCATTTCACATGCTTTTGCAGAGGTCTTATTTTGCTTATTTGCCATTACTTGGAAATAGACATCTTGTATTGCAATTCGAATTTACAAAATACATTAGCTTTACTTCTTGTGGCTGGTATAAGAGACTTGCCCTTGAAAAACAGAATCATTTTGATGCCTGGAACGGGCTATTTCACAAGATATTCATTTCATTCTTTTCCTAGAAAATTCATGTACCAGCACTGCTGCAAAAGTGTCCATTAACATAGGTCCCTTTGTGAATTAACTTGAAAAGCTTTTTGAATTCTGAGTAGAATTTTAGTATGAATACTTTGCATAGCATACGCTAATTTTGCAATTAGGACTAAGTATTTCTTTGTTTCCTTTAACTAGTTTCAAGGACACTAAATATCTACTGAAACAGTATATCGTTTTTCCTAAGAGTTACCTAGTTAATGTCCTACTTTATGACACTCCTTGTATTTTTGGGATTCCAACACATTAGTTAATATCAAAATGCAGTTTGAGTGCCTTGTATCTGAAGTAAAATCTGTTGAAAAAATTAAGTGTAAAAAGCCCCAAATTCAGATTGACATTTTTCTCTCTTGTAAGAGCTGAGTAAAGCAAGCAATTTACAAAACATTCTTTACTGCTGGTCTTTGCAGTTCAAGTAGCCAAAGTGAAAATAAAGAACTCTGGAAAGCACCTTTCTCACTCCAGTTTAGAAAACAACTAGGCAATGAAATCTGAAAACCTTGCACCTTTACCCAGTATGTTAACTTTTAAAAAGCTTTTGAATGTATCTGGCTTAAGCTTGTTTTGATGTACCAGGTTATGCCAACATAATCAAGAACACACCGACAGTGTCAGCAGCTTCTGTTATCTAGTCTCACTGCAAGGCTGATACAGTAGAAACATCTCCCAGTCTTCCCACTGTGAACACCAATAACATATCAAACGATCACCAGAAATAGATCTCCCAATCAAGGTTTGTTTACAAAATAAATGCATTTGATGCACCCCACACAATCCCGTTAATTTCCATGCAGTATCTTCTATAGCTAAAACTCATCCTTCAGCTTTTCCCATCTGGTCTGCGCATTGATTCTAACTTTCTCAGCACTCGCCCATTTATTCCAGCATCTCCCCAGAACTAATATACCACTTCCCCAAAACTTTAGTATACCATTAAATACTTAATATCATTCACAATCATATTTTCAGCCATCACATTTGCACATTCAAGTGAAACACAAGCCAGAAGCTACTAAACCCGGTCAGATCACAGAGTTATGAAAACAGCATCTCTCCCTGTGCTTGCAGACAAACCTGGGATAGAGGAAGAAGAAAGGCAGCACACTAGAAGCTCTCATTACCACCGCCAGTCTCCTTCCTTCATCCCTCTTCTCTCCAGAAGTTCCCCACATCTGGCTGCTACACTGAGAACATACCACACAATTTGAGATAACAGAGATAAGAGACAAGATTGGCCAAAAGCTACAGGCTAGGGCAAGGTGTTATGCGAGTCTCTTGACAGACTCCTCATCCTTTATGCAAAGGTAGGCTGAACCCTGCCTGAAGGGGAGGGCAGGTGCTGTGCCAGCCCAATAAACAGGACTGCACGTCCCGAGAGCTGCAGAGAGGCAACTGTCTGAACAGGCTGCCGTGATCAGAACAGTATGTACCTGCCCGGGGAAGCTGACTCACTCCAAGGTTTCTGCGCAGGTTGAATAAAGGAGCAGAAGACAACAGGAGAAGCTTGGTAGCACTGTCTGGGTTTTGGGGGAGAAGCGTGACATATGACACGAGGTCTGGAGTAGCTATCAAACTGGATAATCTGCTGACAACCCATCCAGGAGCTCCGTGGGAATGATTGTCCTCAAGCTGCAACTACTTGAAAAAAAAAAAAAGTGTTTTGAATACAGAGTTGGTCTACTTGAGTCATCCTACATTCTATAGGCAGAGCTAACCCTACCCATGATTTTTTGGCTTAGCCTAGTCTGAAATACTGGAGCTGCATCTATTGTGCAGAGACCTCTCCTACCAGGCCATCAGATGTCCCCGAAGTCCTAAGGTAGAGTTGGAGAGTATCAGCCTGTACGCTCGCGTCAAACCTGTCTTTGCAATCGAAGTCTGAAGCAACAAAGCACAAAATGATGTTAACCTTTGAGAATAAAAGGTCACATGCCTCCAGCCAAGCTTTGTAT
The DNA here is from genome assembly GCF_964199755.1 of Larus michahellis. Taxonomy (NCBI): domain Eukaryota; kingdom Metazoa; phylum Chordata; class Aves; order Charadriiformes; family Laridae; genus Larus; species Larus michahellis. Next base: position 18,996,665 of record NC_133904.1, read on the forward strand.
GATTTTCCTTCTCAAGTAACAGCTGGCCTGCCATTGTCCTACAGCCAGCCTGGCCTACAGACAATCACAGGACAAAAATTAAGGAAATACTCTCCCTGCAGCAGGTCAATATAGGCAACACACAACTACTATTGCAAATATTGTCTTCCATTTTCCTCCATTTTTACTGGATTTTCTCTGCTCTAGTTGAGAGTTGAGCACATCTAATCTAATCTTCAAAAGACACTGGTATCTTGTTTCTGTATGGCTGAATATCAGCCATCAGTAGCAGAGAATCTCAAAGTAACTTTAAGTAATTTCACAGATGTGCTCCATAGGAATAAAAGTACAAAGATTCCTGCCATACCCAACCTGACAGTGTAAGAAAGTTCACCGGAAATCGCTGTTTCCACCTGGCCATCCCAAGTTCCATGCTTAATAGAATTAAGGACAGCTGACAAATCTAATTAAGCCATCATGGGCATCTTATCCTCATCTTTTACTAAGTCAAAGGAAACTACCACTTACTTTATATTACGGTAGTATGGACAGAAAATAGTACAAAGTCAGTAAACACATTAGTCCCTGCATGGAGAAACAGTCCCTCCCCCCAGAGGAACTAATTGCCTAATTAGAAGATCCTGTTCTTTTTACTGCTCCTCAATCATAGTGCAAGAAAAAGGCTATTTGAACTTGAATATAAGCTTCATGTGTTTATGTATTGCTATGCAGGTTATTTATACATTATGCAGCTCAAAATCTAGCCAAGGTTATTTAAGCTCATGCTCCTTTGAGATTAGATGTAAGGGAATTAAAGGTGTTTTGTAATTTAAATTCTTCTCTCCCATAAGTATTATATATGCACCTGTCACAGAATAACTGGCCTCATTAAGGAAAATTTAGTCCAGGGGGGACAGTGTACATGTGGCCTCCTACCTCTGGGCCAAGCAAATGACCTGTGCCACCAAGGGAAGCTGGATTGGCTACGGAAGAGGAAGATCACAAAGCACCATCAAGGAGCAAGGGTGAACAGAAACAGAGGGGTGAAAGACTTGCACAGGGATTCTAGGGGGACAATGATGACAACAGAACAAGCCATGAGGAATTCAGGAATAAAAAAGTATCTGAGAGACAGGAGCTTCCTCCTCATCCCTTCTAAAAGCACCAAAGGTCATAAAGAGGTGAAGGAACCAAGTACCTATATATTAATCCTCAAGCAAAATGAAACCCTGCAGTGCAGACACTCTAGTACCTTATATGGCTTCAACAAAGTCTGCTCATAGTTTAATTGAAAATAAATATTGGCTAATGAATATGAGATCAAACATGACCTGAGGCTGGTTATCAGTCATTCTGGTATGTAGATAAAACAGTGCAGGACTGTGATTGACCAGAAAGGAGCAACAAGAGCAAGTCTGGCAGCATTTTAGCCTACCTTAAAGTTGTAAGCCATCCTGCACAAATATTATGTCTTTCTATTTTACCAGATGGCTGCTATCATAAAAGGAGTCTTTGGTCCCTGTCACAACTTTTCATCACTGTGTACAAAATACAGCAAATATTTGCATCTTTTAGCATCAGTTACAGAGAATTTGCCATCGTCTCTGGTGTGTACGGTAACATTGTATGATAACATGATCGGACTGATGAATAATGCTTTATGCCCAAGAAGATCTACCAACAATTTTTCTATATCGTGTCTCATTCAGATTACAAGGTAAGCTCTTTCACTCAGATAGCATTTGCTCTTCGCTCTTATGTCATTCTGAAAGATACGTGTATTTTATTTGATTCATCTTGCCTTGAACTGGAAAAGAGGATTCATTAGGGTCACAGCAATGAAGCTGGCTGTGACACAGACAGATGACTACACAGCCCCAAGTTCTATGCTGTCTTGACCAGGTGAAGAGGTGTTGGTGCACTGGGAACAGTATTACCTGCTGACCAAACACTGCCACTCTGCTGCAGCCACACTTGCAAAAAAACCCAACCCCTTCCCAAGTTAACAATATGGATATTAATCCTAAAACTACATTAAAAATGTATATCTACATTGTTGCAAGCCTGCAGTTTATTTTCTTCCTGTGTACAGAATTGCATGCCAATAATGTGAACCAGATAGCATCACACCCACTGCTACAGCTCTGCAGAAGTAGGTGGTGTTGGTGATAATGGATGGCAGAATCACACTAAACATTGTAATCATGCTCCCAGAATTGCAGTACCTGAGAAGTGCAGTTAACACCAAGAATATCTTGCCAAGAAGATGCCAGGAAATTTAACAAGTACGGAACTTCAGAACTTTACTTTTTCAAAAGCGGAGTACTGAATCCTCACAGAACCACTGGCAGGGCATATTTTATAACTGCCAGAATTTTTCATTAAACAGGTAAAAATTAAAGTGTAGAACTAACAGCTGCTAGAACACTGACGTGCCCAAGATGAGGCTAGTTTCTGGTATTAAGAATACATCACTCATCTCATACAGTACAACTAGTAAGCACTGACTGAAATTCACCTGTTTACACATACTATTACCACATAAAACTCAATCATCAGCTTGCATTTAAGCAATTAAAAGCTTCTGTTTAAACTTTGAATTTGGCAGAATTAACAGAAATCTTAAGCAGTCCGCATTAATATAAAATTAAAACAGCCTACAACACTCAGAAGTCCTCCAACTGTTCCTCGTGACTAATTTCCAAATCTTGCACTTGCTGCTCACATCCAAAAGGACAGAAAGCAGAAGGTTTAGAAATAAAGACAAAAGTAATTCCTTCTGTATCATTTACCTTCTCCTAGCAGGAAGCCCAGGGAACTGGGAAGTTCAGCTTGCTGCAGGGTTACCTAACCTGGCTGATGAAAACTCCTCAGTTATTCATAAGCCTGTAGATTCATGTATCTGCATATGCCAAATTCTGGAAAAGATGCTTCAAGGTTGTCCATCCGTCCTAATTATCACCTGTCACCACAAACACACAGTGCTTTTTACTGTTACTGATGGACAAGGTTACTACCATCCAGGCAAGCACGATTTGAGTCACTCCTCATTTAAACTTGTGCTGGAATAGAGAACCAAATGCTGCTCCACTGTGGCGGCAGACCAGAGATGGGAACAGACACCACATCCTTGCAGTGTGTCCTAATGCAGTACCTGGTCAGGTTTTCCAGAAGAGCAAGCTTTGCAGGATGTAGGGATTTTCTGCAATATAGTCTTGCCAAAATAGCTCAGCGATGCTGAATGTTCTGTCAAGCACTGTCCTAAGTCCAGATTAGACCCTGTTGGCACACACTAAGCATTAAGACATTTCCTCAAGAAACAATCTGAAAGACAAAGTTATTAAATATCTGTTTCTAATCCACCTATTAAGCAAGGTCCTTATCTATTAAGAAAGGAAACAAAACTCTTCTGTGACTACTTACCAAACCCTTTCACCTCATCTCAGTTCTGCACATGGAAGAGTCCTTTAGACAAGTGTGAGACCTGCAAATATGCTCCATGCTTGTCATCCCCCTCCTTCACTCTTCAGTGCTCAAGCTTGGACAGACCCTTGCTCTGTATTCCCTTCTAAATTTTTATTGTCTTTGCAATTCAAACATTGAAGCCAAGTTTAAGGCCCAAGCAAAGAACACCACCTTCTCTCCGGTGCTCACTGGATTCTTGTCAAAAATTATTTTGTAGTTCTGTCTCATATCTACTCACATTCCTACTTAGGCCCTCCTACTGGGAGCATATCGTGCTGTCTTCCTAAGGTTAAGTGTTGAAAATACATATTCTTTTGGATTGCCTTTTAAAACTGCTTTGTCTGAAAATCAGTAGAAATAGATATTATAGTAACAAAGGAAAGTGTTGCAACAGCAGGAATTAAATATATCAAGAAATTCAATGCATCTGTTCACCTTACAGCTCGGTGGCCTGAACATCGTCTGCAACTGCACGGAGAAAGGCTATTTTACAGTCAAGTATTTAAGTAAACAGACATTCTTGATCTAGCGAATTAAATACAGAAAACTGAGAGGCAGAGGTTGCACACAGAGGTACCATGATTGCCTTTTCCATCAGATGTGGCACTCGCACCCTCAGCCAGCTGGGCCGAAGGCACTGCGGGAGGCAGCCACAGGGGCTGCTCCCACACCAGCCACAGAGGGGAACAGGAGCCCCTTGCCCAGCGCTGGCGGCCGTCTGTGAGACGGCAGAGTGGGCACACACCGCTGCTTTGTGGCTCCTATAGTACACTGTAGCATCCAATTACACTACAGCAGAAGTAGAATATCCTAAGTATGCAATGCAGCCTAAATCCTTTGAAACAGTAATGCTGATATTTTCACAGAATCGCTTGGGTTGGAAGGGACCTTAAAGATCATCCAGTTCCAATGCCCCTGCCCTGGGCAGGGACACCTCCCCCTAGACCAGGCTGCTCAAAGCCCCATCCAGCCTGGCCTTGAACCCCTCCAGGGATGGGGCAGCCACAATTTCCCTGGATGATCTGTTCCAGTGCCTTACGACCCTCACAGTAAAGAATTTTTTCCTGCTATCCAATCTAAATCTACCCTCTTTCAGTTTGAGGCCATTATCCCGTGTCCTGTCATTACGCTCCCTGATAAATTGTCCCTGCCCATCCTTCCTGTAGGCCTCCTTTAAAGGTCTCCTTAGAGCCTTCTCCAGGCTGAACAACCCCAACTCTCTCAGCCCGTCCTCACAGCAGAGGGGGTCCATCCCTCTGATCATCTTTGTGGCCCTATATTTTATAACCTGTGAAGCAGCACATAACAGCTACAGCAACACCTCTTTCAGGATGAAGAATAAAAGAGAGCAGAAATTATTCCTGTGCAATAAGTGAAGCTCTTACTGACTCACCTGTGAGCACAGCACCAGGAGAAACAAGCTCCCTTGGTGCCAGATGAGCCTCAGAGGGGGTGCAGCTCTGGCCCTGCACCAAGGGGACAAATCCCTGGTCTTGAGGAAGCGAGGGCTGGGCTCAACCCTTGGAACTCAGAGCCATTTTTGTGGCATCACTCTCAAAAGCTCAACTAAGCTCCGTGGAAGTTGAAACTCAGATCCCAGCTTTAGGCTTCAAGCCACATTCTCACAGAAGCAGCAGAGCGTGGTGAGGGCCAGATGCTTCTTCAAGGTGTCCTGACCCAGCAGGGTCCATGGCTGGGAAGAGCTGGAGAGAGGCACAACTCCCACAGGGATCAAAGCAGAAACAAAGCCCCGGGGCTGAGCTTAAATGGTTCCTTGGGGCCACGGGTGGGACATGGGGACGCCCCAGGCAAAGCTCGTCAGGACAATTAAGGACTGTTAGGTGCCTGATGGGGAGCTACCTCCCATCCAGCATCAGCTGTGACAGTACCCTCCCACACCCAGGGAAATGGTATGCAGTGTTTCTAAAATCCCTAGTTCTCGTTTCTGCCAAACCATCTCAGAGTTTTGTTGTTGACAGACCGCAGATCGTGCACTTTCCTACGGTATTTTCATCTTGCTTAAGGGTTCACTGCCCTTCGTATTTTGGCATCATAAAGTGAAAAGACACCAAACTGAGTAGTAATTCAGTACCGGGACTCAGACTTTTGTGTGTGTCTAAGATGACTTTTTAGGCCAGTTCTTACTTTGTTTGAAGTGATTCAAGAAGGACAGGGAACTGCTGGAGAAGGGACAGCAAAGGGCTACCAAGATGATTAGGGGACTGGAACACCTCTCTTGTGAAGAAAGGCTGAGGGATTTGGGTCTCTCCAATCTGGAAAGAAGATGACTGAGGGGGGATCTTATCAACACTCATAAATACTTAAAGGATGGGTGTCAGGAGGATGGGGCCGGGCTCTTTTCAGTGGTGCCCAGTGACAGGACAAGAGGTAACGGGCACAAACTTGAGCATAGGAAGTTCCACCTAAACATGAGGAGGAACTTCTTTACTCTGAGGGTGGCAGAGCCCTGGCACAGGCTGCCCAGAGAGGCGGTGGAGTCTCCTTCCCTGGAGACATTCAAAACCTGCCTGGACGCGTTCCTGTGCCACCTGCTCTGGGTGACCCTGCTCTGGCAGGGGGTTGGACTAGATGATCTCCAGAGGTCCCTTCCAACCCCTGCCATTCAGTGATTCTGTGATTCCCTCCTCTCCAAATCTCTTTGAGAGTTACAAGCTTTCTGCCTTTGAGCCATCTGCATTCAGGGGTGCACACCTGGTTTTTGTGCATCGCCCCTCACCAGGACTCGCTGGCCCATGGCACCCCGAGCTACCAGTGCCTGGGCAGCCGGTGGAGGCACTTGCTTGGCTCAGAACCTGGCTCAGCCGGGCCCAGCCCGAGCACTCACTAATTGCCTACGAAGAAAGTAGGTTGCGAACGAAAGCGTGACAGCCACCGTCACACAGGGTGATGAGAAGGAACTGTGGCAGTAGAGAAAGCACAAGGAAATAAATGCGGATAATTGGAATGATTTAATTTGCTAATGTTGCATAAGAGGCGTAATTAGTTCAGTAACAGTGAGAGAAGCAGAGGAATCAGACTAGTAATCACAAATAATTACGTGCCAATTACACATAGTAAGGGGTTTTTGTTGTTATTGAATGGTCAGAATTTGGGAGCTAGACCAAATAACAGACCTCACATTCTCTGTTTCAGTCACTTTTTCTTTCCTACAGCAGCAAAGCCTCTGTACCTTTTCTCTGGTAAAAAAGAAAAAAGAAAAAAAACAAGATAAAACGAGATGTGATGTGCATCCAAATTGGACAGTGTTCTTATCAGGAAAGATAGACTTCTAGTGTCTTTCCAAAGCTCCCTTTCTGTAGCCAAAATCTTTGTCTTGTCCACACTGTCACTACCATCTGCCAGCAGCCTCCTCAGCTCATAAGCCATCTGCCAGCCACTGACCTAGAGCTTTGCCTGCTCTCACTGCCATGCCTGCCTAAGCTTCTGCATTTCCAGATCTCTCACTATCCTCCTACCCCGCTCTCACACATCCTCCCAGAAGAACTCATCCAGACAAATATTACTAAGCCAACAAGAATGGAAGGAGATGAATACTGATTGTCTCTCCTGTGTAAACTCCCCTCTTTTTAGTTTTTTTTTCTAGTTATTTCATAGGTAGAATAAAATATGGACTATTCGCTTTGAGTTGTTCTGCAATAACAAGTTAATACAGTACTAGAATAAGTCACTATTCAACACAAAGCATGAATGAGTTGATTTGAACAGATTCTTCTTATTTGCAAAACTAAAATAAAAGTCAAGAAAATGGAGAGCTATATTTTATTACCATATTGCATGACACAGGTCACAGATTTGCCCTCAATTCTGGCAGACGTTAGAGGAGTAAAACTATAATCTCCTTGGATTCTAAGTTGGACACTTTTACTTTAGCTTACTGCCATTAGATAAAGTTATAACAAACTAAGAAAATACTGTCTAAGTATTTTATATACTACTCTATAAGTAGCACAATGCCGCTGGAGTTTGAAATTCATATCTACTGAGGTAAAATTTTGTCCAAACCTGAAATGATATATTTAGGAATATGTTAACAGTTTTTGTGTCTTTCAAGCTTGCACAGAAGAGAAAGGTGTTCATGACAGCCTCCACCCCAATTCCCACACATCCGTAACAGCATTTAATGAGATTCATTATATTTTGCTCCAGCGGAAAAAGGGCAGTCTTTCAATTGCAGATAATGCACTACTACTATGAAAGTCAGTATCTGGAAATCCAGATCATGATTATTTTTTTCTAACGTAAGAAAGTACCAAGTACCCCTTTTGTCAGAAATCTTTTGCAGTATAAACAGCAGCCGACTCCAGCAGATAGCATCACCATTCCCGCAGAAACCAATTCATTGAATCAGTTTGGAAGCAGCCCTTCTAATATTAGTTTTCCTTGCCATAGTTATCTTGCAACTTACTTCTAAACAAGATTTTAACATTTTAAAGTGTGTATTGCCCTTACCCTGAGAGACAGTTTTAGGCAACATTTAGGTTGTCTCCAGCCTTGTTGGTAGCACATCGACTCTTGAAGTTTTTGAACAAAGACCTTATAGTAATTTTTCTTAGGAGCAGGGACAAACATAAGAATAACATGGCACAACTGAAAAAAACCCTATTTTTCTAGCAACAATATTAGAAAATTTAGTCCCCGATCATTAGCCTGCATAAATATATTATCTACTCACAAATGCATAAAGGAACATGCTGCTGGTGTCACCTCATGTGGGTAAACGTCCCTGAATCTTCAGTAAAATTAATTGGGCCAGTATAACATATGATCTTATTCTTTTGTACATTTACCTCATTTGTGTAACTTTCTGAGAATATGTTTATTATGTGTTGCACAGATGAAGCTGTTTTGTTAATATCGGATGGGGGCAGGGGAATATTGCTTCTTCTTGAACCAGGTGACAAAGCAGGGACACAGCCCACGCCTGCTGTGTTGCATCGCAGTGAGGGGGTTGCAGATGACTGTCTCCTGCACGGTGCTGCAGGTTCTCTCCTGTCCTGGAAACTCACGACACAGTTAACTGGGTCTGGGCTGTGCACTCCAGGAGCTGCAGAGGTGCTACAGTGCTGTGCAAGGCAGCTCGTGGGGAACAGAAGCTTTTCTGCCGCTTCTAAATTTGTCTGCAAGCTTGTGCATCACAGTGATACCATGAGGTCTCTCCTGCATTTATCGAGCCTCCTTTCTACTGCAAAAGATGCCTGATGTGGGGTATTTCAGATAGATATGAACAGGTAATATATTTCCTGAATGGGGCGTAAGGTTGTGGGGGTAACACAGAGACCCAGACAGGCTGGAGAGTTGGGTGGAGAGGAAGCTAATGAGGTTCAACAAGGGCAAGTGTAGGGTGCTGCACCCGGGGAGGAATAACCCCATGCACCAGCACAGGTTGGGGGCTGATCTGCTGGAAAGCAACACTGCAGAGAGGGACCTGGGGGTCCTGGTGGACAACAGGTTGACCACGAACCAACAATGTGCCCTCATGGCCAAGAAGGCCAATGGTCTCCTGGGGTACCTTAAAAAGAGTGTGGCCAGCAGGTTGAGGGAGGTCATCCTCCTCCTCTACTCTGCCCTGGTGAGGTCACAGCTGGAGCACTGTGTCCAGTTCTGGGTTCCCCAGTTCGAGACAGACAAGGAACTACTGGAGAGAGTCCGGCAGAGGGCTAGGAAGATGATTAGGGGACTGGAGCATCTCTCATGAGGAAAGGCTGAGAGACCTGGGGCTGTTTAGCCTGGAGAAGAGAAGACTGAGAAAGGATTTCATCAATGCTTATAAATATCTAAAGGGCGGGTGTCAAGAGGATGGGGCCAGGCTCTTTTCAGTGGTGCCCGGGACAGGACAAGAGGCAATAGGCACAAACAAGAACATGGGAAATTCCATCTGAACATAAGGAAAACTTCTTTACTTTGAGGGTGGCAGAGCACTGGAACAGGCTGCCCAGAGAGGTAGTGGAGTCTCCATCTCTGGAGACATTCAAAACCTGCCTGGACGCGTTCCTGTGCAACCTGCTCCGGGTGACCCTGCTCTGGCAGGGGGTTGGACTAGATGATCTCCAGAGGTCCCTTCCAACCCCTGCCATTCTGTGATTCTGTGATACACTTAGTTAAAAAAATAGTTCTACCCCACATTGCCCCTTCAGATATAAAAGTGTTCCATGTTGAATTCTTTCCCAGTGTTTCCTCTGGGGAGGTGCTGGCATGTCAGCCTGGTAAGCTTTATGCCATTCTGTTTGCAAAGCTGTTGTGATACTTGTAATATTTTTTTCTCATGTATTTTCCTTTAGAGATTGTTTGCTGTTTCTCCCTCTGTCTGATACAAGGGAATACTTACCAAGGTCCTGAGAATTCCCTGGGAGAACCAAGAAAGCAGAGTTAGAGGGACAGAAACCTCATTTACAACACTGAAGAGAAAGTCTCTTGGCCTTTCCCTGCTCTGCAGCAGGAGCTCTGGTTCAGTTGGTTTGTGTGCTGTTTCAGCCGCTGGGAAGTGTACGAACGAATCATGATCCTGAGTTCAACGGTTTTTTATTCCGTACCTCTTCCCTTTGTCCTGTGGCAAGTCACAAGCATCTCCTTGGTTTGCAGAGAAACTTGTGATCCTTCTGCAGAGAGTATGTTGCTTTTATTTCCCTAAGGATCGCAACTATGGCCTTTATGTTGCTTTCGGGTGCATGAAATGCTTCAGGCATTCGACCCCAAGTCAGCTCAGATAATGGAATTCAGATATTGAAAAGGAATGAAAACCCCAAATTATTCAAATCCACTGCACCAAGTAATTCACAATTCCTGTCCCCATAGCCCCATTGGCAGTTGCAGTTTTCCTGTGTGTATGGGAGGAGGAACCGATTTAATTAGAGGAGGCTTCCATTCTAAAAGTATCTATGTTTGTAGAAGGCGGGCAGCATGATCTAATGCATGAGGAACTGCAGGGGGACCCGGGAGAACTTGCGTACCTCAATTTCCCATCTGTAAAATAATGATAACATTTTACTAAAGAAGTCAATGTTGACCCGGTTTATCTGCTGCTAAGGGAGTTATACAACAACTAGTACTTATATATTTGATTGTTCTATAGATGGAACCAAAACAAGTGACATCTCATACCATCTAATAACTGGGTTTGGGTGCCCCAGAAATTTGTTTTCATCATGAAACTACTTGAAAGCCTCTTCTCCTCCTGTTATAAAATACCAGCATATACAAGTTTTCTCCATATCTTAATTTAATGTGGACAGTTTCTTTAGTACTTCATTGTAAAGATTAATGCTAATAATCTATAAAGCAGGTCAGAGCTTTTTGTTTTATCTGCTCAATGGAGAGATGCCTTTTTCACCTGGATGCCCCTTGTAGGACAAGACCCCACTGCCTGACTGCACAGCAGGTTCCCCAGTAGGGAGCTACTCCTTCTGTGGACAAATACAAGTAGTGAATCTATAGCACATCAGTGCTCTGAAGGTCGCCATGGAAGAACCTGCCTAGGCACTTTTCTTTGCCCACCATAACTTGCTATGTATCATTCAACATATATTTCAGGATTCAATGTACATATAGAGACGGGAATCCATGCCCTAATGAATTGAGGAGTTTTATGGCTTTTTAATAGGCTTTTAAAGCTTGCAATTTGAGACATGAAAGCCTGCAGGTTATTAAACTCTACATTAGTTTTGCGGAAAGTACCATTCACACAGGCAAAAGATTTTTCAAAGTGTATTACAACAGCCATTTCTACCCCCCATCATCTGTGGGTCAACATGCTAGGTCTTCACTCATATGTTTTCCAAACTGCTTTGGAAGCCTTTACTTCCATCCTTGTTTCACTGTGTGTTTGAACATGGAAAAATACAGTGCCTTTGTGCCAAATTCCCCGTGATTTCCAAAAAGGTCCAAAAACGCTCCTCAAAGCACTTCAGACTACAGAAGTAACTAAAACAAGATACGGACCTAGTGTAATCTGAAGTGGTTGTCAATTAGTTCCAGAGAAATAGCCTTAGTCAATTCACAAAGTTTCCCCTGCTTAGTGAGAGATTTTGCTTTTCCATTGAGGACTGCAAGACCTCAGGAAGCTTCACTGCTGGCTCCGGCTTTGGCCACATAAGGGGCACACACAACGAATTTCAACAGAAGCCTTTAGCTCCACTGTCAGTGTTTCTTCTTGAAGAAGCAGAAGTAGTCTCCTTCCAGCTTTCACTTAGCTAACATCTACCTGAAGCTTTACAAAGAAAAAGACAGATCGGGCTTTAGAGTGACATATGTCACACATTTCTCTTGTAAGTGAGAGAACAAGGGAAGCATTTATAGAGCACTTGAGCTCAGAGAAAAAAGTTGCATTCAGAACATCTAGTGTTAAATCCTAGAGTTAAGCAAATAGCTCTCCAGGAAATTTGATGCAAGCCACGTGACACAGAAGTGTGAGTAAGTGAAAGGAATATCTTTCTTTTTTTTTTGCCAAAAAGCAATCAAAATTATAAAAATGATAAATAGTAAAACCATTTCTGATTCTGACTATCAGAATCATAGAATGGTTTAGGTTGGAAGGAACCTTAAAGATCACCTAGGTCCAACCCACCCCAAGATGGGCAGGGACACCTCCCACTAGACCAGGTTACCCAAAACCCCATCCAGCCTGGCCTTGAACACCTCCAGGGATGGGATGCGGAGCAGCAGGACGCTAAGTGAGACATGCAAACTGCTGCTTGGTGACAGACCCTGCACCATCCCAGGCTCAGCCTGCTCTGCGCCCCAGAGCAGTAGGGACAGAAACACTCCTGAGTCAGATGTTGGCACAGGCAGGCTGGGTTTATCGAGCACACAGAGGCTTGCAGAAGAAAAGCACTGAGAGAAAATAATACAAACTTGAGGCCAAATTTTATCATTTGATTCAACTGATAATAGTTTCTTCCTTCAGAAAAAAAGAGACAAAAGAAATGCCTATCTGTAATTTTACTCTTTTTGCTTGAAAAGTCTCTCTTTTTTTTTTTTGTCCGAGAAACAAGTCTATGTGCTAGCTGTCTAAGCAGAGAAGTTGGAACTAAGAAAATAATGTGATAGAATTGGCCCCTTGTGGCAAAATAACCACAAGCTGCTGGCTATTTTTATCAGTTTCTTCATTCTTAAAACAAATTTGATACTACTTTTAGGGAATAAAAAGTTAGGATATGTATTACAAAGTCATAATAACGGAAATTCCCTGCTTAATTATATTTCAGCTCTCAGGTAAATCATAGGTTTTGCTTTCATGGCACAATAGCTGGCTAGCATTTTTGGCACAACTCTTCATGGAAATCCAACAGTTGGTTCCCACATGCACTTATATGTGAATCTAAAATTCTCTTTCTGCAAATATTCTTCCTATTAAAACTTGCTCACCAGCGTGCTCACATGAAGATAATACGAGCTGTGGGAATATTGAGATAAATTCATTTCTATATCTGAATTGGGATCTAAAATAGATAAAAAGGGCAAACCAGATTTATTACATCCGCTGTGAACAAAGTCGTTTGAGGGAATAACAGCTTTATGTTTATTCAAACATAACCGAACCAATTATTCTTCAAATGTCAACAAAATCTTAAGAACAGTTCTCTGCTCTGTGGGGTACCACACGCAGAAGGTTTCCTTTTAACTCTGACTAGAAGCAAGAGTGGCATATGGCAGAAATCACTTGGTAGGGCCACAGTTACCATGACAAAGTTGAACTGGCCGTGGATAGATCTTATCATTTAACAGATTTTCACATTTAACAAATATTCTATCAAGACCTCTACAGGTACAAAACTGACCTGTTAAAACAAGATGTTGACAGATACCATTTCTGCTCTCGTTTTACCTTCCTCCACTTTTCCTCCAGCTGTTTCACACAAACTGGTGTGATTGTAGTCTTCTATCCAAAGCCAAATCCTACCCTTGCAAGGTTAAACTAAAAAAGCAAGCTAAACAAAACACACTTCCAGCTCTTTCCCTAGGCTTTTTGTGTTCCTTCCACCTTCCTGCTACGGTCTCGCTTTTAGTATGTGAACAGTATCCTCTTCCCCAGGCTTCCTATTGGGAGTCTTTCCTGGGCCTTTGAATGCCTACTTTTCTCTTCTGTTTCAGTCTTTCCCTGGAACTTTTGTTATACAGCTTCCGTAGAGATGTAACTTTTCCCTGGAAAGTAATATGGAGCAATTCCCACCATGATTCTCCCTTTTCATCCTTCTCCTTTAGCTGTATTATGACCTTTTGTCCTACAACTCCCAGCCACTTCCAGCATCTAACTTTGATTCCTTCCCAATCACCAGGGCCACCTAAAAAATATTCACCACCAAAATTTCTTTACTCTGAAGGCAGGTCAAAGCTAATAAAACTGACTGTCCTTTCAAATGTCTAAAGTCTTGATGCATTCAGCATGGTGAGAGCAATTCAGATCTTTAGCTTCAAAGCAATACTATTTCTCAAATGATGGCAACTTAAAATGTATGTCTACAATGCCAAAAGAAGTAGTGGGAGTGATTAGGGTCTTAATCTGCATCCAGCTAAATAATCCTCTAACTTCTCTCCAAAGAAGTAGAAAAGTCACAAAAGATACAAAGCAGCATCTTGAATAGCTTTCAAAAATAGTAGTTCCCTGAGCAACAGCAAGGGAGGAAGCTTCTGGAAGTCAGTACACCCATAAGGGGCAATGAGCGAAGAAGGTTTTGCAAGAACAACAAACAGCTAAAAATCTAAGAGCATTTGAAAAGGAAAGACTTTTGATATGTTTGTTACCTGTGTCTCCACCCATCACATAATCTCTAATCATTAATATGATGAAAATCTCTGCTGTCTCAAGGAGCTGACTACTCAAGTTGTCCAAAAGGGAGAAGTCAATATGAGCAGATGGTAAAAACTGTAGGTGCCCTGGGAAAGATAGATTACCAAGAATTTATGATATGGTAATTCTGTTTCTCTGAGTCACAGCAATGAATCTACATTTTTAGATCGAGGACTCATTGTATGTCTTACGCTCAAAATACGTCAGGTTGGAACACTCAAAATATATGAATTAAAAGCCATAAAGTGACATCGCTGATTTAAGAACCTGAGGGCCAAACCCATGCTGTCATAAAGAACCCCCACACACTACTTACTATCTTCAAATGTGAAACTGAGCTAGATATATACTTATGTTGTCACTTAATGTAAACTTTCCTTGAATCAGCTGTAATAAACAACTAGAGTAATATAAAAATGGATTTAAAAATGTGTTTGAAACAAGGCTGCAAGGAAGAAAAAGAGAATATTGTAAAGGTTGAGTAAAAGAAAACGTCCGAAAAAGATGACTGCGATCATTGGGTCTAAATGACATGGAGCATCAATAGTGCGACGGGGACAGCACAAGAAGGAGGCTCAGGAGATGGGGAGGTGCATTCTGTGCTTTGTTTCCTTAACTGCAGTGAGGTCATGTCATGCCTCAATGCCTCAGCTTCCCCACAGAGAAAATAAGGACCAAAGACAGTGAAAGTCATACCAAAGTATTTAGAAATCTGCTGATGGGAGAGCTTGTCACTACGACTTACTCAATATCTCCAGGTCGTCCAGGAACGGGTCTTCTCAATTGGTCAAAGAGGCAAGGAAAAGATTAAAAAAATAAATAAATCTGGGGTTGGACTGGATGATTTTTAAAAGTCCCTTGATGTTCCTATTTATCAGTGGCCAAAGTTGCAACTACTTCAGTGGGAGGATTTGTCTCTTGGCAGTGGAAGTTTTATTTCTCTCATTAGCCTGCTAGTGAAACAAGACTCCAATCAAATGTGAATATACAGATACATCCAAACCAGATGCTTTCAAGGTTTTCTATTCATCAAAAAATTCACTGCTAGTTTAAAAGATTCATCATTGTTTCCAGAGTTGAACAAATAATTCATGAGTAACTTATTCACTAAATTCAGCCTACTTTGGTTCAAAGATGATCAATGTGAAGATCATGATTTCCTCAAATGTATTCATCTTCGAATGCGATGAATATGTTAGCACATACTTTGCTCTGTGGATCCTGATAATCCAACTGTAAACTGTATTCTTTGCTGTGATTTGTCAAAGTAATCAGATGGCACTTAGTGTTTGATCAGTGAGTGTGAAGGCACTGCCAAACAACCGAGATCGTTTCCATATTTGTGTCCATAACACTGTAACACTCAATCTGATAACTCGGAAGCTGGAACGTGAAAAGTAAAAACGGCATCAAAATGGAAAACAAATTTATTTTAAAACTGATATGCTTTACAGAGACGTAAAGTGTATGGCTCAGAAGGAGCAGTTACAGGCAAATTTCAGACACCTTTTCCACTCTCCAAATTTAGGTATTGAGGACAGTATGCTTTTTTTCACTCTGCTGCGACTGTAACACTACTTATCTCCAACTTAGAAAGCTCAGAGGGACAAAAGGGGTCTCCAGCTGTAACTGCAAATATGCAAATCTTCAGCATAATTACACTGTATTTCTACCACAAACTTTAATACCTTTTCCAGATCCAGTCTTTTATTAGTTTAATCAAACACGTTTTAATTCAGGTGTTACAGCTCTTGTGAAGAAGCTATGATCCAGAGACCAAAGAGTCAAGAACTATTTTCATAGCTTTTAAAGAAAAGCTATAGTAATATCAGTGTAAAATCCCTAACAAAAACTATAGCCATAGAACTACCCCTTTTATTATACACTTCCAAGTCTTTAAATAGAAAAAAAGAACAGATGCCAAAGCAGAGCCATATGTTTTAATTGTAGCTGTATACAAGCATGATTTTATTTTTTCTGACAGAAAATCTATAACTTGAGTGGGAAGTTACTGAGTGGAATCCTCAATGCCATATTTCTGGCTAAAGAAATAAACTCCCTATAGAACATCTCAAAGTCTGAGCTGAGAGATTGAGACATTTTGATGACAATTCAATACTTGTCTCAAAACATCCAATTGCTTTGAAGTAATTGGTGGGAGGAGACAAGCTATTAATATTGGATTTATTTGGCGGAGTTTGTGTCTTACACTAAAAACAACCACTAGCTCCCATCTAAATTGCTGGCAGGTAGCATGCAATTAAATCAATGGTTGGAATTCAAACTACCCTACTACCGCAATGGCCAAATATGCCTCTTGCTTATTATTTTTAAAAAAAACTTATCTTCTGAATGTAGATAACGGGAAAACAAAATGGCTAATCAGACCTCAAGTGTCCCTGCAAGTTCAAGTCCTGGCTTCAAAAATACATTTTTCTGTAAACTCGTACGAATTGCATTTACTTTCAGCTTCACCAGATCAACTTCAAAGATGTTGTAACGAACACAGTCATGCTTACAGTGAACAAATGTCACTCTGGTGTGAAGGGCTGCAGAAACCTCCCTGCTACATCTCTAACCTTAAATTCTGTATCTTTATATTTGAGCACTCCACGTGCAATTTGTGCAGCCCAGTCCAGAGGCTGTTTGCTGGGAGTCCAAAAAAGCCACCACTGGCTAAAGGGAAAGGTCTCATGTAAGTTGATGGATTAAAGGATTGTATGTGTGTGTAGGTGAGGAGGAAGAGGGATCTTATTTTGAACTTATTTGAACTTATTTTACATATCCCAAACCAAAAGACTTAATTTAAAACTGAAAAAGGTGGAGAACTTCCGAAGTATCTGCCTGGAAACATCACCCAAACACAGTCTTCTGCCTTCAGGTGTCTATCTCAAATTCAGGTCACACCACAAATAAAGAAGAGTTATTTCCACATGGGAGCTATTCAGCAGCTTCTGAGTTGCATGGATCACTCCAGTTTCTGCTGGGCAGATGTTGAGAATGAAAAAAATGCCACTCAAAACAGTCATCCTCCAGGCTGGCAGCCCCACCAGAGACCCCATCAGCTGAATGGAGAGGAAGCATTAACTGTGCTTTCGCTAAGGTCTTCTCCAGGACAGGCTACTGTGGGTTTCTGCTACTCATACGATGTTATGGGCACAGCCAGAAGGACTGATTTGCTTCTGCTCAGTCCCCTGCAAAACGGACCGGAGTCCCTCTGCTCTCAGCTCTGTGGGTGAGCTAACAGGCTGGTGGATGTTCGCAGGCAAGAGGAAGCAGCTGGGTTTGGTACCATCTTCCGTGTCTTTTGAGTTGACCCTGTGCTCATCTCACTGCTGGGTTTTGTTCCCTTTCTTAGCCATGGATCCCTGACCGAGAGCCAGGAGTCTTCTAGAAGCTGGAACATTGCAGGAAAACACTGGTTGCACGTGAAAAATACCCACAAATTAAAACACAGGACGATTCATTCAGAAATATTTTCAGAAGATTAAGGGTATGGAAGCACAAATGAGAAGATAAAGCTAGATGCATAAACCAGGAGCAAATAGCGCTGCACCAGCTGTGTGCATTTTAAACTGTAAGAAATGAGCAGGCTGTACACAGAAAAGTCCATCTGACAGATTAACAAATTCAGCATGGATTTGTCCAGAGTTAAATCTATCACTGGTACGACGGTGCTAAATTGCTTTTAGGGGTTCATAGCTTTTTGAAACTGCGACAGCTTGACATGGAAAAGTGAATGTGTTAACCTGAAGCAAGGGCTTAGACCGAATTGTTTTTGTGAAGTGTCATTTATGCAAAGATCCGATTAAAAAAAAAAAAAAAGAATAAGAACAGAAAAGAATAAGAGGAATGGAACAGAAGAAAACATCCCATATGATTCAGTAACACTTCTGATGTAATGCTGGATTAAAAACAACCCGTATCAATCAGGACCTTGCTGAAACCTATCAATATCCATATTATTGAAGACTAAGAGAATAATCCATTTGGAAAAAAAAGGAGTTTTTTGTACTGATTTATCAAAAGGCATCTACTGTAGTAGTGGTGTTAGAACTGTGTCAGCTCCATCAACTTCTCAACACACTGCATCTGATCTCAGGTACTTGGACAACATAACGAATGGCAGGCTACAAGTCAGAATTGTTGCCAAGGATGCAATCCGAAGAATTATGAAACATCGAAGAGGTTAGAGCTCACAGACAGCATAAATTTATGGTATAATATGTGAGAGAGATAAGCAGGGGGTATTGCAGTTGCAGGAAGATGAGCTGTTTATTCAAAGAAAGCAAATGGTGTTTTCTGCTTTTGCTGTTGATCATTCTTAAACTGTTCAAATTAATGTAATGACTAGAGGGTCTCTGACCTGGAAGAACAAGGGAAATTCTCTGTCAACATGAGTGATTACCTAAGCATACAGACAATAACGAGAGATATGCACATGCAGTTGAAGCTAGAAATCAGGTTTTATAAGCCTTGTACAACTGACAGAAGCAATCAAAGGTTACTAAACAGGGGAAAACACTACCGAGGAAGCATACAGCAGCTGCTCTCCGCTATTACACACCGCTCAGCAGGACACCGCGTCTTCAGGTGATTTCAAAACACTGATGGTAACTCTTTCTGGGCTAGTAGACTTTATCAGCAAGATTTGGACAGGACAGCTACAGACATGGCACTTGGCATAGTAACCTCATCATTTCATGTTATGAGCCAGAAAAAAAGTTGTGAAATTAAGTAATTTCAGATTTGAGACCTGTACTAATGGCTGGAGGAATAAGCGTTCCCTACCTGGCCAGGGCAAGCCTGTCTGAGGTCGCTGGAACATGTTAACTCCCTGGAACAAGTACATGAGATCTCTTCCCTAGAACAAGAAGTGCATTTTGGGAAGGGAAATATTGAAACTGCTGCTTATTCAGATCCAGAACACAGGTAAAATCAAGCAGATATCCAGCAAGCTATCGCACATTATTGAGAATCTTTCTATTTAAACTTTTGTGCTTTCTCTGCTTCAACACGGGTTTTAAGTGTTAGGTGACAAAGGTACAATATCCGTGGCAGGGTGCCCTTTTCTTGAAACTGCACATTGGCTCTGACGATGAAAGTCATGCAGACCTTCACAGGCTCTAAAGCTGCAGTATCACAGCAGCCCATCTCACTGTGGTGTCAGGCTGTGCCCTCTTAAGCAGAATGTGATAAGGAACGATTTGGGAAGCAAAAGTTAGAGGAAGAGAGGGAATCAACCATTTGTTTCACTGTTTTGTCCCTCTTACAAGCCCCCAGCTGAGGGCTGCGGGTGGTAGGAGGAAGTGCCGGGTCCCCTTGCAAACCAGAGGCTGTCTGAAGCTCAGAAAACGTGAAGGTTTGGCTGTGGTCAGCCCTGTTGTACTGCGGCACCATTTCTTCCCACCCCTGCAGCAACACAGGGGCAGGCACAGGTCCCTGTCCTCAGCGGGGTTTGATCTGTAGCACAACGATGCTGGAGCACGGCAAGTGTGACCCCATTGCCTTTCCCATGGCGATAGAATCATAGAATCGTTTAGGTTGGAAAAGACCTTTAAGATCATCAAGTCCAACCGTTAACCTAACACTGCCAAGTTACCACTAAACCGTGTCCCTCAGCACCGCATCTACCCATCCTTTAAATACCTTCAGGGGTGGTGACTCAACCACCTCCCTGGGCAGCCTGTTCCAATGGTAGTGGCGACTAGATCAAAAACACAAAATGAGGGAACTTTTGCCCTCTGGGCTGTGTTGCAAGAGCACTTTGGGAATGAAGAGTTCACGCTGCGCTTCAGTAGCACCTAGCTCAGTAGAACAGGGGACACCACGTGGTGACAGACAAGCAGCAGAGACCACCAGAGCAGGGCCCTGCACAGTTTGTGGCTGCTCCCTTTGCAGTGGACACCTCTAGTTGGGCTACAGCCTTTCCTCTAATGGCAGCCCCTCACCCGGCTGCCGGTGCTGGTGCAAGCAGGACGCCAGCATGCTTCACAATTATGTTCTCTCCGTGAAAGACACCTGCTGCAATTCCTTTGTCAGAGTCTGGCTGTGATGTGAAAAGGAAATTGGGTTTTATTAAAAAATTGAACTTTATGAAAACTTCCCCTCCCCCTGCTATCAAATGCATTTCTACAAACAGAAAATCTAACTCTGCAGTAGGGTTTTTTTCTTTTTCTGGATCTGAATAGTACAGAGGAGACTGTGATATAAATGGAAACATAACAATCATATAACAGACAAAGCGGTGCTAGGCTGTATCGCTAGATCACTATGGTCTCCTTCATGAAAAGGAAGAGAGTGGTTGACTATAAAAGATAATATTAAATAGCTGTAGTTTACCTATAAAGCCTTTAAAGCACGGATGGCCATTATCTAGGGGATATTGATGCGGAGAGATAACAGGGTTATGCACTATTAAAAAAGACTAATAAGACAAGGACACATCTGACACTGTTGAGCAAGAAATATTTGCTCTTTCAGGGGGTGACTGGACCAAGACTCCAGTTCTGTTCTCAGAGCTGATATCATTATTTAAAAGCACACGTACCTTCAGCGTAATGCTCCCTTTGCTGCTTTATGCTAGACAAAGTGGCTGGGCATTCTTCTTTTCATCTTAAGAGATGGTGTTTAATTTTTGTTCAGAAATTGTTTTTAAGTAGTTTTAGGAATCTGCTTGTTATGCTTCTGTAAACGTATCTATAAAGACATGAAAGTGTGGGTGACACGTGCAGTGACGCATCTTCCCTCACTGACACAAAGCTCAGTGTGATTAGGCTGAGGTTATGTGAGCACCCAAGAGGTCAAACACTTATTGTAACTACACAATTTGAAATTAAAAAAGTGAGTTGTAAAGCTCACAAGAGTAGACTTCTTTAAATCGAGGCTGACATTTTTCTTTTGTGTTTTCCATTTCTCCTTCTCTTTCTTTCTTTCTTTTTAACAATATTGCCACCAGTTTGGTTTTAGAAAGAGGTTCCAAGCCAGAGCAGTGCCAAGGAGGAAGCAAGCCCATGAAAGCAGAGTACGTGGCAGGCAATGCTTCTTGGTCTGAACTCAAGTTTGAGAGATGTTTTTATAAGTCTGTTGAAACAGTCCTTAGGAACCAATTTCATTTTTATCAAAGGTATCCTCTCTCTGCCAAAAAATGTTGCTTTAAAGCAGGACCAGCTTGAACTGTACAACTTTCAGTTTTCACATGAATCACACAGAAAAATGCATTACTTGAATCCCTATTTCAAAGATCTCTGCCATGTCTTGTGGAGTTGTAGCCTTGGTATCGAATGTCCCCATTCATCTTAGGAAAGGGAAAACAGAGGATTTCCCTTCTCCCATCCTAGAAAGATATGAAAATTTCGTAGCAGCTTTATGTGAAAACAAACCAATTCTTCTTTTTCACCTGTATTTCCAGGAGATGATAAACTTGATGTGCTAATGACCTATCCTACAATATTTGTGAGGAGAGAGTTAAATTCTGTTCCCTGTTCACCAGTTTTTGTCTTAAAGGGAGCAAAGAGTTGGTAATACTATGCCTTCCCCATGTCAGCATAAGATTTGTGTGAGTACCCTAAATGCTGCAGCATACTATTTCAATCAAACACAAAAAGAGCGCATCCAGGTCTCCTGATTTTATCATAAGACATACAATATTTGAAATCATTGATTCATATAAATCTTGGTTTTCTTTCCTGTGTAAATTCTAGACATTCTGCCTGCAGAGAAAAGAATGGAACTACAATCTCAGGACAACCTACAGATACAAATACCAGGAAGCAAATGAACACAATCTGCAACATATAAAAATCATGATGTTTCGAAGAATAATAACAACTTAGTTGTTAATAACGCTCCAGAAATAGTAATTTTGTAATTGTATGGTCTATCCCAGGAACGCCCAGCTAGGACTTTAAACACCTGTGTTAATTCCAAGAAGCATTTTAGAAAAAGCAATTTCATCCTTATGCCACGTAACCAGCTCCAATCAATATGTTTTCCACAGTATTATGTCTATTAAGTGCATCCCTTGGTGACAGAACTACATATAATATGGACACGATGGTCAAAAAAATAAATAAAAATCCACAGTATGTAGTCAGCATCTGCGTATCGTTACAGCTTCTCTCTCCTCACTGTTAGCAACCCATCACAAAAGTGATTTGTGCTTGGGAGTGTACTCTAAGGGGTCTGTTGCAGGAAAATGTGGTCACGCATGTTTATGCTGCACCTACTGTGGCCAGGCCATCGGCCATTAAGACTACTCAACTAAAACAGCTGGTTTCGGCTCCTTACAAGCACCATTTGCATAGTAAAGACCCTATATTAATCATGAACAATATAACTGTGCAACCCAAATTAACCCTAAAAATAACTTCCAATATAGAGATGTGAAATACTTAGTTCGTGCGTGTTTTCATTTCACAAGAGCCTTGTTACACCAATTACTCTTGCTGGTTTGGCAAAAGTTAGATTTCCTGAGTGCCAAATTCTGCACACAGATGTATGTGCCTGGCTACCGCTGAAATAAAAATCAGAGGCTTTGACTTCCACTTTTCTTTTTATCCCTCTGGTCTGGAAGACAGTCTATCAATCATAGACAAATTGAATATGATGCACACCCACGTGCACGCCCAATGGCTTTATGTACACAAAAGAAAACCGGGCCATTTGCATTTAGAAGTGCTTTTATGAGGTATGCATTTAGTAACTATGTTTACAGCTGGGGTCTGGGAGACGATTTCAGGAATGGCATCCAGAGAACTGAATACAGCACTGGCAGTTAAAATAAAATGCTTGCAGCAGCCTGATCCTCATCCTGAAAGTGGGTGGTATCCCTTTTTTTGGCAAGTATACCACATCACAGGGACTGGATGGTGCTATTCCCCTTTCTACCCCTTCTCCATGCTCTTTCCCCTCTTCCCATTTGGCCTCTTTTAACACATTCAAGGCTCTGGGCAAAATGGCACAGGAAAGGAATAAGAGAGAAACAGGAACCCACACAAGTGAATGTTCTTTTCGTGGGTTTTTTTGGTTTGTTTTTTTTCTTCCCATGTTGGAGCTAGTTGAAGAGAAAAACTGTTAAGCATTCAGCTGTGGGCTTTAGCCAAACCTCCACCTTTGGGTGTTTTTTCAACCTTGTTTTCTCCCCTGATGCCCGCGGTTTTGCCGGTATGATTGTAGTTTGCAGCACGTGCAGTAAGGAGCTCTTTTGTGAATTCGACACCTCTTTGAGGATCAGAGATAAGAAGTACTGGTGCCGATGTAGGTGCCTGCAAGTTCATCTTCCCGAGGGAACTACTGCCCCTAAAACCAGCGAATGTGTTATGGTGATTCTCAGCTCACACGCAGACGTGGTGAGCGCCGGCAGCAACAAGCATACTGCTGAAGCAGAGTGATGGTTAAAATCTAAGGTCATCAGGCTTGAAACGACAACAACAGAGAAACTCTCCCAAAGCAACTGCTGCTTAATTGCTGAAAAAACTTTTAAGAGGTTAGTTGGTAACCAAAAAAAACCCCGCAGTTCCAGTGTATTTCAGTGGCTGAAGAGATTTGCATTGCCTGTCACCCTGGAGTCTGATCCCACGTTTCGCGTTCTCGTGCAGCCCCTATTAACTCTAACCCAAGTTCTGGAAAGCAGGAACAGCACAAGGCTGTGCATACAGTAATGAGCTCCGGCTTCAAAATACGGCTCCTTCTTCATAAAGATGAACCTCTAATTCTGTCTTTAATAGTCTGTGTGGCTGAGGGGGAACATATGCTTTGTAGGCTAAGTTATCAGGTTAAGTAGAAATTTGAGAGAGAGTCTGAGGCGTGTAACAATATAAAATTCTGCTCAGAACTATAACTGGAATGCTCCCAGTCCACCTCTTCCCCATCATTATTAGGCAGTAAGAGGGAAAGTAAGAGACAGAAAATGGGTGCGTTGCTTACCTTGTTTAATTTTATCATCTTACATGAATAAAAAAAAAGATGAATATTTTATAACCTTCGCTTTCATCATAAATAATTTTGTGACAGTTCAGCATTCCTGTAGATTATTTACAGCTTTTTGGTTGATGTGTGCTCCAAAAACATAAAAAAATTATAATGGTTTTTTGGATATTGCCACAGTGGCACGAGCACACCTTTCAGATTTCCCATATTCATTTCAAGGACACTCCAGACTGGGGCTCCACAAACTCTCCCTTTTCATGGAGCTGTTCTTTCATAAAGCACCAACACTCTTGCTCCAAAAATGCCAAATATAGTTGAGAGAACTCCTTGATAACATGTTTTTGCTAAAAACTATTTATATTCATAGATTCCTGACAGTTTGCTTCTTTTTGCTACAGTATCTCTACGTTTACCCTTCCCATTCTAATTTTTTTAAACCTTGTTTTTGGTTTAAGATTTGGAAAACAAACAAAAGCTCTAATCAGGGAAAAAGATATATAACTACGTAAACGACTTATTCTGTGCACACAATTACATGTAAATAGCCATGAATCTTTTTTAAAGCAAGACAAAACATAAAATAGACTGCTTTGCTGTAAATTTAAACCTATTTCACTTTCAGGCTTCACTGCTTCCAGTGTGAATCAGCCTATTATCTTTAAGTATGAAATTAGAAAAAAAAGATTTGCTGTTTGTGTACACCCAAAGATTAACATTTCCCTGAGATTAACAGTGTGTTTCTTGAAGATGGAAAGCATATAACACCAAGAAACGCATTTTAATACTGCTTCTCAAGAGCATTTTTGTTTTTATAGCAAATGCAGCTTGAGATTAAGAATTTGCTTGAAAACCAGCTAGAAAAACTGATATAAACCAAACCAATGAAGCTTTGTGGTGAAAGCAAAACAAATTACTACATGGTTCAAAAGTTAAAGACATAAAATCTGTAGTTTACAGTACATGTGCTTGCATCTTTTTGTGGTATGCAAAATAATGCATGAAAATTCAGGATTAAGCATATTTAAATGTCACTTGAATCAGAATTAGAATAACTGTTAGAATGTTAGAATAATAAGGCATCTGTTTGGAGCAATATCTGCTCTATAATTGTCTGGTCAATATTTTTAAGTTTGCTGAGGAATATCTAGCCAGAGAAAAAGCAGAATACACCATTGTTCCTTCCTTCCTTTATGCCGCCCGAACCTTCAGTCATTCCAGGAATAGTAAAAATATGAAAATACTAACAACATGTGATTTCTATGCTAAGTTTGCTTTGGGCTAATTCTCATCATTGGAAGACACAAGGACAGAGCAGGCTACTGCGTTTACTTCCCAGGGATTTACATACACGACAAAAGTAAAATATACCCTTTACTTATTTCCTCCAATTTGCCCGATTTTTCTTTCTTATTGAGGTCCTTTCTTTCTAGCCCCCAACGGGCCCTGCACTAGCACTAGCACGAATACCACCTCGAGTATATCACTGTGGGTAACAGCACGGGCTGCTAAGAGTGACTGATCCCATAAGGAATGGAGGCAGCTTTGGTGAAAAGCTAGAGGGTTTCCTCATCCATTGGCATTGGAAGTGCCCTGTGCCTTGGTGCTTGTACCCTTGGGGTCCTCTCCTGCTAAAGTCTGGAAAGGCGTCTAGCATTGTACTTGGCTCTCTTGGTCTCAAATCTTTTAATGATATCGAGGCCAGAAAAATACCATGAAAAGCCACCATCATCTATTGTTTCTGCTGACCTCCCTGAATCTCACACACTTCTTGTCAGACCAAAGATATGCTGGCAATATAAAGACCTGATGGACTGTGCTAGGATGCAACATCGTCCACTAAATTCTGAACACATTCTGATGCCCCTGTCCGCTTAAGGCATTTTGTCATATCTGAACCAAGCAAAGGTGGGCAGTAAGTCAGGCGAGGAAGGAAGGGCCAAGTGCCATTACTAGGTACTTCGTGATCATTCTGAGGACATCTCACACTGACCAGGCACTGGCCAAATCATCACAGTGAAATACCAGTCAAAAAGATTGTGGGGAAGTGGAGGGTGTCCTTGGAAGGCTAATGTGGGATGCAGTCATCTACACTGTGCACTGCAGGCTGGAAGAGAGCCTGAGATGCAAAGAGAGACCGTGTGTGTGTGTGTGTTGGGGCGGGGGGGGCGGGCGTTGTTTGGAAGTTTAGAGACTCATTCCCTGAAATTTTTGTAGTCAAGTCCTTTACTGTAGTGACCTAAATTTTGATAGAGAGCTCTTCAGACTGGGAGTTGAAAATCAGAAAACAGAGGAAACACAGGTTGTTTGCAGTTCTAAGAACAGTTCATAAAACGTGTACAATTTGATCAGTGTCTGCAATACTGGATAAACCCCTAGCTCCTACTTAACATGTAGAATCCAAAGTCTACGCGCAATTTTTGCATATCAAGCAGCCCATGGCACTTGAAGTTGCATAAGTGTGCAGCAAGAATAGTGGCTATCTGCCAAAGATTTACTAAACTGAATGAACAGGCTCTCACAGAGAACAACCTGCCTGACACCATCCAGAAAACCCCAGGAATGGGGTTTGTAGCTCCAGAGTCTAGCTGCGTTGCCACAAGCATCCATCTCTTCTTTCTATGTTCTTTCTCTCTTCCTCTTTGTTATTAAAATTGCAAAACCGACTTATACCCACTCCAGACAGTGGAACTCCATCTGGAGATTTTTAGCAAGGTGTCTGGAAAAGGTGTACAAGGAAAACAGGGTATGTTATATTCAGATTGAAATTCTAAGAAAGTTGTTCTTAGAAGGATACAAGTTTGGAATTCTTCTCAGATACCACACCTATGATTCTATGATTCTACAGGTACCTCACTGAAGACCAAAATCCTAAGCCTGCAGCCACAACTCCACCTTCCATTATCATTGAAGAATTAACTCATTTAGCTGTGTTATTTAGTGGCAAAAAGCTGAAACCCAATCACAACAGATAATTGGAGAAAGGCTGTTTGACCTTTAACATCAATAAACTCAGAAGTCATGAGAGAGAGTAA
Source organism: Larus michahellis (assembly GCF_964199755.1). NCBI lineage: Eukaryota > Metazoa > Chordata > Aves > Charadriiformes > Laridae > Larus > Larus michahellis. The sequence continues at coordinate 19,023,875 of NC_133904.1, forward strand.
ACAAGGAGCTCTATGAGGTTTTATTTAATGTTGTTTTACAGAAGATAACTGTATTTTGTCTTATTTTCTAGGTTTTGCAGTATCCTTTTTTCTGCTGACACCTTTCTTGGCAGATTACATAGCTTAAATATTTAGAGAATCAGTTGGCACAAAAAAAACCCTTGCCAGTATAGTTCTACAAGATGAAAGGTGGGCAAAAGGCGATGTGGGAGTTCACTGCGAGACAGTGCGCAGACTACCACAACGACAAAATGTCCCGCAGGCAATGGGAGAAACAACAGTCTCTTGGAAAACAAAGTCAATATAGAAAGGAGAAGTGAAAGCAAGAGAGTTATCTATTTGGGAGTATTGAATCAGTGGAAGGAATGAGAAAACAAGAGGCAGATAAGAGGAGATGACAGACAGATGCATCACATCTGGGTTTTAACTCTGCTGGAGTAGACCACCTCCACCCTGGTGTCTCCTAGGCAAAGGACCATTTTGTTATTTCATTGCCTACCAGCCATACAGAGCAGCTGGAGTATATGTGCCTGAGCAGTACTTGTTGTGGGCAACCACTGCAAAGCAAAGCAGTTTACACATACACACTCCTCCAGATATAGAAAACAGATCCAAGAAATACACACTCCTCCAGATACAGAAAGAAAACAAATACACACGCCACTTCTCAGAGATGGAGTACCTCAAAGCAGCACTTTAAACCGAGTACTCTGGAAGATGAATGTTAGGCTTTCAGAATACATTATGGCAAAATAGGAAATAGGGAGAAAATAGGGAAGAGAAACACTAGCAAAGAGCTGCTGTATGCGTCTTCTCGACATGTAGTAAGGTTCTAAGAGAAAGGCATCAAACCCCAGTTATTACCTAATGTACTGGCATGTTCCATCTAGTAGGTACCAAGCCAAATGGGATGCGAAGGAATGAAAAGGGACACTCCCACGGCTAGACCGCATACTGAAAACAAGGCAGGCTTTGGATTTAGACTGCATCAGCGCAGACCTGTGTGACGCTAAACCCGTCACGCCTTCAGCACTTCACCCAACCTTCTGAAATAAGCAGTGTAAACACCAAGCAGCCTGATAGAATGAGTCACAGAGGATGTAAACACCCTCGCTGTCATAGAGCTTTGCAGCGTGGTTTTGACTACTTCTTCAATATGCCCTGGAGCTGAACTTTCTCAGAATAGGTTGATGTTTAGTTTTCAGAGTGCTAGTTTTTTTAAGCGAGACTTCAAAGGTCAATGGATGTGGTGTAGCAAACAAGTATGAGCAAACCGGACAACTACAGGTACTAAGAGATGAACAGACTATCTCTACCCTGGTCTTCTAAGCAACTGACCACTGAACTAAGTCTTCATACAGATTGCAAATTAAGGGAGCCTTAGACTCCTCACTAGGCAGACAACTTTAGAGGAGAAAATTAACCTCTGTGTACTATAGCCAATAAAGTATTAAATCTGTTGTAAAGACTGTTCGGTTGAATAAGAATGTTGCAGACTAGCATGACAGAGAGAAATGTACGTCCAAATACGAGGAAGACCATGCTTATTTCTGCATAAGGCAGTATTGCTAAATACTGTAATGACAAAAACCCGAGGAGAACCTAGAAAAATGTAATTTGTGCCAATACTTCTCCAGAAGCCAATTTTTTTTTAGCAACACAAAACTCTTCCTAGAATGATGACTTTCCAATTCCTAGAAAAAGCAGGATATGGGAATCTTATAACTCAGAAGTTGGTTAGGATTTTTGTTTGGAATCGAATGCTGGATGAGGTAAACCAGTTTCCTACTACAGAGGGCAGGACCTAGTAGCAGGCATGATAAGGCTCTTGTTCCTAGTATATAGGTAATACGGGTAATATACTTCACTGACCCTCTGTGAGACTATTCCACTTCAGTGGAAAAGACAGACAAACATGAAAAGAATATAACCCTCCCAGGGAAGAGAATTGATTAATTCCTAAATGAGAAACATATTGCAAATAGATTGAGAAAGCTCCCCTACAGAACTGGAGGTCGAAAATCATTCATTGGAAATACTGCAGTCCTCACCAACAGCATTTTTTCTTGAAATTTCTGAAATTTATTTGGAAATTGAGTTTCAAGATGAACCATAAGTGGACTTCACAAGCCACTGTGCAAGACACTGATATTGTCATACAGGGTTATTACTTAGAAAAGCTGAAACCTCGATAACTTTTGATATTTGTTGTGTCTTTTCAGACAAGTCCTTTTTTAACTGATCTTTTTCTTACCCTTTGCTTCCCTTAATCCTAACAAATAGTGGTTTCATTTGCAGCAATATCCACATTTCCAGCGAGTGACATTCTTCCTAATGCAGATAACTTAAAGCAGAAGGTCTTATTATAGATGCAATATCTATAATGTGTGAGATGGATGGGACCTCTGTGCAATAAGAAAATGAGTGTCAAAAGCAGACATGTCACTAGCCAGTTACTATGACTTACAAGATGAAAATAAATGTTTAAATGCTGTGAAGTGATAAAATGTCAAAAAGGGAGGCGGAATGAATGGCCTGAAGTGGAGGGCTCGTTTGAGTGATCCAGTCCCAGAAAGTTCAGTCATAAGTTCAGTCATGCTGTCCTAACAACAAAAAAACCCTGCAAGTTTCTCCCATTGATCATATGCTTTTTGTACTTGCCAACAGAAATGTATATTTAGTAACTCCCTGAAAGATTTACATCTATTGCATTGACACAGAATACAAATGAGGCATTTTAAATGGCATTTTATGGTTCTGTTGTAAAACAAATTGCCACATCTGTTTGAATTCCTGTTTTACTATACTCATCCTTCAATCATCTTCAACTTGTCTTTACTCTGAGACCCTTCTCTTCCTCAAGCCTCTGTTTTATACCACCCAGAAGCTTACTTCTTTATTTTTCAACTTCATTCTGTGGAATATAGCCACAGTAGCTTCGCAACTTGCCATACATTCCATTAAGTTGAGATATTGTTCCTGTAACATAAGAGAAGAACAGTGCAGTTGCAGTTTTCTCAGATAATGTCAGATTAATCAGTCATTTTTAAATGCCAACAGGCACAAAGCGTAAAAGTACTCAAAATCCAGTGTATATAAAGTGCTTTCTTATGAGGTATAATTCATCACACACCTTTGCCATGGTATCAGCAATACTAATTTCGTCCTTGCACTTCAAACAGCGCATCACTTTGCACGCATTTGTCTATGCACATTGTTAAGGCACGTAGGCTGCTAAAATTCTTCATCCTTCCCCATTCGACAAAGACGGAAAACAGCCAAGTGAGAAACAGTAAAAGCATGTGCCCATATTTCTTCAGCATTAAACATCGGAAATCAAGAAGCTTTGCATTGTTCATTTAATACTTTCTGTGCAAACATAATGGAAAGCAATTTAACTGAGCATGGCATAGTAGGCAGTTATTCAAATGTGTGATATTAGGCACTCCCAGTCCTGTTCCCTCTGTGCTGAACGTAGCTTTTTTCCAGACAGTTGGTGATCTCCCAGCTTGCTGCAGGATGTAGATGTGCTATGTGCAAGTTGACATTTATTTTGTCAATATCGATCATAAAAGAACATTCAGCTTTTGAAAGCTGTGCTTATTGATACCATCTTGTAACATAACCCACTGTACGGGAACATCTAAATTGCACAGTAACCCAATAATGCTGGTAAGATCACATCGTATTTAGAAATGGCACAGCATCTCTAAAAGGCCTGGCAAACCTTTTGAAACTAAACATATGACATTATTAACAGTCCACTGAGCAGGCATTGCCCGAGAATCAATTCCTCAGCAATTTCCACCTTCTCTTCTCTTTCTTCTCTTTCCTTGTCATCCCTGCCCTTCTCTTCTCTTTCCAAGCTCAGTTCTCCTGTTAGACCTAGAGCGCAACTGCATGGAAAGCAGACAGCAGAAGCACCAGTACAGCACAGAACAGCAGCTCAAGATTGCCATTTTCTGCCTTCCTAGTGATGTGTTCCCCACTGTGCACTGCTGGTTCCAGTTCCTCCCTGCTGTGGCTAATGCTCCGAGTATTAATGCATTGGCACAACATCCATGAACTACACACCATAAATGATCTCCTCACTAGCACTATCCAGGGCATTAACGGATGCCACCAGCACACTCACCACCACCCTCACCATACCCTGCCAAAGTACCAATAAGCAAGGTCTAACATTCTCTGTTTCAGTACATATAGATGTCACCAACTTCATCCGATTACTCTTCACCTACAACTTTGCATCCAGTAACAAACACTTTTCCCAGTCTGTGAACACAGCTAGAGATCTCAAGCTGTCTGCACAATGTCCCCATCTCATTATGTCCCAAAGAAGAGATTATTAATAACTATTAATAATACCGATAACCATCTTCTTCAGTGACACAGATGCCATCTTCCTCATCCAAACTGGAAACAGAAATCCTTTCTTCATTTCACCGTAACCTAAGTGAACGCTTGCTTTCTATTAGATTGTCTCTGGGGAACTCCTAACACCCACACCAGTTTCCTAGTGGCCACAGTCAACATAAGCAATAATATATTATAAACCAAAGTATGTAAAAAATCTCAGCAGCCACCTAAAACATACAAACAAGATTGTAATACATAACCAGCCCCTCAAAGGTGTTAGTTTTTGCTTTCAGCAATCTAAAGAGTAGTTTTAACCAAGAAAAACACTTCTCCAGGGATGTAGGTCACATCTTTGAGCAAGCCACTCGCTGCCACGCATGAATTCATTTCATGTATAAAGGAACCCCGTGGTGCTCATAGATCCACGCACTCAGGTGTCTTCCCTCACCTCCTGCAGACACCTTTCAGTGAAATCTGACAGTGTCATTTATGTGGACATGAAGGACATCTAGTGGAGTCTTGCTTGCTCCCAGCAGAATGCAGTTTTTAGCCTCTGATCCCCGATTTCTTATCCTTGTTCCTGAAAACTAGCATATGCTTCTGTTCTCTGAGGTCAGGCAGAGAAGTTCAAAACCATACAGATTTCTCTCTTCCTGTTGTCAGTATGGATGTGCAGTTCCTCACCAGCATTCTGCACTCCCTCTGGAGAACGTGCTGGCTTCTGGTCTTTTTCGCAGTCTCCTGCACCTATATCACCCTCCTCTCCACTCGGTCTCCCAGCACAGAGGCATTCCTCTGCTGCGCCAAGAAGTCTGGACCAGTCAATACCACAACCTACTGGCTTTCTAAACTGCACAGGGTAATTGGTGAGAATGGTGTGCATTTAACCTGTTCTCATCCACCAGGGATTACAGCCACATAGACTTTCACTCTCTGGACTCATCTACACTGTAACACTTAAGGAGTGTAATTCGTGGGCAAAACCCTCTTAACTTTATCCTAGCTCGACACTTTAGCACCGAGATTACGGAGGGCCTGAACTTTCCACAGAAAAACAACAGAAGGCTTTTGTAGCTAGGGAATCAAACTCTCGTATATGGCGAAGCACAATTAAGTCTGCTGTGGAAAAAACCCAAAAGGCTTATTCAGATTGCCTCGTAAAAGCTTAAACATAAATATTTAATTCAGAATATTTTCTAAATTCACTTTCAAAAACCATCATTCACAGTATTTCAAAGGCTGAGGCACAGAGGTGTTTTATCTCTAAAAGAACAAGTAAACAAATGCAAGTTTCCCCCTGTTCATTTAGCTGAGTATGTCAAAGCTAGAAGTTGATAAAAAATTAGGAAAGATGTAAATAACCACCATTGCAATAGGTGGGTATTTCTCGTGGCAAAGATATAACCTGAAAAGGAGGACGGGAATTCTTAGAAATGACATGTTGCTATTGGAGTAAAAGCAGATTGCTGTGTTTCGTGTCACAGAGTCGTGGGAGTTAACACCCCCTTCCCACAGGGTATCTCTCTCGTTGCCCAAGTGTTACAGCGGGTGCCCTTCAGGGAGTGGTGGGACCCACTCGCCCGCGGGACTGGTGTTTTCCAGAGGCTGCCCCACTCCCATCACTCCATCACTTCCAGCCCCATCCCTCCCAGCCCCAAGAGAGCAGTCAGATCCATACAAGAGAAGCATGGTGCCAAGGCAAGCATGGCCAAATTGCGAGCACTTTCCCTCTCTGTTATCTTAATTGGGACCAATCCTATAGCTAGCCAAGACAGCTGAGCCCAGTAAAACAAATCACAAAATCATTAAGGAATTTCTTGTCTCAGATTGCAACGAGGGGGTTGAGTGCAGTGGGTATTGCGATCTTTTTTCTTCAGCCTGACCCTAATCCCTCTGTACCTCTCTATAACTCAGCTTTGGATGGCCAAACTCTACCTGTCCTTCCTCTGCTCCAGTTGATGTAACCTCATCCCTGCTGGCTCCACAGGGCGAGCCAAGGCCAACACAGGGCGGATGAAATCCCCTTACATTCTTCAGCAGAAGTGCCACTTCTTCTCTGCAAGAGACTGACCAAGGCTGTGGAGGCTCACATACTCCAACTGGGGCGAATCCCCCGACACGTAACACAGACATGGGAATTGTCTGGCTCTCTGCCGCACCCCAAAACCTGGTTCATAGAATCATAGAATGGTTCGGGTTGGAAGGGACCTTAAAGATCATCTAGTTGAAACCCCCCTGCCCTGGGCAGAGACACCTCCCACTAGACCAGGCTGCTCAAAGCCTCATCCATCTGGGTCTTGAACACTTCCAGGGATGGGGAACGCTTCCAGGGACGGGGCAACCACAATTTCCCTTGACAACCTCACCACCCTCACAGCAAAGAATTTCTTCCTGATATCCAATCTAAATCTACCCTCCTTCAGTTTGAAACAATTACCCTGTGTCCTATCATTACACTCCCTGATAAATTGTCCCTCCCCATCCTTCCTGTAGGCCCCCTTTAGGTAATGGAAGGCTGCTATAAGGTCTCCTTAGAGCCTTCTCCAGGCTGAACAACCCCAACTCTCTCAGCCTGTCCTCACAGCAGACGGGCTCCAGCCCTCTGATCATCTTTGTGGCCCTCTGCTGGACCCATTCCAACAGGTCCATGTCCTTCTTGTGGTGAGGACTCCAGAGCTGGACACAGTATTCCAGGTGGGGTCTCACCAGAGCAGAGGGGCAGAATCACCTCCCTCGACCTGCTGGCCACGCTTCTTTTGATGCAGCCCAGGATGCGGGTGGCCTTCTGGGCTGCAAGTGTGCATTGCCTGCTCATGATGAGCTTCTCGTCCACCAGCACTCCCAAAGTACTTCTCCTCAGGGCTGCTCTCGGGGCTGTTCCCCCTGCCCGTCCCCTGTTCACTTTGCCTCCCCTGTTGTGCAGGAGCTGGAGAAATCCATCCCAGATGGCAGCCCACCACGTGCACGGCACTGCACACTGAGCCTGACACCCAAACATTCTGCAGAGCACTCAGACCACGACAAGAATATGCACAGTTTCCATTCCCTGCTACAAATATTTTTAGCTGCTCTAACAGAACAACTTGTCAAGACGACCAGGAAGTGTTTTAAGAAGAAAACATGATATAATTTAAGGACAGAGTTACATGATATGGATATGAAGGCTAAAGCAAGAAGCATTTTGTGCTGGAACTGGGATGTATGTATGTCTCCTGGCCCAGGCAACGCGTAACGTTGAGCCCAACGCTTGCATCTACTCCACTTACCCTCTCCAGAGCATATTTCATTCGCCCTGTGCATGAAATCAACATATTCGTGATGGGTAGGAGAGACAGAAAGGGGATATCCAGAATTCACTAAATCAGTGATTGAAACACTATCAGCAATGTACTGATTTTTTAACATTTTTTGAAACAGACTTTCTAATCTTTTTTAGCATGTGTTTTATTATTTTTTTGCAGAGACCAAATTCAAGATTCACTATGTTCAAGTTTTCTCTCTGCCTCACATGGGAGCAGGATTCAGTCCACACGTTTCCTCAGCAGCACTGACCAATACAATTTTGGCCGTCAGTCAGCTACTAATGCTGTCCTACTTTCTTCCCTTTCAAGTTTGAGGAAAGTCCACCCTTAATTTTCTCAGTAAAGAAGTTGTTCATCTGTCTTACCTGAATGCCAACACAAGTGTTGCAAATTATTCTAAGGTGGGATTACAAACCTGTTATGAATTAATCATTATCCACTGTATTGGTGGAAACCTTAAAATAAGTCTCCCTAACATACTGGGTAATGGCTCCAGCAGTTACCAAACACCTCACGTAATTCTACCAGACTCAAGTGTTTCATCATCTTCCAGAGCACCCTGACGAGGTCTGTAGCTGTTTTGTCACGGCCCTTACAGCTTAGCTTTCCACCATCATTCTGGAACAAGTTCTACTGCTTGGAGCAAACGTCCCCAAGCAGCACACGCAGGATGTCACACAGGCAGTCAGCGAGTTAGCCATGCTGCTGTTCGCAGCACATTGCGAGCAAAATGAAAGGGTCTAAGGTTATTTTAAAATAATACTCAAGTAGATTTCCACCAAACACTAGAGGTACAAGGGCTGCCATCTGAGGAACTGAACACAGGCATAAAATGCTCCTGGGAATTTGCACCACAGCATCTAACTTTTTGGAGCAAGCAGCAAAGTCTGAGTTCTTTGATTTCTCATTGTTCAGGTGGAGACAAACAGAGAAGCCGGAGTGAGGGGTTAAGGTGGCTCCACATTTCTGAAAGTTGAACAGACGTGTCTCAGCCTCAGAACGGAGAGGCTGAGAATGCCAGGTTCACCCGTGATTTTGCGAATGCGTACCATGAAGTTGTATGTAGGTAGGCAGAGGGGGTGAGTTATGCCTCCAACGAGCGAACACTCTTGCATGTAAGCACTCTGATCCAGAGAAACCAGTCAAAACCTAAATGAGTAACGGGAGTGGACGTACATAAACACCATGAACCATTCCCGTACCCACACGTGCAGGAACTCCTTTTGCTTGCTAAAGATGCCCTTCTCTCTGTGCTGTGATCCCTTTCAACTGTACAGTTTTGCTGCTCTCAGCTAGAGAAGTCACTAAGAGCAATAATAAAAGTCACAAAGAATACATTTAACAGCGAGATACCACATCCTGTGGAAATTATTGCTTTGTATTAATATTTATTGTTTACCAACTGTATAATAGGAAGGCTAAATGGTTACTCAAGTCGTTTTGTGAGGACGCATTTATACTTGCAATTTTTAGTAAAACATTTGCCAATACTATCTGAATAATATATACGTATTTTAAAATTACCCTGTGGGCTGGTCTGTGGAGGAAAGTATCCTCTGTCGTGCTGGTGTGTTTAAGCCACTTCTGTCACACCATTACCTCTCACATGGACACCCTCATTTCAGCTTGACTAAATCAGGACTCGGTGGTTAGAATGCTCCACGGGAGGAGTTACGCTAGAAAAGGCAGCGGTTTAAAATTCACACCTTGTCTTATGTTAGCACAGCTTTCTCAGGGCCCAGATCTGTAATTCTGCTTCACAGAAATTTTATAGACATACATGTACACACACGTATATTGCTCTTAATTCATAGAGAACAACCTGCATTATTGTCACAGAGCAGCTACATTGTGGCCAGGAAAATTTAGGTTACTACATACAAAAAAGAGTCCTACTGTTTATCCAAAACCAAGGATCACATCTGTGCCGACTGGCAGTTAGGCAGAGCCATCTGTCATTTTGGGGTATCCTAATGGGATTTGGCATCAGAAGATGAGGTTCTGTAACCAGGTAAAGATCAAGGGACAAGAATGCCTCGAGGCTTCAATTACCCACAACTTCACATTGTGCTGCCTTCAGAAATCTGTTCTGGGAACAATATTAAGTGCAATTCATTGATGTTTATGGTTCGCATTTGCTGTTCCTGGAAGCAGAATAGCTTGTAAAATTAGCAGCTGCAGCTCTATAGCTGGGAAAAGGGCAAAAAAGTTGAAATGGTGGAATTTTGATTTTATTTCTTGATATTTCCCCCTTTGGCACAAATCTGGTTTAACAATGCTACGTTCAAAATGCCCTTTATTTCCAGGTGACCATTCTGTATTTACAGCCTGTATAGGGTTTATTGCATTCTCTGTGTACAGTCTGTATCCAGACCTCCAGAGACACCTATTTCTGAAGCCTTTTATCTTTTTAAATGCTGAGTGCCCTCTATTACCAAGAATTTTGGTAGTCATTTTATGAGCTCGGAATGAGATATTTTGTGAAATGAAACAAACAAACAAACAAACAAATCACCACGGAGAATGTAAAGTTCTGCTAAAAAAAGGTGGATAATTCCCCACCCATTATTCAACAATAATCCAAAATGGATTATTCCAATTAGAGATGTGATTTCGTGGCCGAGGCACGGCACTGCTGCAGACAGCTATTTGTACACGTTAGAGCTACAAAGTATCTTCCCTGCCCAGCGGAAAGCAGAAAAGTTTTTGGTAAAATTAGTAATGTATAATACGATTTGGAGCCAGGATAACTTGTATAAACTTGCCTAGGTGTTATGAAAGAAGCTCTTTTATGAAAGAATCCACATTTTTGAGTCTACAGAAACAAAGACGCTATTAAAGCCAACAAAGTTTAAAAGAAACAAACGACCTCAAAACTCCCACAATGAGATGCCAAACCAAATATTGTTGCTGACAGAAGATATGAAGTCTTCAGGCCTGAACTATTTCTAATGTCTTCTATTTTAGAATAATCTGTGAATCTGTTTCAACACAGCTTTGCAACTGCCAGTATAATGAAGACAACACTCATAACAATGCCTTGAATTTTGTGAGAACTGTCGAAGTTCCCAGCGGATGTAAAACCACTGCTCCACTTGACTGTCACATGCTCCAAAGACAGACTACTTAGCTGTAATTCTCAACTGGGAAGGAAATTGAAGAGACTTGGTTATATACGTAATTTCCTCTGAAACATTTCTGGAACATCCATTCCAGTTATCCTTTGCAGTACGGATAAAGGGGGATATACCCAGAAGTTCCCCACTCAGACATTTGGTTAAATGCAGCTTTAAGAGGACAGCATCTAACAAGTTCTCAAGCATAACCTTTCCACACACGATTTTTCTCTTGGCCAAATACTTCGTTCCTTCTTACAACAGCTATGATCAGCCTCCCTGCCTGCTCTCTGGCTGGCGTGCCGGCTCTCCACTTCAGCCAGCCAGGCTCTCTATCGTCTGGCCTTCCCTTCAGCAACGACTGCCTGGGGATTGCTTTGAACCTCCTGCTCACAACCCCAGCTCCCAAACCTGGTTCCTTCTGATCTTGACAGCTCAACCAGACCTGTTGGAGCGGGTCCAGAGGAGGGCCATGAAGAAGAGCAAAGAGCTGGAGCACCTCTCCTATGAAGAAAGGCTGAGTGAATTGGGGCTGTTCAGCCTGCAGAAGAGAAGGCTCCAGGGAGACCTTATAGTGGCCTTCCAGTACCTGAGGGGGGCCCAGAGGAAAGCTGGGGAGGGGCTGTTTGCAAGGGCATGTAGTGACAGGACGAGGGGCAGTGGTTTTAAACTAGAGCAGGGTGAGTTTAGATTAGACATTAGGAAGAAGTTCTTTACACTGAGGGTGGTGAGACACTGGCCCAGGTTGCCCAGAGAGGGGGTGGAGGCCCCATTCCTGGAGACATTCAAGGCCAGGCTTGATGAGGCTCTGAGCAACCTGATCTAGTTGAAGATGTCCCTGCTTACTGCAGGGGGGTTGGACTAGATGGCCTTTAGAGGTCCTTTCCAACCCAACACATTCTGTGATTCTGTGATTTTAACTGGTTATTGAACAGCTATTTAGATAACTGGTCAACCATTCCCTTTGCAGAATGGTATGCCACAATAAAATAGCTGGAAAGTCATTGTGAGTGTGAAACAAGGTGGGTTGGGATGTTTTGAGGCACCCATGTTAGAAACCTAATGCCATCAGACTGCCACTTTGGTGCTTGTGATTGCGCTTCTCCCAAGCCAAGCATCACAGGACACAAAGGTTGCCTGGAGACTGGACTGAACAGCAGGATGCCCAAGAGCAGTTTTAGAGAGTGGCACTATCACAAGAAGGGTGTAATTTCCATATTATGTTAAAATATTTCAGCTTTTTTGGTATGCAACTGGAACTTTCTGTGCATGTTTTTACTTAGAAATAATTAAGAAAAGGTATTCTCTTACCAAGTTTTCAAGTAGACAGTTGGTCATAAGCAGAAAAAAAAGGCAACAAATCAGAAGTAGTCCAGGGTGTAAGCACTGGGAGAGCCTTTGGTTTTTAATTCCCCTGTCGATTCCATACAGCTGTGTTCACAAAGAAAGAAAAACAAGTATAATTTTGTGAGGAGCTTCTCTCTTTTACAGAGAACACTGCAGCGAATGCACATCAACCGACTCAAGGTAGATTTTTTATATACTGCTCCTTGAATAACAGACCTCGACAGCAGAAAGAATGGCACCGCCTCATGCTTAGCATCGTCAGAGGTGCCGTGTGTGGGACTTGCTGCCCACGGCACAGCGCAACTTCTGCCCTCTCACCCTCCCCACTCCAGCAAGGCAACATTGAGAGCACCGGCCCCCACCGCAGAGGCAGAAAGGAAAAAGAATGTTTAGAAGGGGAGGCCATAAGTCCCTGGAGCTTATCTGCAGGACCCAAGCAGCCCGCAGCCGCTACCAAAGAGAAAAGCAGGTAGTCAGCAAATACTATTTTCTGCCTTTGAACCTGGAAGAGAATGTGACGGACTCGCCAGTGTTGCAAAGAAAGAGGAGCATACATGTCCAGTGAAGCTTTTCTTCAGGATTTAAATATTCCTTTTTCCAAACTTAAGAAAGCTGCATTGTTCATGAAATTTAATGCTCTAACTTGGTCCATTTTCAGAAGGTAAATCCTAAAAAGCTCAGTGTGGCATTTTTAAACAACTGCCACCACAAATCTCCAGAATTTTGTGTTTCTAACCTTGCTTTTAAGTGCTTGCATGACTAATAAAGTGTGACATTGCTGAGATTTGCTAGCATTCTTTTCTGTAACATAAGTTCTAGCTGACAAAAATATGGCTAAATTTAGATACCTGCAGCAAACAAGAACCTTCGAAACAAAAGCAGGCTTAAGGATTAAAATTGGCTATGACATGTTTGTGCTCCAACATACGCGAGTTCACATAACCCCTTGTCTGCTGCCCCATTCGCGAAGTCATGGGCTGGCTATGAAAAGTAATTTGCTGAATGCTAGCTATAAAGGCATTACTTAGTTTGATGTGCTGCTGCTCCAGTGGGTTGTGCCAGTATGGCAGGTGGAGCCTGCTGGGTCTTTCCACTACAGAATTTTTTTTTAAAAAAATAAGCCATTAGCGAGGGAAAAACAGACGGAAAAAGACCTCCTCTGTAGATAACAAATTGATGTTAAGAAACATTGCTTGGACTGCACAGAAGTCTCATACCAGGATCTCAAAACTCTAAATACATTCAGATACTATATTGCATTTTCCCAGTTTTCTACTGTCCAGGGGCACATCCAGCTGAACCCTTGCTTGTTTCACCTTATACGTTTCCTCACGTCCCCTGAAAAGTACGAACCGCAGTTCAGTGCTAGTTCAATAACAGCCAAATGGAAGTCAATTGATGGTTTATGAGACACAAATATAGAAGACCTAGAATAGGAGTTACACCTGGAAAAGAGAAATAAGAGGCGGCTTAAATCCTGTAGCTGAATTTCAAGTGTCCAATTGTCTCCTTTTTTCTTCTGTTTTCTTTTTTCCATTGTGCCAGCCAGCTACCTGAGAAGCCACATGACGATGACATAGAAACACCACTGCTTTCTAATACTATTGCTTAGAACCTCTGAGAATTAGCCACGTCATTTAAATGTCAATTTACTGCAAAGAGAAATTCTTTTAAAAAAAGAAAAATCAAAGTACCATTCAAAATTGAATTTTCATGCCATACACTTTACGGGGCTAGTCCCCTTCTCTAGCAGAGGAACATTGAATGTCTGATAGGTATCTCATAACAAGGTCAACTTTTTCTAGTCAAACTTTGCATTAAAGCACCCTAAGAAAAACAAGTCCGCTCATGCAACAGCAGAAACTAAAGCAAGAAGCCCAAATAATACAGCTGCCCTGGAAGAGCCTTCTTTTTCATCACAGTAAAATTCAACTTTCCTTTCTGAAAAAAGCCACCCAAAAGATGCCAGGACCTCCCTGTAGTAACAGAAATCTACAACATGGGTGAAAACTTACATATTATGCTTCCTATTTATTTTCTTTGCAACTGTGTACTTAGTCCTGGAGAGAACACTTCCTGCTCTAAGTACATATTTTGAATTCACTGTCAGATTTAAAAACAAGCAAATGAAATACCCAAACACAACAGTGCATCCAGAAGCATTTGTAGCCTCTTGTCCTGGGAAAAGCCAGAGCTGCAGCTCTGTGGGAAATTCCTGGCAGGTCTGATGGCTTTGTGTTCCTCGTAGACTGTTCGGATCATGGCAGAAATGAACACAATTGACTATCTCTAAAGTTTGCAGAAAAATCCCATGGAACACCCAGCATTACTGACAGAATAATTGTCTTGTGCCAGACGCAAAAACTCCAGATTGCTCAGGCCATTCATGGACATTGCACTATGCCAACCACCTCTTTACTTGCCTGTGTCTCACAGTCTTACACAATTTTGTTGATCATTAAGATCTTTAAATCAAACGAAACCTAGTCTAAATATGCAGCGTGAAGACACAGGTTTAAATATTCTCTGTCGGATTTCTCTTTGTCTCTCATATTCAGTTTACCAGGACCAATGTCTTCCATATGCACCGAAGTCTGTTCCTCCACTCTGTCAGAGGAGTGACCCAGAGACCTGATTAACCCAGTAAGTAACTTCCCTTTCAAAACATTTTTCACTCGACAAAGCATAAACAAAACCCCCAACTACTTCACTTCTATTGTTAGCAGATCAGGACAAAGAAAAAAAAACCCAACATCAAAAAGACCCCAGTGCTCTAAATCTGTGCACACTCCGGGCACCTAAATAACTACCAAAACATCATCACTGGGGAAATATTTTACTAGTGAAAACAATGACTTTCCTTGTCACCAGAATCCTCTTCTCATTTTTCTTCTGACAGCTGTAGGACCTGTGACACTATTTGTATATTAATCGCAACATCTCTGGAAGGTTCAGAAATCAGCAATACTTTAAGAGAAAAAGAAAAAAAAAGCAAGCAGTGAGCTCTGGCTGCCCCCCACCCCTTCTTCTCGCTCCTCCAGGGAACGAAACCGAGGAGCCAGGCAGATTGTGCCAGTCGCAGTCCCTGTGGAAGGAGACGGAACACAAGTGCTCGCTGCTGGTTTTCGTCTCTCTCCCACCAATGAGTTCCCCAGCACTCAGCGCTTAGATGTCCTCCCACGCAGTTTTCCTGTATGAGGATAGCTGCCATGCGAACACTACTGTCGTGCTAGCTGCCATTAGCAAAAAGCTTCTAACAGCACTGGCAGACAAAGGCAGATGATGCTTCTTTCCCTCTGTATTGGGACAACATGCAGTCGACCCAAAAGGGATTATAGCAGAGGCCACGTCAGGCTGGAGATGCCAAGTGGGAGGATGGCCCCAGGCAATACATGCTGCCATCCCAACGCTGGCTGTTCTAATGGCCCAAGAGCTGGGATTAACTCATCTCCCACTCAGCTTCCCCTTAGTAACACAGCATACGGACACAAAGCAAGACACCTACTGCATAATCAGGCCTCTCAAAAGCGCTAGCAGAGTTCACAGCAGTTCCTGTGATACCCAGTGTCATCAGAGACTTATGGCAGTGTCGTGCCTGGAGTGTGAATACCAGTAAAATTCATCCTACTGCCTCTAGGAAAAAATGCCAGGGGTCAGGAAAGGGCAGTGAAAACAGGCGAACCACACAGGAAGGTACGTTGTCCTCTAATGCAGAGGAAGAGCAGAGCTATACCAAAGAAAAGCAGGGCTAAAAATATCAAGAAGAGGGCAGAGGTGCTCACACAGAGCAGGCATACTGGGGCCACAGGAATGCATTTGCAGCTAGTTCTAACCCGCGCTGATTGAAAGACAGGTACTTGTGTGGGGAGAGTTGAAAAAGATGTTTTATTTCCCACCTCTGTACCTTTCCCCCCTCAGTTTTGTAGTAAAAAAACCCTTGAAACACGGGACAAGGAACAGGGAAAGAGAACAAAAGAAGTGCGTGTGGGGGGAAAAGGCCTTAGAAAACCCATAGTTTTTCACTGAGATTTTTAAAGTTTAGGGACACAGTTCTGAAAACAGAATATTGGGTTTGCTTTGTTTTTAATTGGAAAAACCCCAGCTGGCCCTACTCTTAATTAACTTGCAGATAAAGGGATTGTTAAACTACTGACATGCGCAAGGCACAATAACACATTCTCATTAAAAAGAGAACAAAAACACGACTGGAGAGAATTAACTGTACAGCTCCGTCCTCCATGGCCACAACAGAGCAGAAACACCTAAACCGTCCACTTAAGACACAGCGAGAACTATGAAGCTGCAGCCTCCTTTCGCAGGGACTGGGAACAAAACGCAAAGCTCTACACTCACCGTCAGGGTTTCAAGCCACCCACCCTAAAATTAGTTTTGGAGCAACTGAGGAGTGCAACACAGACAAGTCAATTCACAAACTAACAAAAACAACAAAAAATTATATGTATTAAAAAACCTAACCCTTCTAGGACCACAAACTCGAGCAGTTTAGAGTACACACCTCGGCAACATGGAAAGTAGCTAATTGAATCCAGCTCTCAGACACTGGGCTCTGTTTAAGAATAGATTAATTCATGATTTATTTAAATGATCTAAGTTCAGATTACCTCTGAAAGAGGTGGATCTTCTCTCCTTCCGCTCACCTGTGTTTTCTTGGTTGTTGCCTTGAAAAGACTGCTCAGTAGCATGACTCAGGACCTGAACTCGTCGAAATCTTTCTTTTCTCTCTATGGCTCAAATTTCACTCAGATCAACTTCTCATGAATATTAGGATAAGGAATGGATCTGAAAGAGGAAGAACAGGAGGGATGAATTCTTCTTTATAGAGGCAAAAGAAACGTAGAGAGTCTTAAATCAATGGTGAAAGGGCACCCCACTTTGGATAAGTGCTTGTTGTAGGAAATATTGCATGTAGTACACACACTGGCCATTCCAGCAATGGTGGAAAGTGCCCTTTAGATGTTATTTCATATTGTTACTCATGTATAAAGTAAAAGTGTATTTACAATAACTTATTTACTTATTGGTACTTGTTACCAGGTCCTTCACACACACCCTTTTTTTGCTTGATTTTGTGCACAGAGGCCAGTCCTTCCCAGATGAACACAGGCACTTGGGTGCTCCCTCTGTTCCTCTTCGGAAGTGCCAGTGACTTGAGTTTGTTCCTGCGAAGGCTGGTTTCAGGGAGCTTAGTGTTTTCTTGACCGGTTGTCCCTGTGAATGAGGCAGGATTACAAACTCGTCTCTGTGCAATTTGAATACACTAGCAAAACGCTCATTCTAACTGGATAAGAAGATGCTTTTCATCTTTTATCTTTCATTTTCATTGATGACATTCATGCCATAGTTCAGAAGACCACCCTTCAGCTTGTTCTTCGCTGAGACGTAGAGCTTTTAATTTATAAATTATGTCTTCTTAGAAAAAGAAAAAAAAGCTCAATTCTGCCAGTCATATTGTCCTTGTTTTTTAATTACCACCACCAAAGAGAAAAGGCTTTAATGCCTAGAAGAAATGTGCACATATTTTCTACCACAAAGAAATTCATCAATGTTTAGCACAATGGCATGTAATTAATAGTTGTACTTTAAAATTCAAGCTAGACTCATTGTAGTTGTTTGCCAAGAGGTACGCACTAGCACTGCCAGACAGAACCTATTTTTCCTATCGTTTCTGTTTTTTGGTAGGTAGCAAGACTGAACACAAACCAATGCGGCAAAGGCACAGTGTTACCAGAACAGTCCCTCTATGAAGGCTCACTCTACACAAGAATTATAGGCAAAAAATGAATGAAACAATTGCCTCGAGGCCCCCCCCCCCTTCACTGCACAATGGCCAGATGCTTGCTTTTATTTTTTTGCCTTTTTTTGACCCTTTTTTTTTTTTTTTTTTAAATCAGAACGTAAGGATGCTTTCCAACTGCACAGAACAAACCCTTCCTCAGGTGCTGCTCCCAAGTCCGATCCCTTGTTTTCAAACAGCTGATCGTTGTCCTGGTAAAATGCTGGAATAAAATTTTCCAACTAAGTGCCTGGTGTTCGCTGGCAGAGAAAGGAGGCTGGTTAACTGAGAGGTGTTGGGCACACATGGCTCGCGTGAGGGGCTCCAAGACATGAGGTGTGGTGGTTTTAGCTGATATTAGTGTCTCCTCTGTGTCCCTCTCCCCTTTCCTCACTCTAGATCTCTGTCCTATGGCAAGGGCAGCTGGAGGCCCACAGGCTTACTCTGCTCAGTCTAAATCTTCCAGCTGTACAAACTTTTCCTTTAATGGCAATGATGGGTGACAAAACCCATCTCAGCCTTGTCTCCCCCTTGCTTCTGCCTGTCTGCTTCTTCCCACCCGAGTGCTACAGATCTCTTATTTTTGTCGGTACAGCTGTGTGTGGAAACTGAATATCTGAAACTATCTGATTTAAAGGCGGGGAGGCTTTTGATTTTCATTTTATCCAAGGGGTGGGACTGGCTAAGAAGCCAGGCATGAGCTGGGATGGCTGGGGAACAGGCAAACGCTTTACTGTGCCACCTGGCACAACAGGAGCAGCACCTTTGAGGAGGGGCAGCAGCGGTGACTTGGCAGGGATGGCCTCAGCGGCTGCAGTCACATCTGCCAGGTCTCGTCTGCCGCTATGCTGACTTCCAAAAAAATGGCACTGGTAAGGTCTGCTGGAAATCAGGCCTCTTATTTACAATCTAGTTTGCTGGCCTTAATAACGCACAGGAAAAAGCTCTGAAGAAAGTTTTGTGTTTATTGGCTGGCCATGATCCTCTCCCCAAGCTGTGCTTGTTTGTTCCTCCTTCTAACACCATCGTGATGGCAAGATGACCCATGCTGGAAGCTGGGAGGAGAATCCTTGTCTGCAAGCAACAGACATGGGGGAGAAAACAGCTTACTAAATGTGATACCATATCTGAGGAGCTCAGATGCAGCAAGTTCATTTTTCATGCTGTCACATTCACAAAACCCTATCCACGTGTTTACACAACAGATTTACCTGTGCATCCTTGTGCCCATTCACTCATCCAGTGGTGCTTTGGGGATGAATTGGAGGTTTGAGTCAGGAGCTTCCTAAAGCCTCTGAAATGACAAATCCCAGATATCGTACACAACTAGATTTTTCAGTACTGCTGCTTGCCTGAACTCCTTTAGACCAGTATAACTTGTAACAAACTAATGGCATTTGCCCGAAATACCCTCTGCCAGGAGCTGCTGCTGGTCCTGCAGGGACAGTGTGAAGCAGGTCTTGCTGACTCGTTGGCAGAGCTGACCTGCTACCCCGCACCAACACAAAAGAAGTGGGAGCAGTCTTCAAGCAGTGAACACCAAACCTAGGTTTAAGGACAAGCATGGGTGGGGAGCGCACAAATTCTTGGTGTAGCTAAGCCTAAAACCAAAGCCGATTGTTATTTTCAGCATATTGTTAATTCATAAATCAAACTTCAGAAATACGGCTTTGATCTTGATATGTGTGTAGCTAGAGATCAAATTGGGATCTCCAGCTGTTTACAAATCTGCTGGTTCAGGAAGCAGGGAAAGCGGAATCAGTTATTTGCTACCCCGTCTTCTCCCACCTGTAGAGTTTTGCCTTACATTTGCTTGCAGCTCCTGCAGAGCAGGGGCATTATTTTCCTCCTCTGCAATTGTATAGCACCAAAGAACCTCAGCTGCACACTACAACTCCGAGGCAACTGCTGTACAAATAAGAATGTTACTGCTCCCAATGTACTGGCCAGTATAAACGTAAGGCTCAAAAACTGTTTTTGACACCTGACACTTAAAGCTCCTAACTGCCCACAGAAGGTGGGTTCCCATTCTGGGCTAAAAGGGTTTGCTCCTGTTCTGCAGAGCCGTCAGCCCTTGTCCACTGGTTTTCTTCAGAAATGTGAGCCATCTAATGGTCAGCTGCACCTCTGATTGCAGCCAGGTGGAAAACTGAGGGTTCCCCAAAGAGATGGAGAGCACAGAATAGAGAAACAGAGAGGGAGAAAGTATTTTCAACCTACCCAGCAATTTCCACAGCAGTAAAAATGTGACCAGGTAGATAAAAATGACACTAAAAATCCCTCCTTCAGGACCATTCCTCTCTTCCCTCTAATAGCATCCACCCAGGTGATAGACACAGAAAGGACCACTACGTGCAACTTTTCTTCGTAAATCCCCAAAGCAAGTTAGACAGTAAACTAATGAAAACAAGTAGTGCTTCAAATAATCTTTCACTCTTTCACCCAGTGATGATTGTTTGCTTTTTGTATTCAGATCCAATTATTTTTTAAAACAGGGAAGACAAGTTCCAAGCTATGGAGTTTGTAATCCAGAATTCATTAGCCTGAAGAAGAAAGTTTAAAGTAAAGCAGTACTGGTTTTCTTTGTTGTAAATTACTTACACCCTGATTATCTGGCATTTTCCTCTATGTAAAAAAGTGCAGAGTTTGTCTGTTAGTCTTAAATATTGGGAAATCTATCCAAAAGCACCTTGTCAAACTGGTCAGAGCTGTCAGTCTTGTTGAGCAACAATTCCGAGATTCAGTAGATATTAACATGCTGTACACATATCTATACATAAAAACTTCTATTTTGTTTGTGGTGAGATAGAATTATTTATACACCGACATACATCCAAGGCTATAAATAAAAATTAGCATTTTGTTCATGGATTTGAGCTAGACTTAGATATCCTAACTCTCTCTGTTTTTACAGATACATACGTATTGTTAGTATATACATAGCTATATCTAGGGACACTGAGTTTTTACAAAGATATCCAATGATGTGGTCCTCCGAGCTCAGGTTAGGGTCACCTGCAAGGAATTTCATCACCATGTGGCCCCTTTCTAAGGGGAAATAAGAAAGGAAGTAGGGAGGACACCAGAGTAGAGAAGGTTCTCACCAAATCCAGATATGAAAGACACAATTCGCCCCAAAACATTTGCCATAACAGAATTCCATCTAGAACGAGAAGGAGGAATAGCTGTGACCAGCCCTGGTGGGGTGAGACATTACCATAGCGCAAGGTTCTGCTCAGCAGTGGTTGAGTCAAACTGAGAAAAAACATAAGGCCAAACTGCGCATGCAGGTAAGCAAAAGAGGATGCGTGGATGGAGGCCTCCAAAAGGAGGCTGCAGCAGTCCTCCGTCGTACGGCTGAGATCACAGAGAACTCATCAGGTGGTGGTAAAAATGGCAGAAGAAAGGTATAACACAATCCTTAGCTAGTATTATCTGCTCTCCCTAGTTAATCTCTGGCAGGGAACAGCATCCCTCTGCTGTTACATACACTTGATGAATAGCACTTACTCAGATTGTGCATGTCATTTCAATTTGCTTGATCAATGCAGTTCAATTTCCCATTGTAGCCTCCAAACGGGCAAAAATCCTACACACAGGCCTTCAGCCATAAGTCAATCTCAGCTATAAGAGGGACGTGAGCCACGGTTCTGGAACAGAGGTTACCACAGGCTAATGTCCACCTAGGCATACCGTGTGCATATCTACATAATAGATACTGATAGATAATAGATAAATCAGAGAACAGACAGGCATAACTATAAGGACATATAGCTCAGATAGTAGATAGGTATAATTAGATAATAGGCACTAACAGATAATAATTTTAATCAGAGAGATGGGAAGGGGAAGACCAAACATATATCTTTCCTCTGAGATGAGCCTCTAGTATCTCCACCATTTCTTCACATTAGTTGTCAGCCATAAAGATAAAATTTAGGTTTTTCGCTGACAGCACTTGATACTGCTCCTGGGAGAGACATATTTGCTTTGGTGCCAGTTATTTTCTATCTATCTCTAACACCAAGAGGACAGAGTGGACCCTGCTCTCAAACATCAGGATTACAGAGTTTCAGAAGGAGTTTTAAGTAACTTTTGTTTTAAGCATTTTTCAGTTATTCCTGCAGGACCTCTTCCTGCAAGATGCCTCTTTTTCGCATCAGGACTAAATGATGCTTAGGTTTATCTTTAATCTCTCTATTTTATTTCATAGGAGTTGAAATAAATATTTGTTAGCTTCTGCGCTGGCCAACAGGAGCCTCCAGACCATTAACTGAGGGTTATGGCAGATGTTGGTCTGCATAAGTTGCAGGAACTCAACATCTGCAGAAATCCAACCCTTAGATTTTAAGGCATTGCTCTGTACAACTTTAGGTAGTCTTGAAAATGTTTCTCATGAGATTGGCCAGAACTAGCATGGCTTTTTAAGTTTATTCACTCCATCTTACAACTATCTTCAATAAAATATATTTGTTCAGTTGGAATTACGTATTCATTCAGTTGTCATTTGCTTGCTAATAAACCATGCATTATGGGGATTTTCCCCAGCTCATGATCTGTAATTAAGTAAGTATGCAAAGTATTTACTTGTAATCTTGTTAAACTGATAGCTTCGGCTCTGTTTATTCAGGACACTGCTTTTAGAAAAGTCCGTAAAGAAATCTGTCTTGTACATACAGCGCCATGAAAGAGCATCATATTACTACAATCTGAACTACTGCTCTTGCGTTGTGTGTTCTGGAACATAGCACAGCCAAGCCAGAACCACAGATGGTGTTTTACATGACAGCAGTCATGACTATTGGCCCTCGAGTCATTTGGAAAAAAAAACACAAACCCACAACCAAGCCCTCAACATCTACCAGGATCAGGTCATGCTGGTGGAGAGGAGAGAGAAAGAGCAGCATCACTGGTTTATAAACATCTGATTTACACCCTGATAGGTAATTATCCCATGGCTGGTAGGGAAAATTTCAAACAAGCAGTTAAAGTAAATTAAACATCAAAATAAAGAATGGACTCCAACCAACATGGCATTCCCAGTGTGCTGCATCATGCCATTTTGATATGAGAAGGTCCAGAGCAAAGAAAATATTTTGGCAGCTTTTAGGGCCCAAGTCAGTCCTACAATTCCTTCTTTGAGCATTTGCAGCTACAGAGACTGTGGTAGCTTTCAAACAGTTTGTTGTGCCATGTGTTTGTCATAACAGGTCTTTTTTTTTTTTTTTTTTTGATAAAGGCAAGCCAGAACCAAATTTAGCGTGACTCTCCAACAACAAAACTAGGCTTTGAGCAAAATTCATAGATTGGATAAAGAGCATCTCCTTAATGAAACAGGCGTCTTCACAGAATTACCCAAGTTCAAAGCTTCTGGCTGAGTGGCCAGATCGCATTTTGCTTTTGACTAAATATCTCAGGTTTGGAAATTTATCAATCTCAAATTAATAATTGATCTGGGGAAGCATTAGATTTCAGGCCACTGTATCTTGTGTGCTGCTCTCAAATCATTTGTAGCAAATATATCCAGAGTGTCAGGCACTCACTGGTGCATCCAAACCTAAAGCCAAGTCCCTGCAAGGACGCGCTGGACGTA
This sequence comes from Larus michahellis, assembly GCF_964199755.1. Classification (NCBI taxonomy): domain Eukaryota; kingdom Metazoa; phylum Chordata; class Aves; order Charadriiformes; family Laridae; genus Larus; species Larus michahellis. Next base: position 19,047,386 of record NC_133904.1, read on the forward strand.
TCCTTACTTCCACAGGTAAAGCAAAATCCTGGATCTGTGTTAAAAAAGCCCAAAGTGAGTATCTTTCTATCTACTTGCCAAAGATTTACCCGATTTATCAAAAGTAGTTGCTTGGAAAAAAGGACTCCATGTGATTGTGTAGCACAGCATAGCACAGAACACAGGTCTGTATCCATCTTTGCCTCTGCCTGAGAATGCACCCGGAAGAAATCCCCTGGGTTAAACTTCACAGAATGCAAATGAGAAAGAATGGTGTTTCTAAGGAGTCCTTATGCCTGACACTTTGGAAAAACATCTACAATGCAAAGCATGTTATACTGCTAGTGGGAATTGCAGGAGGAGAGGGAACATTTTCTAAGACATCTGCAGGGAATATTTTACAAATTGAAGTGTGTTTTCTCTTAGGGGACTGTTTCGTCACTTTACTTGATTATCCATGATGTTTTAACGACCATGTTTTTTAAACGTTTTTCAGAAGAATGAAATTTTGATCCTGGAAGGGAAGGGTGCTTTATTTTGGTAGCCAACCATGACCTTGGGGGATTTCAAATGGAAGTGGGGAAAGTAAAGGAGTCTATGCAAAAATTAAGCAGACTGAAAAAAGAAACTGGAAAAAAAAAAGTTTATATAAATTTGTCCTTTGTTGAAGGAACACATGTCCTGTGTTTTAAGGAACTTAAACTAAGCAAAACAAAAAAGCAGAAAGTGGCATTAAAGTAATTCCTGTAATACTCCCATTCAGATCACACTGTCCATTGCTGCAGTGCAGCCCAGTGTAACTGGGCTAAACCCACCAGAAAGAGCTCTGTTTCTCCGCAGGTACAACTCTTGAGTCAATAGATAAGCCAAAACCTGAGCCCTGAAACCACTCACTCACTTCCTGATCTGACTTTAAAACTTGTCATTGCCACCCTAGCACTGGTTTTCTAAAACCTATGGATTTTGTTAGGCTTGCTTGCAAAGGTGCAAGACTGGGATTAATGCCAAGCAAACAGAAGTGCAGTAGTTCAAAACAGAGAGGCTGCCGATCCTTTAAAATTTCCTTTCATCTCTCCGGCTTTTTCACCGTAGCTGCTGACAGTGGTTCTGACACAGACAAAGGTCCAGGAGTTTTAGTCACTGTGCTCTGCAGGTCTCCATGGGGCTCAGGCAGCCACAGCCAAATCCTTGGTAACAGCCTCACTCTCCCATTTACCCTGTGAGTCGGAAGAGAAGTTGCAATGCCTGGATGTATTAGCAGAAGTACGAGACTGCAGCTGGAAACGAATTGTCCAAAAAAAAGTCTGTGTTGTGTGGATTACTCCTCACATCGCTTTCCAGTGTCTTCCAATGACAACTCAAGAGAAAACACCAAAAAACTGCAGTCTGATATGGTTTCTTGATGTATGTTGTGGAATTAAGAGCCAGAAGGTTCAGGCTGTTTCATGAGATGGGTAAGAATCCATCCAAACCATTGGAACTGCAGGGCAGGAAAGTTTCTGAAAAGAGCCGCCTTTTTCTCCCCCTCACGATACAGTTGCCTGGCTACTGGCCAAAGGCACCGACCCCTTCTCCCAGGACCAGAAGTACCCCGTCCCCTTACTGCCTTGTTTGCCTTTATCTCCCACTCTTGTTTCCTCACCGATCGGATTCGTTTAGTTTTGCAGGAGAGAAACAATCTGAACCTAAGTGCTTCCTAACATTAATCCAGCTTTCCCGTCTTATTGGAAAGCCCATTGTGCCCCAGTGAAGGGCTGGAAAGCCTGGCTGCTGCACCCTGCCTGCTGCCATCCCCAGTTGGAATGAAAATCAAACTGTTTCTGCTGACTCCTACTCCTAACCATTTGTAGCGGACAGAATGAGAGCAAAAACAGGGATTCCACCGAGCAAAGAAATCAGGAGGGCACAGGCGTGGGCAAAGCAGCTGAGGAACAGAAGGCAGCATTTGTTTTGACTGATGCAACCTGACAAAAGCCAAATAACGTGTCCATTTGCACAGCTGCATATTGCTGTAGCTGTGGCATGGACACACAAATGATATTTCATGTAACAAATTGGTAACACATAAAGGCATTTTTTTTCCACATTCACACATAAAAATTTAATACATTTTTATTTCAAAGAGATTCACACCATCCTTTTAGGCAAATCCTTTTTTTAGAATTAAACATATGATGAGGTTTATTGTGCAAAGTAGCACAGGTTCACGTGGGGCCAAGCCGTGAACAGTGACACCACCAGTTGTTCTACTTCAAAAGTCTAGTTCATTGAAACTTGGGTTAGTAAGCCTCCAAACTTAAAGAAATGCCTGTCTGCGGCTGGTTTAGGTACCCGGAAATGTGCACTGCGTGGTTAGAGGAGGGATGCACAGGGAGAACTAAGCAGCTCCAGTGTTAGCCTTCAGTGCTTTTGTTCCCCTGGGAAATGCAAATCACCATCTGGTTACTTTTTTGATGAAGGAAGGGTTAAAAAACAGGTGTAACTGAAGAGAAGATTTCAGCTTCACTGAAGAGATGCAGCAAAAAAAAATAATAAATAAACGCATAAACCTAGCTGCACGAAGCCATCTGGGATTCTTGTTACATATGGGCCTGAATTTGAATTGCGCCTGACCAAACGGCGCTGGAGCAACTCTAAACCGGGGCGCAGGGGAACGGAGCTGCCTGCGCAAGAAGACCCTCAGCACAAACCACAGCCGAGACCAGGTTCTGACCTAGGTCTTGCCGCAACAGCCCTGAAAAAGGGACGTCGGTGTGGCCAGCTATTGGGCCAGCCGCATACAGGAGGGATCGCCCAGCGACGCTGTCTCCCCAACGGAGACAGAGTTCTGTCTGCACCAAAGCCAATGTATTCTCTCAAATCATTCATTACAAGTAACACGTCCCATAGACTCCCAATGAATCCACTCTGCCACTGAAGTGGACGTTTCTGAAATACACAGAATGCTTTGTAACGTAATTTTCCTTTTCTTTCTTTAAACTGAAAATGCAAAGAGCTCTAGCCGCAAGCGAGTACAATGACAAGTGTTTTTAGGTTAAAAAATTACCATGTTCTGTAGTCCTCTCACCTGAAGAGGACAGCATCAATGAGTTTTGCAGTGTGCAAAAACATACCAAAAGACAATATTCTCCTGAGCTGAGGCTTTGTACATACAGTCAGCTAGACGTACAAGATAGTTTTGAGATGTCTGCCTCAAAACATATTCCAACTGACTTTCAGTTCCTCTGCTGTGTTGACATTTTCCTGTGACAGGTCTTTTTTGCACAGCATAGTTAGCTTTGCTCGGAAAAATTAAATTATTATCTTGTGTACATCTTGCTTAGATTATATGATATCCACCCTGTCAAAAATGTATCTTAATTAATTAAGACAACAGGCATTTTCCAGAATTGGCCTGTCAGATAAGATATCCTAGCATAAGAGAATCTTAAGGGTGATTTCACTTACAGAGCTTTAGTAAGACACTATTTCTTCACCTTCTACATGCAAGTCTTTTCTTTACCTTCTTGAGGGCTGATACAGCTTATCTTCAGGTCACTGAATATCATGAGACATCATGCTTAGAGCTTTAGTAATTTTTATTGTTTAAATATTTAAACTACAAATCCTCTGGGGATGTGGAATTGCAGTAGAATATCTACCAGAAATTTAAGGTGGAATACATGTCAGAGATGTTTTAATTGTTCTTATTCGGTCTTCCCCGTTCCCTGCCTTCCCAGAAAAGCATTAGTTACTGATATAAATCACAATAAAGTTAAATTTAAACATATTATTATGATAAAATAGAGAGATCACGGTTAGTACAAAACTTTACGCTTTCTAGCATGACAAGAGAGGAAAAAACCAATCAAGCCTACCTTACAAAAGCAAGCAACCAAAACTGTTCAAACTGACCAGGGACCACAAACCCTGCACTGCCTTTATGGTGCTGATGTGGGCCTCAGCACGGCGCACAGAGGGGATGCTAATGTGCCCTCCTACTTTTCTTCCTTTGAAATTAACCTCAACGCCAGATTTATTGGCTTTACACTAGTTGCTTTAGGGACAGTCAGAAATTATTGATGTAGCGTTCACTATATTACATTTATTTAGCAACAAGGGACATATTTAAGTCTTGGTTTAAGGTAGCGAGTCATGTCCTCATGCAGCTGAACTCTTGAGCTGCTTCACCAACAGCAACACACATCTGGACCTGGTACCAACTTATACAAATACACAACAAAGAAATGTAATCCTCTGAAATCCAAAATGGTGCAGTTTGGGGTGGGGTGGTGTTGCCGCTAACTAGGGGAAAGGAATCACACAAGTTGGACAGTCGACACCCCATTAAGAGCATTTCCTGGGAGTAAACTAACCCAGACTAGTTATTGCTCCAAAATAATGAGCTTTAGTATCAAGCACTTCTAATCTGTATGCTAACCGCACATTTTTTGTCCACTCAACTCACACGAACTGCAGGTGTTGTAGTGCTAATCACCCATTTGCTGCTGCTATTCCCTCTGTGCAGTAAACTGCTGACCATTACTCATTCTGTAGGTCTGTTAAAAGCGGGAGACAAAATACATACACAAAATGTTTGGAAAAATGCAAGCAAGGATTCAACTGTTGTGAAAGGCTGCTACTTGTGAGCACTTTCCCAGAGTGAGTGAACCAGTCTCAGGTTCTAGATGTGTGTGACACAGTCCTGTTTGCAAGCAGCGCCAAGGAGATACGACCAGTAGGAGCTATCTGAATATTTGGCTTCTACCATGAAGGAAGCATTACACACGAATGACTGTGTCCTTCCTATTCAGGATGCAAAACTTAACTTTCTCCCTTCACACAGCATGACATTCAATGCCAGTGCCCTGGCTTTGAATGCTGCCTGAATATCCTCCAAAGGCGTCTGGAAAGCACTGGACCAAAGCTTACGAGAGAGAGGGCAGAGAGAGTATTTTAAAATACAAGGTGTAAAACGCTATCTAGAGCTTGAGAGCCAACTTCTGCATGCAAACAGCCATCACATTTCCTGTAAGAACTGCTTCTGGAAGTGGAGTTGTACAGAGCTGAGCTGTACTTGGGGAATCTCGCCCTCCCCGCAGGATGTGCCACCAGGCTGCGGTGAGACTGCGGGGATGGTTGTGAGGGGGCAGCAATGCCGCTCTTCACTAGCCTTTGGCAGTGAATGTGTTGGTGTTTGACAAATAGGAAAAACATTGTTAAAAGGAAAACTTGGGAGGTGAAGGTGAACACAAAGAAAGGAGGAAAAGAAAAGAATTGTAGGGTAATCGCAGGAATGGATGTCAGGAATTATTTGAGCCTAAACTGCAAAACCTGGGACACCATTTAATGCCAGTTACATCTGACTACAAGAGCTCATTAGCCTCCACAAATCTCGTATAGCCAAGAAAATAATAGAAATATTTCAGGATTTTAGGTGTCAAAAATTTTATTTTGATATTCAAAACCACCTACCCAAACTTTCCCCTCTCCTACATGCACACACTTATACACACACGGAGGCAACTTCAAGCTGTGTCACATTTGATGGGAGTCAGACCGTCTGTTGATATCAGAACAGGGACTACATAGACAACACTCCTAACAACAGCAGAGCACCCATGGAGACTCTGAAACCATCCGTAGCCTATGGATAAGCCTGCCTTACCCTTGATAAGACAAGGGTCCAGAGGAGGGCCATGAAGATGAGCAAAGGGCTGGAGCACCTCTCCTGTGAAGAAAGGCTGAGAGAATTGCGGCTGTTCAGCCTGGAGAAGAGAAGGCTCCAGGGAGACCTTATAGTGGCCTTCCAGTACCTGAGGGGGGCCCAGAGGAAAGCTGGGGAGGGGCTGTTTGCAAGGGCATGTAGTGACAGGACGAGGGGCAGTGGTTTTAAACTAGAGCAGGGTGAGTTTAGATTAGACATTAGGAAGAAGTTCTTTACACTGAGGGTGGTGAGACACTGGCCCAGGTTGCCCAGAGAGGGGGTGGACGCCCCATTCCTGGAGACATTCAAGGCTAGGCTGGATGAGGCTCTGAGCAGCCTGATCTAGTTGAAGATGTCCCTGCTGACTGCAGGGGGTTGGACTAGGTGGCCTTTAGAGGTCCCTTCACACCCAACACGTTCTATGATTTGGGTAGAGAGAGCCTGTTTCTCTTCTTTTCCCTACATCCCTTCCTTTTGCTCTGTAAAGGATTGAGATTTGGTCCTTACTAAGTATAGAATAAGTATTCTCCATAACCTCTCCCACTACTAACTGCCTGACTTTTATGTTACCAATCTTGTTTGGCAGTAAACCTAGAAGTTTGAGGGATTTATTACCCATGAATTTCTAGGAGCCAAGAAGAATGCAGGAATACACTCTGCCATTCCTTGTCCTAAAGCCCCCTTCCATCGCTGGATGACAGGTCCTTCTAACTGCTTCTCTATCACCGTGGGGCACTCCACAAATATAGCACTAACTATAATCATATATCTGGATGGGTAATGATACAACTGTTGCTATTTACTGTTGCAGTAATTTTTCTTTTCTTTGAGTTGTTATTTTTTATTCTCTTTCCCTGGGAAACAGAGAGAGGTTGTTAAAAATTCTTGAGCACAGTCATACAGTAACTGTAATGACAACAGACCACAAAATTCAAGCATTCACATCAGAAAATACCACAGTATACTCTGAGGGGGAAACAGTCTATTTTTTCCTCAAGAAAATATTTTCTATAATAAATATATCTGGACAGTTTACAAAGTCCTCAGAGGCTAACCAGTTAGCTGTAACAAGTTCTGTACCTGACACATTTTTCTTCAGGGTAACTTGCTTCATTCAGAGTTTTAATGTTTAAATAAACTGCTGCCCAAATCAATACTCTACAAAATCATTCACTCCGGGAAAGTCCTTCAATCCTTCCCCCCTGTTTTAAGTCAATTTATATGCTACGCTGCAGCTACCTCCGGCTGCATTTCATTACCTTCCCACTCCATCTTGTAGCAGCCACTCTGTAGTTTTGGCTACTATTTTCTCAGCGAGGAGGTCCACGATATTTTATTTTGTGCCAAGCTGTCTCAGACAGCTGAAAAGCCCTTCTGTCTTGTCTCAGCGTTTTAGATCACTGCTGTATTCCAGCAGAGATGGTGAAATCTGAGGCCAAACAGCTGGAACACATCCGCTAGTCTTTGCCTAGTGACAGCAACTGAAGAGGTATCATTGCTGTTGGCTTTGATAATCTCAGACAAAGCAGGTGTGGGAGGAAACAAACCTAGGCTGTATTGATCCGATCCTATTTTATTTCCTTCCCAGCACCAAGTTTGTAGATAGCTGCTCTCCTTCCCTGACATTCTTTTTAAGATACTTAAAATGTCTATTAACAAAATAGCTTCACAAAGTTTTCACAGAACAGTGTTACTCTCTTCAAAAATCTTGTATCTTCAAGTCCTAACCTAGTAAAGCATTTAAGTAAATGCTTTAAATTAAGCTGGTGGATATTACTGTGCTAACAGAGATGGGACCACTCACATGCCTAAATCCTCTTCAGTAAATGCAGAAGTTCATTCTGTGTTCAAGGGGGCTCACCTGAGCAGCAGCAGATGCATAACGTATCCAGTTTCCAGTATCCTTCCGATTCCTTTCCCAGGCACACAGCCCCACAATATCCAGAGATCCTGTGAAATGCTTGGTCTCGTGACACGAGGACATGGAGGCTACAGAATGTGCTTCATCTCAAACCACGCAAAATAAGCAACGGCTGTACAGATGAACACCCCAAATGAGTCCAATTCCAAGCCTTGCCTTTTTCCTCCTCACACCAGGGCTGTTGGGCTTCTCTTCCAGTTGTCTGGAAATAGGAGGGAGAGGCAGTAGTCAGGAAGCACCTGCCCTTAATGCCCTACACACCCTCAGGCTCCCATTTATTTATCTGAGAATCTAAATAGGTCAATATGAACATTCAGAGGTATGTGACAAATTTTGTACCTCTTGGAGAGTACCCTGCATACTCTGCACAGACCCTTCACTCTACAGCACAGTTCCTGGTGGAACCTGCAGCAAGAAACAAGCCCTTACCAGAATTCAGACTGTTAGCTGAGGTGGTGCAGGAGATGAAGGGAAGAGATCCAGCTATTTTAACATACCACTTATTAGTGAATATTTGAAGACAAGCTATCCTCCATCTTTTTCAGATACAGGAAGACCTTAGTGATTTCTTTTAAATCACTTCTTTTCTTTGACTGAAAAAGTAGGAAAAAATGAAATTACTTTGGGAAAGTCTTTGCACTTACACCTTCCCTTCTCTTTAGAATGGGGATTGCACTTCTCTGTCGATAAACAGGGATCATAAAAGGAACAGAAACAGATTTCCCTCAGGCTCACTTCAAGATACACTTCTAGCCTACCTTAAGTAATGGCCCTCATTTACCAAACTGCTGAGGGCCTAGCTGTTCCCACTGATTTCAGCTGACTCCCCATGTGAACTGATGAATACCCTGAAAGGCCCTTGCTCATCACTTAGAAGTTTAATTTGAGGTTCCTGCTTCTGAAAACCTGCAAAGATCCAGAAAAATCAATACACCTGAAAGCTTGTGTAGTTAGTGAGCAATACCTTACGTTAATTTTTCAAATCTCTTTGGAAATACTCAGAGCCACAACATCAAACATCTGCATCTAAGGCACTGATCAGTGGTGGATGGCCGTCCCTCCTGCTCCTTCCGTCTCTACCAGCTGTTCAAGTGCACAGCTGAGCCTTGGAGCTGAGGCAAGAGAAAGAAGCAAATGCACAGAGCTGCTTCTTGGTTTTATCTTTGAGGCAAGATGAACAGCTCTGGGTATCCTCTCTGTCTCCTTTTTACACCGATGCAAAATGGAAAGCAGTGTGTTTCCACGTACAGAAAATCATTGTAGTTAACTACATAAACTCAAGAAAAAAGTGCTTGGAAAAAGTGCAAATACTGTGAAAAAAGAAGCAAATGTAAAAAGGAGAACTTCACAGACCAGGGAAACATCTAGCAACTACTTATTTGTTGCTGCTCACTGTTCTGAGACTACAAACAGGGAGAGATGAGAAAAAAGAAGAGACGGGGGAGAGAGAGAAAAAAAAAAATCTCTAGGATAGAACATTTTTTTCCCCCAAGACAGCCTTCAGACCTTTTTGTTTTATTTCTACTTTGGAAGAATGAAATATCCAGGCTTGATTCCACCTGTCAATCACTGTCGACAGCAGGCTTGCTTGGCTGCCTAGTCATTAGGACTAGCTAATACATTCCCTCTCCTCGGCCATCCTACACCAGAAAAGCTACCAGCTATTGACCTCCATACCAGGGCATGATGGGGCCATCTCAAAGTACTGTACCAGAGAAGAGAAGAGAACTGACCAGAAATATTCCAGAAATTTTTGCATTGCCAATGCTGTAGAAATGTATTTTTACTGCAAAAGAATAAAATTAAAAACATCTTTAAAAGCCAACTGAAAAATATTAGAGTTTTCTGCATTTGGAGGGGGGGGGAAATCCAATACAACCAAATGAAGACTTTCTTATAGATTTGCCCAGATTACCAGGAAAGCTATGGGAGAATACTAAAAGAAAGCATCATGGAGACAGAGCGAGGAAAATTCTGTATCCATAATGCTGTCATCCCAGAATAAACCTGTCAGTTTGTTACATATCCAGGTGTTGTTTTTCTGTAGCTTTTGAGATATTTAATGTGCAGTTCCACTCTTGAGATGCGACACTGTGAACATGGCACCTTCTTACTCAACAGATCATCTCTGCATGGATTTTCAGTCTCATCTCTGCTTACGTTAGGATTTCAGCTGCCTTTCATCATTACCGTGCTGCGGATCCAAGACGAGTCTGAGGGAGTTATCTATATCCTTGGGTTCACATGTCACTGTAGCGCAATCCTGTACTAGAGCATCTCAGGAACTGATCGGGGACCCGAATCCCTATTCAGGCAGAGGCTTGCATTAGCCATGCAGCACAGCAGAGCAAAAAGGCACTGCCAACACTGCTAAGTTCAGATCCTCAGACCAGCTGTGCAGCCTCATGGGCTTCAAATTCTGACACCACTTACACCTGCATAACCTCTGGGAAAGTCATGGGGCGGCACAGGTAGAAATGAGGGCAGCATTTGCACTGCGAAAATGTTTCAAGTGTGAACCAAAAAGCAGCTCATTTCAGAAGGTCAATTCTTCTGCAAAGCCCGAGTTCTTACAGAAGGCTTTTAAAACCAAGTTTAAGCACCACAGTGGCAAACAAAATGCATGCAAAAAATTACATAGGCAAGAACGTAGGCCTCTTTGATGTTTCATTCACAAAGCTGCTTTACAGTGGAACTGTTCAAATCGAGTCACCATCACCACACTGTGTGTTTTCGGAGAGAAAGGAAAAAAACAAAGGGATCTAACATTTCTGTATGGAGATGCAGGGTTTGCTATACTGGAGCAGACAAATTGTCCATTTTCATTCCCTGTTTCTGAAAGCAGCTTGCACGACATGGTTTGAACAGAGGCAGAAAACAAAGCACTCACTCACATGATGCATCCAGCCATTTGCGCCAGACCTTATCACGGGAGAAGACCTCCTTCCAGACCCCTTCAGATTATCTGACAAAACCACACAGCCTCGTATTTTGCAGTGCAACTTACCATAAGCTAATCTGAAAATAGGCTCAGGAAATAAACCCAGGAAAGTGACTCTTGAGTTATGAGACGTATTTGTTGAAGTACAGAACACATTTTTAGCCAAACACAGTTGCAATTTTTTTTCTCTAAAAAACCAGTATAAAGTAAGAGATCAAAACATCATTAGAGCCGAGTGTTCTGCTTTGAGTCTTCTTGATCAGCATACTTCGTAATAACACTTTCACTTGAATTTAGAGATTCTGCTCACATGTTCTAACACTCACTGAGAAGGGGAGGAAGGCAGAGAGACAAGGACAGAGAGTGCGAGTCCGTCTGAAAGCAGAGCAGTGTAAGCACATACACATGTATCCAGTCTACATTTTCTAGTGTACTTCCTACTGAGCTTAACTAATCACCTCCATGGACAGGTAATAAGAAAAGTTTCTTTGTACTTCCTATAGGAAGGGTTCCTATAGTACCCTAGAGGGATGGTAACAATTATTGTCTTGGGAGAGACTCAAGGGAAGACAGGATATGAAAAAAACATACATAAAAATAAACTATACTGTGCATTTTTTTGACACATTATGTGCCACTTTACATCATTTGGAGTTTTATTAGTGGCTTTGACCTTACGGGAAAGTATTTCAGAACCACTATTTCAAAATATAACAAGTTTCTATATAGTGCTGGATAGGACTTTGGAAGTGAACGCAATATAAAAAGAAAGTGGGATTGAGAACAGATCTAGCAAATCTTGGAATTTCCTGTTTTGTCCTTTTCTGAGAAGTGTGCAGGAAGAGGATGGTATCCTTTTAAATAATTTGCAAGCCCTTTACATTTCAACTTTTAGAAGTCACCAGAGACCAGACACGCAGCTAGAGCAGGCGTATCTGTACATAAAGAGCAGTGTTTTCAGGTTCAGCAGTTTTTGAAGAGCAGGCTCCCTTAAAAGGCTTCAAAGACACGAGTCAGTATCCATAGTTGCAAACTCCTACCGTGGTTTGTTTCTTCCTTGATTCAGAGGATCATTAAAGTGCTTTGTTACTAATATAGTTTCCAGGATCAGTGATCAGAATCTGTGCTACGTTCATGTGTGTGTGCTTGCTAACCTGTGCAAGCCACAGAATTCACAAAAGAACTGATACAGGCCCCAGTTAAAGAAAACTCCTGAAGAAGCTGAAAGAGCCCTCAAAAAGCTCTCACAAATCTTATACACCTGAGCTCATTCTTCATAATATGGGGACAACATTATTTTGGCATCTGGCAACAGAACAACTGAATATTCACAGCTGCATAATATCTGGGTGGAAACAAAGCTTTTTGATATGGAAAAGTAATTTTATAGGAGCACTTATGATTTTTCCAGTATAACGCACAAACACCATGGTGGTTTTTGACAAGGGCACTACCCAGACAGAATGAGAGGATAAACAGAGACCCAGAGAGCACAAATGTCTCTGGGGTCTGGATTTTCACATATTAGGTCATTGGTGGAACAATGGAACAGGACTCAGATCCTTGGGAATCTTCTGCAAGGCACTTTCCTGTGTTCTGCCTTGTGTCAGACAAGCAATCAAAATAACACATCCACAGCAATGGGATAAGCCCAACCCTCCCATTAGATTACTCAGCCATTTAGGGAACGTTTCCAGTACCCCAGCATTCTGGGTGCTGCCAAGGGCAAAACCATGAACCGTCAGCCACTGTAGCTGAGAAACAAAAAATTTCTAACAGGCTTAATATTGGGATTCCAAGAAAGAGTATTTCATGGCTGAGAAACACTTCACAGCAGTCTTTCATATTTTAATCTGTCATCTATTGAGAACAAAGAGAACCATCATGATATTAAAGCAATTTCTCTTTGACCCGTAGTGACCTCTAATTCACTGGACTCTGCAATTTGCTTTGTATTGGAGGTTAAGTATAGCTGCTGTAGCTGAGGACCGAAGGATGACATTATATTACTCTGCAGTATATTTCTCTCTCTGCAATGCATATATCTCATTTCTCACTGAGACGTACAGAGAAAGGAAGTTCAGAATGCATATTTCTATTAGGATGTGCTCACGCTCTGGAAATGACTTTAATACAAAGCCAAAAAGTAATATTAGCTTTGCCACACAATTTATTCTTAAGGAAGAACACTTTTATTTGAATAGGATCATTCTGCTAGCCAAAGATGTCTTTTACTTCTGTTGAAACCACGTTTCTATTGTGAACAAATAAAATGAATAGCATAAAAGCTTTTTATAACACCCAAATCTTATTCAAAACATACAGTAGGGGCCAACTCTTGCTCTCTGACACTGCACTAATGCTGCAGATGAGACAGAGATGTGTGTATCGACATATAACTACCTTACAAATGCATTCAATGTATTTCAAAAACTAATTGGTTTGTCATCTAATTGCCCTTTACAAAGTAGAGCTGACAGGACAAACAGTGGCCTCATCCTTTCATTCACTTTTTGGAAAACATTAGTAACTCAGGTCTGGGTGTACCAAGTTAGACAATGCAGATTGATGAGGCAGAAAAGACTGAAAAGACAGCCTTCTTCCTGAAATATGACATCAGAGACTTCTGTCTAGGATGTCTTTCATGGTAAAAGGCTTTCTCTGAGAATGCATGGCCCCTTGCTGCCCTACAGAAATAGCTCTGGAGGCTTTGAACAAAAGTATCTTCAATTCAAGTAGCGTGATAGCAGTTCCTAACTGAAGGTGCAATCTTCAAAATCGCAGGATAGCCAACAGAAAAGAGCTTCCAGAGTAATAACTGAGATTAGACCTGCTGCTCCACAGTATTTTGACTCTAGCTTCAAGGCATCCCCTCCAAAAAAAGTCATCGCAGCAATCAGCCAAACACAGATGTCAAGAACTAAGGTCCCACATCATGGAACACGTATTCCCGATCGTCTTGCAGAAAAGCCGCATGTGCCACAGAACACCACCCTTTTATGTACAGAAATGTAGACATAATCATGGAATTCACGGAAAAACTGAGGATTTAGTAGTCCATATTTTGAAGTAATCCTTCTCTTTCTTCCTGAATGTGCTGTTTAAGTGAGCAATGAGTTACAGGTCAGTTGCTCCACAATTTCTCAGAACAACATTTCAGAAGGTCTGAAGGCGACTCAACCTAAGTTTGTCAGATAATACGTATTAGTAAGCAAAATCTAACGACCAGGGGTGCCAGAGTATCCTAAATGGAGGGGTTTTGAGGCTTAGTTTTGAAAAACAGGTGGACTGAAGCCCATCTGGAGCTCTCAGGTATTTGCATACGCAGCAAATACACACTTGCAGATATCAGGCTTGTCTGCCATTGTTACAACTAAAGGACAATTGCCTATAAAGCTTTTGGAAAGGAGTTAAATTATTTTTAATGGCCTTTTTGCTTGCATGTTAAACACCTTTCTTATTTGAGTTAAATGTCATTTACAACTCATTTGTTTAATGTTAGATTCAAACCAGAGTGGAACTAAACTAATCAGTTTAGGTTCAACTTGCATCCTTTTCCAGTTTGAGTCACAGAAATTAAGCCTAGAAAACATCTCACAGATCTGCTTTACCCCTCTTGGTGATTTGTTTCTCTTCTATGTGCCTTCTAGCACATCTCTGTTTTGGGGGAGGTAAAAGTCAACCCAGAAAATCTGAACACCACTCTGTTCTGGTTAGATTTACAGCACTGTAGGAGATAGCTTAACGTTTACATTCCCCAAATCTCAACATTAATTTATATTTAGTACAATTAATAAGAGACATTCTTATTGATAGGAAGTTTAGCTATGCTTGATAGGGTTCCTTTAATGTCGTATTTCACCAGCAGTTCAAAATTTTCCTATATAAAAATGGCTGCCTTGCATAAGTTTTTATGGCCTGGTTATAGGCCTAAGAAAAATGGCTTTAAAATAAAAATGCTGATGCTACATTAACTCTAGCACTCTTCTCTAGAATAACATCTTTTGATAACACCTAAAATGACTAGGTTTTAAGGATGTTGTTGTAATGAGAAAGGAGGGTGTTTAGAGCTGCAGGTGGCACAGTTTCCAATCTAAGAACACAACTGGGTGCAGAAAATGATGCGCCTCTTACTTTCAAATAATAAATAAGACTATGATATATGTTTCTCTGAAAAGTTACAGACAGAGGAGTAGGTGGAAAGCAGAGGCCAGTGTTGCTGACAGGGATAAAATGGCCAACAACTGACTTTCTAAAACATCATCTAGGTTCTGTACTACCTGGCATTGCATCAGGTCCACTTGGGATTTGCTAAATATTATCTGACTAAAACCAAATGTACAAACAAACAAACCTTACCACACATTTTCCATGACGTTTTCGAGGTAATCACCGCTGAGGTAATGATTCCTGGCAGATTTCTTCTGGAAACCTGAAAGCTAGGAACTGAGCAGATTTTAGGCTGAAGTCAGACACAGCACAGTAAGAGGAGGGATCTGAACTCTTTAAACTCACCGGTGGGAATTCAGCTACAACAATTGCTCAAAAACAACAATGTCTGTTCAAGTGCAGTCTTGCCATCATATCAATCTTAAAATATCAAACAATATTGAATTACAAAAAAGCGCTATAGCTTAATGCTGAAAAAATTATTACAGTTAAAGGTTATGTTGTTTTCCTTAAAACGTTCAAAAGTTACATGAAAAGAGAACAAAAATCTGAAATCACCATTTTTATAATAATTTTTGTTCTGCAGGTTGCTTGCAACAAGCTCTTTTCCAATAGAGGCAATTTGAATCCATTCTGTATTCCTAGATACACTTGCATAAATCATCCAAAGCAAATGACAGAAACAATATCCTGCATCTCATCTCGCAAACAAGAATGTGATCTATTTAATCAAATTTCAAACTTGAGTTTAGCTGTCAATGAAAAAAAAAGTAAAAAAAATCCACACAAAGGGGATTTAGAAAGATAAGAACTGCCTTTTTTATGTAAGAAATTACATAAATAAGAGATGAGATTACAGAAATATTGTGAAAAGAGGTAGCAACGTAATCAAGCTACCCCTATAAGTTTGCCACCCAAACTACTTTTTTTTTTTTTGTTTGGTATGTTCTTATGTTGAATTTCTGGGGGAAAGTTGGAACAAAAACATTCGTTTCAGTCATCTGTAGGCACAACGTTTCTGTTTGGCTTGTGCTGAAACTCAGCAGGTTTAGATTGCTTAGAAGCAGTGACTAGAAGATAAATAAACATTCCAAGTCTCTTAATGATGCCTGCACTTGTCAATACAAAATCCAAAGCTTAATCCAGGTTGTGTTTTTGTTTTGGTTTCTTTTTTAGCTTCCATCAAATATGTGTAATGTTAAAAAAAAATGACAATGCAAGTAATACACTGCCTAATGGTGTGTATATATATGGGTCAAAGAATAAGTATATGGGCTTCTCTCATTCTAGTATTCATTAATATCCAAATGAATAAATAGCTTAAAAAAAAAAGCTTAATATTATTTTATTACTGTTTTCTGCATGCAATACTATACAAAATGTTACGAGGCATTTCTAACGTATCCACGTGTATAGCACAAGAAACTGGAAGTGAAGTAGCAAAACTGCCAAGCAGAAATTCTTTTAAAAAAAAAATCCCACAATGCTACACATGCCCAACTGACACAGCTGGATCAGATCTCAAAAGGCATTACTGATGCAAAGAGTTTAGCAGGATTTAGTGAAATGCCCTCTCCTTCCAACACGGCTGTAACCATTAACCACCGCACTGGAATTCCAACTTGTTGCTTGATTTCAGAATCTGAAGTTTTGGGGGTGTTTTTTGTTTTTGTTTTGTTTTGTTGGTTTTTTTTTCTGATTAACATTGCAAATCAGCGCAGAAAGAATTTTCCAGATCTCATCTGTCAAAACACATGCTGATATCGTGCGAAATCTGTGTTTCTACACTTTGCATTAGATGCAAAAAGTACGCTGGGGGAGACCTGAAGAGCAGATAGCTTGAGAATTCTGAGTCAAAAGATGAGCTCACTATTATGTTAAGAGATTAGTTAAAACCAGCATTTCCACAAAAGCCAAGATTTCTTCCTTACTCAAGAGCCCTGAATCCTTCTCCTATTTGGAAGCTGGTCTTGATCATGCACCATATAACCAGTTTCTAGACAGATACCGGGCAAACAAACTGGCAAATACGAAACCAAAGATTATTTTTATTGCTCTTCCTCTCTTATCTACCAAAGGACAAATTCTGCCTTGTGAGTTTCAGGGGAAGTACACCATTATAAATGAAGATAAAGGTGGGTAGAAAGTCAACTTTAATCAAATATAATCAATGAGTAACTAACAGTGTGCCGTTGTAAGAAACTCTGGCTGATACATTCAATGTGTTGAATGAACACTGCACCACAGATCATGTCATGAACATATTTTAGTTGTTTTACTTTATAGCTTTTCTAACCCCCTTTTTGCTTTAGCTTTATACTATGTGATAGAAGCCTGAAGCCATTAGTCTTTACCACCACCCGTTTCCAGCAAGCTTTTAAAATGCTTTTTACATTAATCATAACAGGGAAATCAAGACTCGTCTCCTGGCTTTGCTTTGAGCATTTGGGGATTTAAGAAGGTTGATTGTGCTGCTGTTCCTTGAAAGGGCAAGAGCAATGTATCTGTAACAGGGATTTCTTTCCTACCTCTATCAGAGAATGACAACAAATATTACAAATAGTTTGTACAAGGTTCAGTTTCCCTGCCAGTTAGTCTGTAGCCCCTTCTTTTCTACATTGCTTCTCAGTAGCAGAAAACCTTTGAGACTGAATTTTGCAGTGAAAAAATCATATTACAAACCCTACAGAAAGAACAAAGTGAGCTCTGGAAACTCAGCCTGTGGGGGAAGGTGCAGCCAGCCATTACATATGCTACTGCGTGAGAGGGGATACTTTTTATTAAGGTTTTATGAGGTGAGTTCTGGCAAGTCCTTGGGATCACTGACTTCCTGTCGGGCAGCAGAAACGGAACCCCAAGCCGTATGAGAATCTGTAATGATAATATTTGCGCCTTACACGAGAGGTGCCTGTAAGTCACTGACAGCATTTATTTATTTGGGTGCTACATATTTCAGGGGAGAAAGATGTGTTTCAGTTAAGATGTGCTTGTAAACATGATGCTGTGTGCTGGACCTCTAGGTACAATATATGGCCGCATAGATCTTACTCAGTATGAAAACATTTGTATAGAATACTTGGCTATATATAAGCTTTAAATACTCCAGCACTTTAAGAAAAATCTATATTTTATGGATTAAAATATGCATAAGTTTAAATTTGTCTGCACATTTCTTCTTTGGAAACTGTTCCTTGAGAATAACATTAATATTTATTACATTTTCCATGTCTGAGCAATTATACGGGCATAAATTCTTCAACAGCTGATTCTGCAGGACCTGAGTGGTTGGTTACATGGTATCCTATTTATGTTACTGGGATCTCAGGTAGGGATCTGTGCAAGGTCTGTGCTTGGCCTTTAAGACATCCTTCATTACATCAGAATTAGCATCCCATTTTACACCTGTGGGAGGTCAGGTAGAAGGCCCTGGCACACGTTTGCATTCAGCTTGGAGGCCTCTTTCACAGCAATGTATTCAGGGCTGCAGAGCAGCTTCCCTCAAAAGTCTTGAAGGCACAACCCCTGTTCCCTCCATTTTCTTAGTGTGACCCCTTCTGTGGTCACCAGCTCCGTTCCTCTCCAGCTGAGGAAAGAGAGGTGGTGGCTAAAACTACAGAAGGGGCATCCTCTGCTTCCCTCCCTGGTGGCACCGAGCTGCTGGCAGCACACAGAGCTCCTCGGGAAAGCCACCGCTTACAGCCAGATGTCACTTCCCCACTTTGGTATCGGCAATAAGCCCATTCCTCCTAATTCCTCTATGGGCTTACCCTGAAGTTTGTGTGGCTCTGCCATGCTTTGAATACCTTTGAGCATTTATTCTCATTTTCTAGTGGAAAATATATATCGTTACAGGATCTTACACAAAAATTGACGGAGCACATTGAATCATCAGATTAGCTGGCATACTTGATTTCTACATGGTGGGACGAAGAAAGGAAGCTTTCTATCAAGATCACGCTGTTAATTCTTAAATACTTGATTTTTTTCCTCAACTACAATTAAAAGTTCTACTTGCAGCAACCTATAAATGCAACAGACATTGAAATGCAGTTACCGGTAAGATACGGGCCAAAAAATCATGGATCCATGCTGTCTGCATCCCTGAGAGAAACAGCAAAACAAATTACACCGAATGGAAAAGTAAATGATGGATCTACCAACTGAGAATGATTCTTCACAAGATGAACAAGTTAACCTCACAGTACCATTTCCATATGTACTTGCTACACAACCGCAAAACCCGCTCTTTTTCTAGCTTCAGGAGAGCGTACCTTCAGCTGGCAAAGACAGAATGCTAGCCACTCAGAAAGGTGACTTTTTTTGGACAAATGAGGAAACTTAATGAATTCCCCACTCCACAGACGGCTGTAGTATATGTTAGAGCACCTGCTGCAACTCACTTCATATCACATTGCAGTTATGAAAAATAGTTTGCTATTTTGGAACCCCCTGGCAGCCAGAGTGAATCACTGAGGGCCCAAAGCTCATTTATCTTTTGTCAGAACTGAAGCCAAATGAACGCCATCTTGCCCGGCAGCTGAAGAATGGGGAAAAAAAAACACTCTGCAAGTAAAAATAACCAGAGGAGCATGCAAGAGTTGCAAAGACAAGTGACTTCTGGCAGGTAATAAAAAGCTTTTCACAACTCACTCAAGCTTTTTAGACCACAGTATTTCCCTGCAAGGTCCTGAGAAAAGCAAGTGGGGGAGAGGAGGAGGGGGCATGGGGAGATGATCAGGTAGGAGGAGGAGAGGGAGTAGGAGAAGAGGGGGAGGCGAGCCTGAGCCAGGGTCATACACACGCTATCGTGGCCTGCCGTTAGCGCTGTGACCTGCTGGGCACATACTGGTAGACAAGTTTAGGATTTTAGCTCCAGGTCTCACGTGACAGATGTAAGGAAGAGCTACTCTGACAGACGCTCTATACCTCCAAAGCAGGAAAGGCAACACTTGCTTCTAGTCAAAACCTGTGAAAGTTGTAAGACTACACGTGGAAGCAATTGGGTACGCTACATCACGGGCTGGGGAGTAGCTGCTCTCTCATTGCTACTAACCAACAGAAACATTATCTGTACCGCTCTCAGAGATCCACGCTGCTTTGGCTTCCCACAGCTCTGTTGAAACCAACACTTTCACTATGCAAGTGTTGACTTCCTCAAGGATTTTATGTAGTCTTAATAGTTTGCAAAAAGCACAGTGCAAGGTGATGAACCCACTACATACATCCCAGTGGTTCACATCGGATCCTTCTTCATATATTTCCATTTTGAACATTTCGCTGAATCACCAACTGAATTATTTGATTCATTGCACTGACTAAATTGAAGCAATGTTTCCTGATGCACACATGCCCCTAAAAAATCTCTGTGGTGACTGACATAAAGCAAAACCAGCTCCTCGAAAGTTCTGAAGTCCAGCAAGGTGTTGGCATGTTTTCCTCAGTGAAGCACAGGAATGACACAGGCAGAGCTACTCTCTTCTACTAGACTGACTAGAAGAGCTTGAAACCTAGAACGTTTTTGGTACAAAAGCCCTTTTCCTCTTCCAGCTATGCTAGCTGGTCTAATAAAAGACAGGCCTCCTTCAAACCTTGTCATGATTAATCTCTGCAATAACTGTATAATCTGAATGTGAGGAGTATAGACGCAGACACACTGTCTTTTCCTTCCTCGTTCCCCTTATGTCTGGTAATGTACACGCTCTTTCTTTCTGAATAGGAACATATTTTGGTTGTCCATTCAAATATGGATACTTGCGTATATCCATGTATTTTGTTCTGTGGCTGTCAAGGATACAGGAATCCTTGCAACCACTGTAAGAGGAATTTTAAGGCAACCTATTTCAGGGAAAAAGGTAAAGCCAGGCATTAACCTAGGTTTAATATGCACGACTGTTACACAGCGTTCATGTTTCTATGAGTAGTTACACTTTCCTCTCATGCTTACTAATTATCTACAAAGTACTATTTCAGCTATTAAAGACACCATTCAGGTATTATTAGACATCCTAATAGATGAAATAATACACTAAAATGCAGAGCAATTCACAGGAGTTACACTTTCAAGTTCAATAAAAACTGAACACAGTCATGACTTTTCTTTCCCCCAGCTGGAGCCACAAAGATTGTCCTTGGAGTTTATAACACAGCAGCATTAAAATGAAATCATTGCTCTGTTTTCTGTACAACAAAGGGTACCTCTAGTGTAACATGATCTTCATATGACTCTGACACTAATGTTTTACCTCAAATGCAAAACTAAAAAATATGGAAAAATGAAGGGAATCAAACAAAAACAGCTCAATGCTTTTGGGTAGAAAGACTTTAAATCAAGATGTCACAAAAACATTTCATTTACTTTGTTTGCAGATATTTAAATATTTATTTCTCTAACTTACAAATAACCCCTGACTTTCAGCCAATGAGCCAATTTAACCTGATTTAACTCTGACTGAAATAGGCACAGGCATTTCTCTTAACTTCCCTGGGAGACAGATCAGGTCTTCTAATTAGCTTTTATTCTTTGCTATTTTGATAATATGAATATGATTTTAAACACTTGTGTTACTGGACTTAATCTGGAAAACTAAAGAGTTTTAAATAGTTCTCACAAATTCAATTCCTCTATTTGCATCAATTTAAATACACCACAGACTGTTCATGAGCTGAAATATTGTGTCAAAAGAACGACAGAAAAGCAGGAAATGAGTGATGTAGCATCATAATTTACAAATAAAACAATAACACAGCCTCCCTCTTAACGCAGTGAGAAAAAAAAAAAAACAAGGAATTCTTATGCAATAATGTCGACGTTTGTGATATTTTGAATCACTTCTTTAAGATTCTATTCTATAAAATCGTTATATATAAAGTAAAGAAAAGCTGCCATTATAAGCCCCAACTCTTCTCTGAGCTGCATCGCAGCAATGACATTTGGACAGTGAAATCTTATATCCTAGATTTAACTTTAAATTCAAATTACAGAAGTGGATCTGCTCCTCCATACACAGCTAAGAAGCACTAACTTGATAACTTAGTTCCTAATGTGGTTTCCAATATGTTCAAATATTCTGCTCCTACCCAGATTACCTCTGCTCCGTCAAAAGTGAATGGAGCTCTACAGTTACAAAATACACAGATTACATGAAAGAAGAATGATGAGAAGCATTGGAAAATCCTCACCATATATAAAGCTGAAAGAGTGGGGGGTTTTAATCTGCAGACAACATAAATGCAAAGAGACCTAACCATTTTGACAATAGTAAACAGAATTCTGATAAGAAGACTTCTAGTTAGAAATATATTTCTTCAAAATGGTTAGAGGAGAATGATTTTCATTTTGGCTTACAATTATGTTGTACAGTTTATTTCTGGAGAGTGATGACCAAGAATCTAGCAAAACTCAAACAGGCTGATACAATGCTGGGGCAAAAAAAAATAATTCTCAAGTAAGGTATTTTCAGACCTGGCCTAGGACAGCCTTCAGCCGCGGGCAAGTAGATAACAGCTGCACTAATGGACAGTTACTCACACTGCTAAAGCAGCCTGAGTGTTACTGCTGGAAACAGATTTTGTCCTCATCCAACACCAGTGATTTCACGGACTACAATCTCTGTTTCTGCCTCTGCCACAGGTTTCTTTCATAATTCTCCTGCCCCTGTATCTCAAGTTTTTCTGTTAGCAAAATAAAAATAATCTTAGTGCTTTAAAAGGAAGCTGTAAGAACAACGACTGCCGCTTTGCCACACACAATGCTTTAGGAAAGTTTGTAATCAGGGTACAAAAGAACAAGTGCACCATGCAGGAAACTAAGGACACTTAACGATAACAAGATGACTGCAAGTGTTGGGAGGCACCTCAGAGCCTGAGGCTTCATTCAGATGCAGTCCTCCCTGCCAAGAACAGATCAATCAAGATTTTCATCATGTGAATTGAGCACAGAGTAATATTGTTAAAAATGTTTGTCATGTACTGATTCTGCGGTTTTCTGTTTCAATACTACAGATGTAACATTTCACCTGCCCCCCTCCTCCCCAGTCACTTTATTTTTAACTGTAGCCGCGGTTCCAGCTTTAAGCCGGTGTGGCCAATGGGCTCAGTCTGTAAGGCTCCAGGAATCCTCTTCCAGTTAACAGGCTGAGGGAGTCAAGCAAAACCCACCTCATCCTCAAGTAGAAAAGATTACCAATTTGGATGGGGCCTTTTACATTTCTGATGGTTCTCACGAACCAGACATTTTGACATAGGCAATGTTTGGAGTTACAAATGAGACCCCAGCTATTTCAAGAGACAGCTATTCAGCTGGTTTGTGGGCAAAAGTGGCAAAAAGCCCTCTTGGAAACCATGCGAGTAAAGCAGTAAATCACGCCATAGGGGCTACACTGAGGAAGAGAGGGTGCGCGAGGCAGGCATAGCCCAGCCTGCTCTTTTACATGACACCAGTTCTCTGTTAACGACAGGGATTTGCAAGAGATCTTGATATTAGCTCTTTACTGCCAAGTGACCTTACTTAAACAGGGGTTCCTCTCTCTGGGAATAGATAACATCCAATTTGACAAACAAACCTTATATTATATATAATACTATACTATCCACTCTATTTAAAGCTTTTTAGTTGAAATCATTTTATGTTCTTTAGTTGAGTTATTCAGATGCAGAAAGCTCATGAGTTTTCTGCTGTCGCAGAGGTGTGTAACTGAGCTAGTAAGCCATACAGCTCACGGCTCTTTCAAATCCTGACAGTTCTCAATTTCACATGGAGACAAAGTCCTTTCACGGCTTCATTAAGTGACATTTAAGGACCTCCATCAAAATTGCCAATAATTTTTGTGAACTTGGGGCTGAATTCTCAATACCAGAATGGATTTTTGCAAATGAATTTCCTGCATCGGTTTGGAAGGATTGGTTTGTCGCATGTGGCGTTCTCAGTCTCACTTTCTCTTAGATGTCCCTGGTGCTTTATCCCATCCTTCTTAATAGAGAAATGCAAAGACAAATGTTTTCTACAGATTGCCTAATAGGTATTAACCCTTTTTCTGAGCGAGCTTTTTCAAAGGTTAAGGGTGCATGAACTTTCTGCAAAGCAGGTACACTTCATGTGGAAACACAAGCAACATTTATTTTGTGCTACAGCTTGTTTTCATTTCCCTTTTTTTACATGGAGAAAAAGACTAATTTCCCATTCTATTTTGAAGCCATTTCAGCAGTCACCGTTTCAAAAGAAAGAATGGGATATATAACTTGAAATTTTTTCTTGAAAAATATTTATTCTTTGAAGGAGCAGCGCTTCTTCCCCCTCTTTAAGAGCCTACAATATAAAATAAATCTAGGAAAATCAGGTACATCAAAGCAGATCTCCCTATAAAGACACTTGGAAAAGTTAAATCATGCCACCACCGGAAAAGTACCAAGCCAGTTATAGCAGAAATGAGACTATGCTAGTACTTACCCTGGTAATATAGCCTTTGGACACCAAACTCAATTCAAGGAAGCACCATAGCTACAGTGCATGGAATTTTGTGAACTGCGTTCTGCTCGCTCTTCTACCAGAGAAGAAAAATCTACCATGTTACTAGAATACTGAAATTCTTTCATATGCAAATATGCCAGGCAACAGCATAACCCCAAGGGTACTGGCAAAACCTGTGAGACACCCGACTCCAGCGAGCTGTTCGTTAAAGGTGTGTTCTGAGCAAGACAGCAAACTGAATGGATTCAAGTTGTATCCATTCTCTTCCTTCCCTTTTTAAGGGTTTGATAAAGTACAGGAGACCTAGACTTACAAAAATTCCTGATCAGTTCTAGTTTCCTCATCGGGAAATGCAAATGCAATGGATTGATCAAAAACCAAAGAGCTTTCATAGGAAGGCAGTGAGTTCAAAGGCAGAAATCTAAGCAGAAAGGATTTCTTGGGTTCACATCAGATTTTCAGGCCAAAGTGAAAACCAGTCGTCTGCCTCCCCAGTCACTAGCAGCCTGGGATCCTCTGTGGGATGCCAGTGGGATAAGAGTAACCCATCTGACACAGGGGCCTGAACTCGAGTCTTGCGCCTTCCTCTGAGCAGAGTAGTGGTAGGCTTATTCCCCTCTGCGGAGACACTGAGGGATACTTCCAAATCTGAAATCATCATGGCTAAATACACTTCCTACACAGCTCTAAACTATGTCCCATGGCAAGTTTCTTTCTGGCAACACAAAGATCATGCTGTGTCATCCTCCTGAGGCAGGAAAGAAAATACCACTTTGGGCAAGAATGTCCTTCAGACAAGGACAGGCTGGGTTTTGTCCCCAAAAAGTATGACTGGCCCGACTTCTCAGTGGGATCCTCAATACATTTCAGAGACAACAGTCACATTTTAAAACCAACGTGATGTTAAAAAAATAAACAACCAAGAAACACCCATAAACCCCCACCAATTTGCAGGGAGGAGAAATGAGGTATGGAGGAGAACACATTGCCCCGAGTCCATACAGGAAGCGAGAGAGCTGGGAGAGAAGAGCCCTGCATCTCCATGGAATTTCACGGAATTCATCCCTGACAGAAAGAGCCATCTCCTTTTTCTCATGCAAGCATATAATAAAAATTACTTTGCTGCTACCTGTGTGGGCAGAGAGCCTGTTGTATGTTGTTTAAATGATCTAGCAGCTTACCTCCACAGAAAAGTCTTCTCAAATAGCTCTAACTGCTAAACATCTGCTGGAGGTGTTTCTTATGCCAAACAAATGTCACGTCAAGAAGGTCATTCACATTGTGCTAACACCTTAATAAGTCATTCTTTCTTTGTTTGGCTTGATGCTCTAATATTTAGAGACGGTTTGAAGTTTTCTACATTATTAGCAAGCAGCTTGTTCAGAACTATAGAGTGAAGGTTACATTGAAAGTGTCCTTTTTCTTTCAGATGAAGTTCATGTGCAGTACTCCAAAGCAATCTAAGAAGCTCAGTCCTCATTAATGTAAGTTTTGAGTCTGAAAATACAGTATCAAAAGGCTTTACTTGCCTGTACTGCTTAATTTCTCGCTCTCTCCACTTTCCTCCTCCGTTATTTTATCTTTGTAGCTGCAATATATAGCTTTTTAATGTTTCTGTGTTTGGGTAACAAGCTGAACTATGCACAAGGAGATACAGAACAGAAAGTTATCTGTATTTCAGATTCTAACTCTTTTGTAAATTCTTCCTGTTATGGTCTGTTCTTCATCACTTCACATTATGCACCAACAGAAGGAAAATAAAGATCACTAAGGACATATCCGTGAAACTTGCACACCATTTCTCCATCAAGACTGAGTCCCCGCTTACAGAAATTACTCACTGTAAGACAACGCAAATGATCTGCCACACACAGAGTAATGTGGCTCTCTGTGTTGTAGAGGTGGCTGTGTTTACAGCCAGGCTTTGGAATTCAGCACCCAGGGTATGGGTCAGTACACTGGAGAAATAAGAATCGGAGAGCAAGAGAGATCGCTTTCTAGTACAGCGGTGGAGAGCAACATTGCAGATTCATCCAGCTTTGTGGATAAACCTAGGAGAGTTTAGCTAATCCTCACACACAGGAGCAGTGCTGTTACAATTGCTCATTCAGCCATTCTGGGGTGAATCTGGATCGTTTGGGTTTTAAGACTATTATGATGGCTTTACGTTTCACTGAGCAGACTATTACACGTTTAATTCAGAAAGACAGTGAATTCTTAAATGTGGATTCCAAGTTTACTGTGCAGAAGAAAACAGTGGACAATTCAAACCGCTGTGGATATCATCACTTACCAAGTACCAGGATGAAAGTTAGTTTTTCTAGTAACAGATATGTAGAATACAGCATTTCCACACACTTTGGGAGGAGTAACAGAAACACACTTCTGAGAAGAATAAACAGTCTTTATGCCAGCTTGTCTTCTGCCCTTCAACTCCCCTACCCTACCTTAGACAAAGAAAACTAAAAATTAGCTGACCTTTTATGTGTCTGAAATTAAATTTCTGTGTTTTACTATACTACACTATTATACTCATGATTTTGTTCACAATTTCTTTATGCCTTCAAACTGAACCTCCATATTTTTATTATTTTCTAACCAGTAGATTACTGCATTTTGCAGCTCACTGCTTTGAAAATATGCATTTTTAGTTAGCTTTTATGGTTAGAGCACAACACTAGAACAGCTCTTATAAGAGACAAAGCGAGAGGCAGATTACTGAGGAAAACTTCTTAAGATTCACCTGTATCTTAGAGCTTTCAAGCAAAATATTGCAATTCTTATAAATGTAATAAGGATTCAGGTGAAAATAACATAGTATATATTTTATAAGAATAAGGCAGAGAATAGGAAGAACACCCTTACATTTAGTTTGCTTAACAGCATTGCTTCTTGCCAGGATTGCAAAATTGCCTCTGTCCGACTTACAAGCTATTTTTACAATTAGACAGCCACATTTGTGTCTTCCTGAAAATTCACTTTTGAATAGTTTTGCCTTGAAATTGAGGGACATTGTGGGAGGACACAAGAAGAATTCTTGCAGCAGAGAGAAGTGATCGTGAGGCAACTGCACCTAGTCCAAACACCCCTGTTGCACACCATCCTGCTTCGAACAGTGACCAAAAGCAAGTCCCTAGGGGACTCGCAGAACAGGCATATATGACACTTTAGAGCACTATTACTGCAACTGAGTCCCCAGCTGTTGGCAGCTCGAGGATTTCCTGAAATAGAGCAGTTCCTGTGTGTTTCACATCCTTCCCAGGATTTCTCTTCCACAAACTTGTACAGCCTCCTGTACAACAGCTCTGCTGGACTTAGGGGTAAGAGTTTCACAAATGAATATTAAGCAATTTTCAAGACAGAAATCTATGGAAAGAGGGGAGGCATGGCCTCAAGACTAAATGAGAAACCTATAGTCTCACCAAGGAAACGGAGGGGAAAGAGGTGTTTATCCTGCTGAAACATCTGGGTGATCAACACTGACTCTTGAGCAGCTAATCAGGGATAAAGCTAAGGTTTATCAGGGAGTGATAGGATGAAGGGTAATGGTTTTAAACTGAAAGAGGGGAGATTTAGATTAAATATTAGGAAGAAATTCTTTACTGTGAGGGTGGTGAGGCAGTGGAACAGGTTGCCCAGAGAAGCTGTGGATGCCCCATCCCTGGAGGTGTTCAAGGCCAGGCTGGATGGGGCTTTGAGCAGCCTGGTCTAGTGGGAGGTGTCCCTGCCCAGGGCAGGGGCATTGGAACTAGATGATCTTTAAGGTCCCTTCCAACCTGAACCATTCTATGATCCTAAGCTGGGAGGGCCCACTGCTACCAACTTTATCTATTATGGAAGACGTACTAGGAAAGAAAGAGTCAAAGCTGCCATCTGCTGTGGCCAGGGAAAAAACCTCACCAACTCCCAAAGAAGTCCCAAATTTTCAGACCGGAACAAGGCACCCTGATGCACATACTCCCACCCCGGCCAAGGGTCATCACCTGGAAAAATAGCATTCAAGCAAGAGTGGACAAACCAGCAGGTGGTGACCCTGCAGATTCCACAGCTGTGGCATTCTGAATGCTTGCAAAACATCTGTGTTCAAACCTTTAACAAGCCTGCTTTTTGCACAGATTATTTTACTAACCTGTGCATGCCCACATCATGGGCAGACCAGAAATTCCCTCTTCAGACCATGTGCTCAGCCTGCTGGACTCCCCCAGTGAGAGCACGCTAGTGCCCACAGAAAGGGAATCAGCTTGAAACTCCACTAAGGCAAAGGGGTTTTAAAATCCCATATATAGGATGTCAATTATCCCTATCCACATTCAAATGTCCAAAGCGTTAGTTCTGATTTTCTGCTTTTGTAAGACACAGTTGAAGTTTAGCTGGGACAATTCAGGGGGTTGGGTTTTTAAATCTGTCTGCAACCTCTGACCTCTTTTAATGACTGTCAGTAATATTGCTTCATTGCATACATGTTAACACATCTTTATTTGAAGATTGATACATACTTTTAAGCTACTTCTTAAAAGATTAATCTGTATTGGCAGTAAATTCCAGGGTGTTTTTTCCAGTCTTTTTGTTGTGTCAGCCATAAAAAAAATTGTAAATTATGAAATGTGTGTAGGGATCACCCTTGGCTGTACAGGTTCTCACACGAGATCACAAAGACTGTAGTATCTTATGGTAACAACACCACGGGGCCACGTACTGTTCTAGAAGACGTGTATCAATGTGATGTCTAAGTTAATCTGCCCTTTATGCCAAACTCTTACTGACATTGAAGAGTTCTGCATACACAGAAAGAGTAGATAGAATATAATACAAAAATAAAGTGGCAGCATCAACTGAAGTTCCTTGTTCTCCTGAGTTTGTCAAGGCTTTGTTATTTGGCAGCTTTTCATACAATATTTATTATGGCTGCAATTTTTCCCCATTAACATGTTTTATCTGGGAAAAATGTCACATTTTTCTATTTTAAATATACAAAGTCTGACATTTTTTGTGAGCTCATCTTTAGGAGATCGCTTTTTGTTCTAACCTCGGAGCAGTGGGGAAAAAGATGCTTCTATCCTCTTACTTTTTTGTTCCTTTGAAGTCGATATATTCCCTGTGTTTTGGGTTTGCGTGGTATACAGATTCTCACAATAGAGTGGAAGTCATAGGTGGTGTTCAGGCCTTAAGCTATTATTGCTCAAACTACAAGTGGATAGAAAACTTCTTTGCTAATATCAAAGATAAGAACAAGTCATATATCAAAGAAATGGGTCAGAGCTGACTCCTTGGGCAGCCTAGATTCTCTCTGGTGCATCAGCATTTCAAATTAGCAGGTGCACATGTGCAGTGTATACAACAAATTGGATAATCTACTGCTTGATAGCTCAAAAACATTAACATTCAGTCAGATGGTACTTTATCACTTACTCCACTATAGATGATGTACGTTGCAAGCAGCACAGGAAAAAAAAAAAATCTAGGCATGTCATAAGAATTCTTTTAGAACTCACCAAGGGGCAGTTTCTCCAAGCTAGTATTTTTTTTCCATTTTTTTTTTTAATAGTTGACTCATACAAACTGAAATTTGTATCTGCTCATCTAGAGTTCATGCCATGCATCAGAAGTCAAAGCATAATTTTCATCCTTCTACATGAACTGAATTGTTGTTGTTATCCAGTTTTCCAGATGTGAAAATCTGTCATCTCTGTCGATGTCTGTGTATCTAAATTTGTATTTCAGCAGTCTGGTTTACAGGTCTGAAACCATGCTGTGCATCTAAAAGGAAAAGGTAATTTCTTTCCCTCCTACAAGGAATGTCCCATTGCTATGATCCAATTTTCCTTTCAGAATTTGTCACTATTATTTTTTAATTAGGCACGTAATGCATCTCATATCCTTCATAGCCTTGAATTCCTTCCTTAATCTGTATTCTTAAAGTTCAGAAATACCAGTTCTCCATTTAAATAGCTGGGGAGATAATTCATGAGATATTTTTTTCTCTGTGTAGACAGGTTAATTTCCCAAAACAGGAAGTGTCTTTTTAAGGTAACATTTACATTCATATCACAAACATTCCATGTGTGAATCTTGTTATGTATAAACGGATGATATTGCAAAAAAAAAATATGGCAAGTTCTGATTTCAATGCCCTTAGATAGAAAGATTTTTTACCTACGTATGTCTTGATGGTCTGTAAGACAGCAGTCTTTGACTATTAGTAGATCAGATCCAACAGTATGTGTGCTGTTTTCAGCATCTTTTCCCCTCCAAACATTGTTTAATCACAGTGAAAACTCATTCACCAAGCTGCTTATCCATGGTGCTTACTTAGAAAGCAAATTCAACTTAATATGCATTTTTGAAGCTATATAACTATCCCAATGGCTTACCTTGAGATCTGAACAAAAGTGGTGCTTTGCCTGTCTTATGGAAAGCAGAAGACATCCCTGACAGAGTATGGGGTGCCTCGCAGGAGAATGCCTGAGTACTTCAAACCATATATCCATAATCTAAGTCTAGATCCTGATTATGTTACAACAAGCCAAGCCACTTCCACGTAGCACATCTCTTTTTAGTGCCCATGGCCTTTTCCAAAGCAGTGTGTCAGCAGCTGCATGCAAAACAGCTGAGAGATAATTAAAAAGACATAGAAATCTCTCTGCTGGTGGCATGGTGAGAATTAGTCAAGAGTTCTGCTAGTACAAACTCCGTCCCGTGTTCAGCTCTCAACCAGACTGAACAGGGGTTTGGACTTTATAAGCATTCTCACCATTCGGTCACCACCGCTTTCCCCCATAATATTTTCTACCACCGTGAAGTTCAGTGTCGATGTCCAGCTGGCAGAATAGTCAATATTAACAGGCAACTGCTCATTTTTGATCATTGAGTATATCCGCTACAGCACCATGAGACAAGCAGGAAGAGGTTGAGACACACATCAATTCCAGTTCCTGGTAAGAGACTACACTTCAATACTGAATGTTGATTTTGAGATTATGTCTCTTTACCAGGAACAGTGAGAACTGGCAGAAATTATCACTCCTGGGAGTTTGCATCTGGAGAATTTACCAGCTACTTATGAATCTCTGCTAAAGTAATTTTAACTGAAGAAATGTTAAACTTGTAACTATATGAAATCTCAGTTATCCACATTCTGGCACATGTAGAGCTCTCCGACCATTCACTGTTGTCTCTTCAGAAAAATCTGCATATGGTGCTACCTAGAACTGTACTAGATGAAATCTGGCCATGTACCTGAGCCCTCCTCCCCCATTCAGTGGCAACCATATTACAAAGATCTACATGATGACAAAAATAAAGTATGACGATATAGAACAAAAGCAGCATGGAGTCTAAAATTAAATCCTACACTGCCCAAGGAATTTGCTTGTCTTCTGCACCAGACCACAAATCAGACCTATTGGACAATTACTGAAGTTGGCAGTTGTGGAAACTGCAGAGACACTTGACAATTTTTATCCAATACATTATAAATGTTATAAATATTTCACTATATAGGCAACATAAGGCCACAAATATATTACCAACTTGCCAACTACAGGATTTTGCTACAATTATTGAGGCAAAAAAAGTTGTGTTTTGTGTTGGTATTTTTTAAGGAATGCAGCTACTTTTGTTACCCTGCTGTAACAGTCACCCTGGCTTCTATTCCAGCAGCCCCTTCTGCCAAAGTGGAGGGCCCTCCTTTTGCAAATCTTCTTAGGTCAAGTGTATGCAGGAATTACACAGGCCCTTCTGCAAGCAAAGAAGGACTGGGATTTTCTTGATCAGGAAGAAATTGGACGAATCTCCCTCTTTCAGACCACCTTGCTTTGACCGTAGCTACTTCCCTCTGTTATGTTTTAGTCCCAAAAATAGCTGTGTCAGGTTCAGTTGATTTCCTTCCAGTGCCAGGCTCTCCTTCATTCTATTTCTGAATTTTTTCACACTTTCTACATCATCAGCTCCATATAAAGAACACCAGTGGAAATGGCTTCTCCATTTAAGCAGTTACTATTCACAGGGGATAGAGAAGTTAAGGCTATTTTACACCAGTAATGGTAGACTCCACCCTCAACAGGTTTCCTGGGGCTAACAACAACATGCCAGTTTGATAAAATCTAACTAAATTCCACTTCACAGTTGCACCAATATAGACAGAAAAGCCTTTACATAAAGAGCCAACATATTTCTTTTTATAACCGTCAAATCCCTAAGAATAGGCCTGTGCCATCTAGTGGGCAGAGGACTTGCCAGGGTTTGAATGCATATTTCCCAGAAGTCCCGCTGTTGTGCTGGGGGGGTTGGTTCTGTGTCTCCCCTCTCCAGCCCCTGTATTATTTCTCTATGTAAAGGATGAGTCCAGATAGAATAGGGCTACCTCCAAGGACGTCTGTATACAGAATGTCTCACAGCAACTTGTTCTGAGTGCTCTGGAACTGGAAACAGGAATTAGATTAGTTTAATAAATGGAAATCTAGTTCTTGATAGATTTACAAATGAGTAGTTCCTGGAACTTCAGCACCTCATGAAGGGATGAAGAGTTAATGCCTACAACTACTTTTTTGGCAAATGTATAATTTTGCTTGAATTAAATTCATATTCTATATTTCACAGCACATATATATATATGTATGTATATATGTTGCAAACTTAAAGTTTGCAACTTGGCAAAGTCTTTGAAAATTGCAGGATTTCTGTTTGAGGGAGTATTTTACAGACACACGCCAAGAGTGTCTCCTAACTCTGGAGTGTTTTTGTCTAGGGGAAGCAAGGAAAAGGAATTGGCAATCTTCATTTCTAGTGGATCGTCCTTCACTCAATAAGGACTCATCCTAAATTGACCCTCAGGTAGGAAATATAAAGAGTTGTTTGAATTCTGTGCCAGCACTCATTTTAAAAAATGCACTGCTATCATTACTCGCATTAGATTGTTACTCAAAGACCATAATTGAAGCACTGTCCCATTGTGCGGCACAAATACTACACAACTCTGCTGGTTTGAGTACCACATAGCACATCAATTTTTTTTAGTGTCACACTAATTTCATTTTTTCTTAGTCTGATATTAATGCTTTAAAAATGTCGGTTTCTGTCGATTTAAGATCTGACACAAAAGGTTTAGCTGTTCCTCTGAAGAAAGCCAAACAGGCAAAATTACAAATCCAAAGTCTATATTTATTGTGTGATTTCATAAGATATGAAAGAGAAATGTTTGCTTTCAGCTGCTGTTCCCATTACTAGCATGATACCAGAACATGTGTAAATACTAGTATAAAATCCAATTTTGACAGAATACACTTCATCCCTACTTTGAGCAGCAAAGATATCACCAAAGTACAGAACCCATGTCCAGGATATTCTTCTGCCTTAGGAACAAATGAGAGTTACCAGACACGTTTAGGATGAAACTAACTTCTGGAGCTGAAAAGTCCTGTTTTCCCTCCAGAGGAACTTAGTTCCTCCCTCCAAAGAAACAGCTGACATGCTGAACCATTGGAGTTCAGGACCATTTAGCTGTAACAACTGAATTTCAGTTGATCTTTAGCTCTGCTATTGATAAAACATGATTCTGTTTACGAGGCAGCTCCCTCATTCATGAAATGGACTCTCTTATGCTGATTTAGGGCTATGGCAGAGCATCTCATTTGCAGAGGCCAATAGTTACCAAACACCTATCAAGCCACTGTAACTGACAAATCATGTGTCCTTGGTGTGCAGCATAGCCTGCAGCAGCCTGATTTCAGGCTGAAAAATAAGACTATTACGTATTTTTGTTTCAGACTAGGACTACCCATGGAGGCAGACGCCACTAAGCAGCTGGTGGCTAACAATTTTTCATGTTGCAGCAACAGAAGACCTTCTCTGATTCCTTTCCATCCTCACTGGGTGGACTTCATTCACTCCTGTACAAGTGAGAGCAGTATGGAGCCACTCACAATACTTCCTGTGGAAACACTATGTGAAGAGAAAAACCAGCTGAATGACACTGTAGAACAGCATCGTAAGAAGCACTTGCTTCTTGTTGACTCTAAATCTGGGAATCAGGCAGATGATTCTTGAGCAGGGCTAATGCGGCTACAAGACGACAGACATTTAGGCCTTAATTCACAATAGGTAGTCTTTGGTGACAGCTCTCCCTAGTGACAGTATTTCCTTATGTTTCCCCCACACTCCCCTTATTGCTTGCTCTTCTTCCTCCTTTATTTGTGCCAGCACAGGCACTTAGCCAAGGAACTGATCTAGCTTAAATAAAATCTGGTCAACAGAAAAGTGGGAACACTGAGGAGGCAATATATAAAAGAGCAGGAGGAGGAATACTCTCAACTAGTGTTGTGAACAAAGGTACACCGTCCTTGAGACCACAGCCTCTGTGAATCAGAGCAGAATCTGGGACAATTCTTTTTGTGTCTGTCTAAGATTCGGACATCAGAGTAGAGCTTGATGTAACAAAGCACCAGCAATGGAACAGAAGTGGTATCTGAAGACAAAGCAGGAAAAAAGAAAACCAACCAAACTTGCCAAAACTGCCAGGAAGCAATGGGAGTTTGATCAAGGGTTACCCCAAAATTGTAGAGGGTTGCTCTTTCTCCTCATTTAAGATCTAGACCATGCTGTGGTGGCTGGAGAAGCTACTATCACATGTAACCAAATCAGGTGGTGAAACCAGGGATACGGTGCTTGCAGTTTATCTCTGGGAACATA
Organism: Larus michahellis; assembly: GCF_964199755.1. Taxonomy (NCBI): domain Eukaryota; kingdom Metazoa; phylum Chordata; class Aves; order Charadriiformes; family Laridae; genus Larus; species Larus michahellis. Next base: position 19,082,235 of record NC_133904.1, read on the forward strand.
ATCCAATTATGGATTCTAATTATAACCTAATTACCAAGAAGGTAGATTATGGGGAAAAGGGTGTGAAGACATCACACAGGAGGAAAAAGTCCACAAACCTCAAGATAACACAACACCAGAAAGCCAAAACGAAGTGACTAGCTAGGCTCCTCACCCCCAACTTCCTACCATACCATTTATTCCTCAAATGAATAAATTCAGTCAACCAGACCAAGTAAGGTGACTTGCAACACAGTCACCAAGTACAAGATGATAGCCTTGTACTACCTAAAACTGTCATAGACCTGTTCAGTATATACATAGACTCAAATACAATTCAAACAGCATAACATGCTAAGAAGAGCCCAAAACAAAACATGGAATTACTGAAACAGAAAACCCAACAAATCAATACAGAAGACAAGAAACTCCTACCCAGTGTCAGGTATTGCTTTCTGATTCTTCCTTTTGTCCTCTGTAGAAAGAAAGGAGGACAGAATGCAATAGTCTCCAAAGATGGACAGTTTACAAATCAAGATGTTCTGGCACTTCAATTAGCTCTGTGGGGGATGCTAGTATCAAATTTCTTTCGTATCAGCCACATAGCTTTATTCAGATGAACTAGGTAGTGTTTGTCTGTGGAACAAACTACATCCAGTCAGGTCTAGAGTTTCAAACAAATGTTCTAGTAATTTACACCAAAATACTTCCAAGGAAAATAGCCAAAAAAAAAAAAAGGAAAAATGGCTAACATGACTGTCATTTATGTCTACTGTTCACTAGGGCATTACTTTAAAACACCTAATAGCACCAAACAGAACTATTTCCCATAACGGCACCCATATAGTATTTGTCTTGCAGAGGACTTAGCAGTCCAGTAACTCTAGTGATGTACTGTGGATGTGAATAGCACATGGAGAGCAGGTGGGGGCATACATGGACCTGTGGTGAGGGGAACAGGTGGTCTACAGTGCTCATGACCCAGGGAGAAGACAACTGCAAGGAAAGAGCCTTAATGTTCTGCAAACATTAAGTTATCTTTATTTGTACAGGCTTGCTCAGTGCCAGTAATTTATCAAGCTCCTCTCTGGAAGGAGAGGAGGGAGAAGATAAGGGGTCACTTCAGACATCAGCTCGTTTTATAGCTCACTAACTCCATTACATGGCTGGACACTAAATATTGCATGAATCTTGGGACTGAATGTAGGCTATGGATTTGAACAGCATAAAAATAAGGACTCATGATATCATGGCTAAAAGACAACACATCATCTAACACTACGATGGTCTCTGTGTCTCTTCACTATCCTGGATATCAGATAATCTCAACCATATTCCAATGCACTCTTCGAGTAGATATAGTCACACCATCAGATGCCTCACACGTGCATTTTTAAATAAACAACCAAACAGATGAAATCTGACTGTAAGAAGCTACATATATTCAGATATCACATAAATATCAGCTGTTATTTTCTTATAAATGCAATTGCCAATGTGTAATAAATAAAAGAACAAACCAACAGTGTACCCTGCCAAGACAGGAACTCATCACTACAGTTTTATACTGCTGCCACTGCTGAGCTTCACTCAAATTTTGCCAGGCATAAGCTTCAGGTTTAAAATAACAGTGACTGCAAACTGGAATTTAAGGCAAAGCCAAGAACCTTTCATTCTTGCAAATTAACTGCACCAAATTTAAAGTACTTACATAGGGCAGAGTTTGGGGGTTCTTTTCAAGAGATTTTCAGTTTAGAAAGAAAAGATGAAGTTTGGTGGGTTTGTTTTTTTAAAACTTTGCCTACAATCTATTTTTCAGCCTTTCTGCTCCTCATGGTGATATGTGCACAACAAAAATTTCTCCTCATATTCCTTGATTGGCAAAAAAAATAGCATCACTCATAGCATCATTCCTCACAATCAAGTACCAGTTGAAAACCCAGCTCCAGCCTCCAAAAGGTAGCTGCAAGCGGGAGCAATCCCTAGAAAGAAGTTCCAAATGTTAACCTGGCTGCTAGGTGGAGGATTATTAGAAAACATGCTGTGATTCTCCCTTCTGCAAAACAGAAAGAAGGACTGGGTCAGGGGGAAGTCTACGAAAACCAGTTGTTCAGTTGTTGTTTTGTGAAAAATCAGAGTTCTTATGCTATTAGTGGCTGATCACTTGAAGGAAGTATGCAGCTGTTTTGATTAATGATTGAATTTTAAATATTTATGATGGATGAAGTATGTATCTGGAAATGATTGGGGGTACTGCTGTTTGTCGTATGCTTCTCACCAGGACTCTACTGAAAATGAGATAATATCACAACAGGTTTTAATTCCAGGATAAAATATTGTAAGAAATTATAGAGGCAGAAATAGTATGGGGAAAAAAAAAATAAATCTAAGTAGTTAAAAGCTGATTCAAGACTATTTTCAGAATATTTTGAAATGAGCTTTTTTTTTTTCCCTTAGAAACAATTTTCTGATGACTTGGTATCTAAAGTACTCTTGAATCACAACTTTCAAATGCATTTTAGCATTCAGTAGGAATTTGCATCACCTGTGTCACACCTGAAGTGTTGCAGGCAATGATAAACAAAAACTGGGTGGTGTTAGTAACATACAAAAAAATGAAGGCCAGGTTGCCTCTGATCAAGTTGTTAAAGCTGGTCATTGCCTACCCAGGTTGATACCATGGCTATGGACCTTACTATGGGGCTGGGCTTGGGGACCTGGAATTTTCAGTCTTCCTTCTTCAACAAGGAGGACAGGGGAGGGCAAGATCCCAAGCAGATCAACTCCACATTCATCCTCTCCATTCCCTTTTCCCCCAAGGTAGGATGGTAGCTGAGGTAAAAATAGTTTCCTCGTCTTCTCTTCTTTTGAGCTGCCATAAGGAAAAACAGGCACTGAAATTCTTTAATCTTCCATCCATCATTTTGGAGAGTTTTATACTGCCACAATGGGGTTTTTAAGACAGTTGGTGGCTTAAAGAAGATCCCCTGGGAAGATCCTGTCACCTGGTAGATTTGGGCATGGGAAGAGGTCATAGCTTCCCTAGGGACCATACTGTACAATGAGGCAGGCCCTCAGTTAATGCAGTTCAGGGCTCAGTTCATGCCTCCTGCTGGCAGACAGGCACAGTGTGAGTGTCTGGTTCTACACAGCAACACTAGACAAATGGGAAAAAAAACCCCACAGGCAAACCCAGGGAAACGCGACTACTCACCAAGACCTAAAGATTTAAATGTAGAGGTGAAAATTAAGTGACACATCCGCAATGGAAAATACTGTTGGGTGCTGTGGCATTGTATCCCTGCTAGTTAAGGCACTTCAAATATGCTGCAGTCTTTACATTAAACGATACTGTTGTATCCAAGATTCTTAGAAGTCTGATAAGGTAGATGTGTAGTTGAAAGAAACAAAAATATTGAAAACCAGCTATGTATAAGATACGATTCATAAAGGATGTAAAATACCTGTACTCACATTTTTGTTGTAGTCCTTCTGGAAAAATCCCGCAAATGCATGAGAGTGTCACAGAAAACATATAATCTATATGCATTTACCTCTAGAATAATGTGAGGAAATTATTAATTTTTTTAATGAAAAAATACAGGAGCCCATGATTTTTCATGAACTAGCTTCTAGCTTTCCACAGCAATAATTTCATATAAAATGAGCACATTTTGATTCAGTCTCTAAAGGCAAATCTTTAATTGAATTGGTGGGTGAGCATATTGCAGATTATAGTAACGTACATTATTGATCCATAGCAAAACTTTGCGAGTGGAGTTCAAATTCCAAGATGGTTTGACGATATCTTTTTTATTTTAGATATCTTCGCCAGAGCTGAAATTGTTTATCATATACTTCAGCCTAGGGCAAAATTTTAGACCTGAGCTAAGATCCATTAAAACACATATTCGTAAGGCAGATCTGGACACAAGAAGGAATAACATGGCGCTGCAACCGGAGCGTTCCTGTACTCACAATGACAGCTACTAAAACCCTTCAGATATTCATCAGCTCCTGATGCTTACTTTTTGAAAAGTCTCGATAATTACTTCCTGTACTTGGCAATATTCAGAAATTATTTTCTGCTGCCACAAGAAATATTTAGGAGGAAAATATTCTCCCATTGGTACCTTTCTGTGTGGTATTAAAACTGGGAATGTATTTATATTTAGGTTTTGCCCAAGAGGAAAAGATTCTTGTATAATTCAGTACTACACTTAGAGAGGAAAAAAACCTCTAGGCCACAATATGTAGTTAATATTCAGAATTAAGTCAGTTTATTATGCATCAACTGTTAAGTCAAACTCAGCTTTGTGTGCTGTAATTTATAATACAGCTTTATGCCCAAAGCAATATGGAAGCCCTGAAGCAACACTGTGAATTATTACAACTGAATCTGAACACTACCTACCTAAATCTATATGATTTCTTATATTTCTATTGCATGCAGGCTATAAACATGATGTCAGATGGCTCTATGCTGCAAGGACATCTAAATAAAATACCGGTTTCATGACCAGTGTCAGCATTTGGCAGTCTGCTTCCTGCAGTCTTAATAAGTGGTAGCGCAGCTGCTCCAGCTGATTTAACTAATTCAGTAAAAGTAATATAAGGAGCTTTATAACTTTCTAAGAACTAACAGATTTTTCTCCCCTAATGACATGGCAAATAAAACTGCACAGCAATTTGGTAACATTACAGTTTTGCCCAGGCTGAGACTTAATTTTTCCCTTTTATATTTAGTGATCTACATGGGCAAGGCACGGAGCAATATGATCCTGGAAATCCTCAGGAGCTGAAGCTGGACTACTCCACTCCTTTCTGCTTCCACACGCGGGCTCCTTCCTGCCCCAAAGTGAACAGATATCCCCTCGTGTGGGGGCAAAGCCAGGCTGCCTTTGCAGTGCCCTCACTATGGATGGTTTGCTTCTGAAGGGTTTAACCTACCCTATACGTGATAAAAAACAACGCTGGAAAGGGACACCACTGAAGCAGTCAAACCAGCTACAGACTCTGCAAGTGCTGGGGAAATGAACTTCCCTCACGTTTACCCAGACAGTAGCCTAGAGACAGGATAACGCGACTCTGTAAAATATATAGCGCCTTTGCCGCCTCTGAAAACCAGATATGTTTTTGTTTCAATCATTTTAAAAGGTAAGTGAGCTTAAGACCTGGGATCACTAGGCCAAACACATGTCAGAAGTGTCCCTTTGAAGGGTATTTTCAGACGTGGTGAGCAGCATGAGTGGAGACAAAACAAAGTTTCCATGTTAAAACCAGTAAGTTTTATTCTTCTGTCACTCGGAGAGCTCTACCCTCATCAGGAGCATTAGGAGTAAATTTGCCAGCTCAGGCTTGGTAGCCACTGTGCACTCCTGCTAATACTCCTCAAGTAACATGTGGCCTTGTGAAGGTATAAATTTAAAAAATAATAAAACTCTATAATCAAACCCCATCGACACTGGCTAATTAATTCTGAGTATTTTGATGTTGCTTCTCATCATAGTGTAGCACATCTCTCTGAACTCACAAAGAGCCTTATTTACACATTCCTTGGAGCAGTTTTTCACTGGTGTATCCCTATTATAATGGATTTATACATCCTCCTGACTTACACCTCTGTGAGAGCTCAGAACTAGTCCCAAGAGGTTTAAGCCTCACCTAAATTAGTTCCCAACGTGAAAGAATCTGCAAATAAACTAATTAGAGATTAATTGGCTAATACATATAGATAAGTTAATTAGGGATTAATTAGTGTTTATATAGTATGGTCCTTAGAAGATGTAAATTGCTCTTAAAGTACTAAGTATTGTATGTCAATTTCTATGGCTGTCTGACAGTTTTTAGCTGATGTATATATAACTGTGCTTGCTGTTCTTGCTGTTTCTACCAGCTTACTCATCTCCACACAATTCCTTCTGTAGGGTTTGTCATTATGAATTTGGTCTTCTCATCTTGCAAAAGCATTAACTGGAGAAAAAAAAAAAAGTCAAATCACGGTGCACTACTGAAATGCATACACCTCCAGAGAAGAAAAAGAAACATCCCCTCTTCTGTTGTGCAGGAAGGGTGACGTAAACCTGGGAAGTCATGCTGAGCTCTAAGTTGGTGGTTTCACAAATCCCCATGTGACCCTGGAGCAAACAAGTTCTCTCCAGAATTTGGATCCAGATGCTTCTTCATAAGCTCTTCTCCTTTAACCCCTCAACCTTTCTGAGGCACAGGCAGGATTCTTGTGGAGCATCCATAAGCAAAAGCGTGCCCGTACAACCTAGTAACATGAACTGCCTTCCTATTCTACCTACCTATAACTTCCCACTTGGTTTCAACTTTTAGGAATTTTATTTTCCTGGATCAATCTAACTCCCTCCAAGAGTAATGCCGTAATTCCTCAAAAATTGTATGCTACAGGCTATGGAAAATTTCTCATGTTGTCAATATACTTCTACTTATGAAACGTATTGTGAACTTTCTTTTATCAAGGTTTTCAATCCCAAGCACATATATTCCTACGTATCTTCCCCAGTTCTGAACTGGTTACTGATTCTAAGGTGTTCATCAATGAATGGGGGGCTATAACTGAGTCTTGGAGTCACCCCTAGGAAAGAGGAAACCTTGAACTGCAAGCTTTTCATGGCGAAGTTTTCAGAAGTCCTGTATGCTAATTTACACTCTAAACCTGATACTTGTCATATATATGTATATATATTAACAATAGAGGCTGAGCACAAAGCTAGTGAAAACTAAACAACTAATGCAAAACTCATATCACAATTGACATTTTGGACAACTGCTCAATTTTATTGATTACTCTGCTGATGTGCACATAGGTAGAGCCTTGGTGACCGAACAAAGCTGTGAGTTACAGGTCAGTAAAACTGAGCAGACTCCAGACACGCAAACCACATGGAAATATTCACCAGAGCTGATACTTGAAAACAATAGAGGGTAGAATCAGGGCTACTCTGCTGAGAAAAAGGAAAAACCTTGTGGTAAATTTGTGCCCTGGGAAGAAAGAAAAACTTCAGCATCTTGGCTCTAACAGGTATTGGCAGAGTCAGTAACCCAAAAATGAACAAGTCTTCAAAGTGAATATCTGAGCAGAAGGACAATTATTGCAGGACTAAACGTTAGCCAGGGAAGGCTTGTCTTGCACAAGAATCCACATAGCACCAGCTAAATAAGATGTACACAATATCCCCTGTTGTTTCCAGCACACATCCCACGTGCTAGCAAAGTAATCATAAAAAACCTTTCATATAACTCACGTAAATCGAGCTCCTCAGTCACGCTTCTGAACCTTCTTCTGGCTGTAACGGAGAGCTTCTGCCACAGCGTGCTGCTTGGAAGCACCTCTGGGAATGATGAATTGGACCAATAATTCTTTTCAGGTGGTTTCAGCTGTGCAGATTTAAATGGGGTTTTATTCTCTTAGCAAATAATGGGACTTTTATGATACTACCCACAAGACGGTTTGAACAACTACAACAATGATGCGTTTTCCTTTTTTTCTTAAGGTTTGACCGCACAATCCAAACACTACCATTAGCAGGCAAATCCGTAAACTGTGAAGAGGTTTTTTTAGTGCAATACGCAAAGTTCTCAATTTATTTTTGCCTTTGGTCTTTATCAGAAGAGTTCTACTTCATATGGCCATACCGGGACAGACAACAGACACTTGAAAACAAAACCGTTTAAAAGCCTAGGTTTGCTAGAAAAATGTATATTCAGCTAATAAACTGCTTCATGTCAGCACATTAAAACTAGTTAGCTAGAGAAGTTTGTTGAATCTTCGAAGTTGTACTAACAAAAATACGAGAATCGAGAACAGTCCTCCATTGTTTTGGATACAACGGTTAACTACCCACTCAAGATTTAAACCACGCAGGATTTCAAACACAGAGGTAACAGGAATGAATACCAGGACAATACCACCACCTCTAACACCAGTTACATACATACTGCATAACAGCATTTCCCAGCTGTTTAACACTAAGCCTCAGTTGTTCTCTGATGATATGCAGAACACTTCACGTGAGTTTTAATTTAGTTTAAATTCACCTCTAGCAATATTTTTTTAAACTTGCATCTGACCTGCTTAACTATGAAACTGATCCAGTAGAAAAATGGATGTAAAGTTGGAACTTCACTCCATTTACAAATTTCGTGCTAGGTAATTTTCAAGCTTTATACCTTCCCTGCTGTAGTGTTTCTGCCACATTTAAAGAGGAGTTGACATATATTTCAGAGCATGAGATTTCTTCAACTAGCTACAAAAGCCTCAACGCGTCATTCATCACCCATAAGACTTTTTCTTCTTTTTCCAGCCATACTACTGTCCCCACACTTCGCTGACAAAGGATCTCAGCAACAGGGGGCTGCCTGACTATGGAGCACCATTAGCTTCAAACATAGGTAACGACAAATCACGCTCTGCACTATTTCTGTAACTTTGGTTAGTCTTCAGCCCTGTGACCACATTAATTGCGAGTTCAGGACAACTTCCATTGGCCTATAAGCATGAAAGAGAACCGTGCTTATGAACTGGGAACATCTGCAGGAAGAGCGAGGGTGCTGGGAGGTGTGCAGGATGGTGTGGTACGTGCAGAACAGAGAGGGTCAGAGTTTATGAGTGTGGATACTGCTGGGGTTTACCATTATTGTTGTCAGTTGAGTACAATCAGAGCGGGTCTAACTTCAGGCAGAAGGTGACAGATTCCCAGAAACACAGCAAAAGACTCACTGCCCGACCACTGAGATTTAACCATTTTGCAGAGGGCAGCAGTAACTGAAACGCAGTAGCTGAATACAAGTTTTCAGAGCGTCTTTAGAGAGACTGATTTCCTCCTAGCCTGCCTTTGCACCCTTCCCCCTTTCTCTTTCCACCCAGAAAGCACTCTAGTTACATACAATAGTCTGTGCTATTTCTAGTCAAGGTCAGTAAAACTGGTTTCGTAATTTTGTCTTCAAAGAAAAATTAAAAAAAAAAAAAAAATTACTATTACCCTAACTTGGATGGTCTTTCAACACAAAGCCATGACTGTGAATCACCTTCCTGTTCCTAGGTGCAGCTCTGTCAGCTGAGACACAAAATCTTCCTTACGGAAGAACGTATTTCCCTGGCAAGGCTGTGGTTAGCGCGTGTGTGTTACTGTTACCTTGGCACAAGGGAAAATTATTCCTGGATCATCCTGTTTTTTATTATTTTTTTTTAATTTTCATTTAATTGTAAAATTCTTGAAATCATACTCCCCATCTGGACTCTTCCAGGCTTTTCCAGGACATTTGTAAATGTTTTCATTTCCCTTCAGTGAGTACAGCCATCTTTTCAAGTGTAGCCTTTTCCCTGCAAGCAGGCACCACTTGCAGAGCTTTCATACGCAGAGAATGTAGCATGCAGTAGAAAATGTGCAAAGCTAGTGCAGGATGAGTAAAAGCTCTTAAGTGTATGTTGCTCATTAATTAGTCAACAGAGTCTCCAGCTGCCTCTCTCATTCAAGGCTGTTTTCCTTTGCCTTTCCTTTTTTTTTTTTTTCCTTCCCCCCCACCCCCAGGAAACCAGCTCCGTACATGCAGCTTGCTTTAAAGAGATTTCTGCTGTGTCTCCGATATCACCTACATTAAGTGCTCCATATAAAACCAGGGAACACATTTTAGTAACATTGTGCTGACTCCTTTTTCTTGAAATCATTTATCATTTTTTAACTTTTTTTTTTTACAGTTAAATTTACTGGTATTGCACAGGGCTGTACTTTAATATGGACAAAACATCATAAATCCCTTAACATCTAGCTGTGTAAGAAAGAGCAAGTATGTTTTGCACATGAGCAGAAAACAGAATCCAGGCACTAGATATAATAAAATCATGTTATCCAACTCAAAACATGGGGAAACAGTACTGTTGTTTTACAAGAGAGTTCAAAGGCATCAGTGCTAATGATCAGCTCCAGCACTTACACACACCATGCAAAAAATATTAATAGCTTCTGACCCCCAAAACTCACCACATGTGCTAGTGTATAGATAAAGTGCATATATGTGGAAAGTGCGTTTTTCCAGAGCTAGGAAAATATTTGGGATGCAGCCTGGAAAAGGAGCTTGTGTCCCCTGGAATAGTCTAGGGCTGTAACCTTGGTTTACCATCAGTGATCTGTTACAATCACTAACATTTCTCAATAGCAATCAAGATCTAAAATAATGCTGTTTCTCTGAGGATAAAGGCTTGGGTATTGACGCGTACATCTAGATGTATAAAGATACATTGCGCCATAAAAGTTTTCTTCCATGTTTTAAATAAAAGCTGAGGTTACTTTAATGGTAGCTGAAGGTTGACACCTTTATGGATTATTCCGTTTAGCTTGCTTCTCAGTTTAAACAACATATCAGATAGAAAATAATTCAGAATTTCCCGTAGAACATTTTGCCGGGATGTCAGATGCTACAACGTGAGGGAGGTTTAATTGCTCTGCTTTTAAACCTAGCTCTGAGAAAGGCCTAGCCAGCCTGTAAGTGTCCCATTCAGAAATGCTTTTGGATTGTTTATGTCTTCTTTCACCAAATTTGTATGAAGGACAATCTTGAGCCATCTGGTGCCTATTTAATTTTTAACCACCTCTCACTTGGAATATTTCTTTCTTTATACTTATTTTGTCTTAACAAATTGGCCATAAGCTAAACTGCACCATCTGTGACTTCCAGTAAATACAACTGTTGCTAATGAAATTACCCAGCTTCATCATTTTGATTTAAATGCATTGCCTGCTTTTTCTATGACCTTTCATTGCTTGCCATCAAATCACAGCTTTCACACATTTAGATACACACTCATGTAGGTCAGGCTTCAGGAATAAATCTTATCTGTGAATCTCAAGAAGCCCGGCCAAGCTTGCTCAGCAGGCTGGCATGAGCTGCCACAGCCAGGGCCATGCTAAGAAATCATTATGGCATTTGTGACCATCCAGCTTAGGGGCTGAGCTCAGTGTGTTTCATGCTCCAGGGCAGATCCCCCGCCATGTGACCAATTGGTCACTGTTTCTTGTTCTCTTGCCTCCCATTTGTTTGACTGACTGAATTAATGATTCTGGATGCACTAGCCCAGTCTTTTGGCTACCCTGTCTCTTATTCAATCACAGGACAAATCTGAGCAGACTGAACTGGAGGAAGAGACTGGGACCCTTACCTTAAAGAAAAACAGTAGGAAACTAAGGAAATCAATGGACGATTAGTGATGGAGGTGGGGTATACCATCACACCAATTATCTATAAAGTATTTTATGTATAAAAGTAACCCGGTGTGATTAATTTGAATCTAGAGGAATCCGTTTCCCTTGCCCCTCATGTTAACCTGGTAGGTGCCAGGCATTTTGTAGCACCTCAATTTACATCAAAAGGAAAAGATACAGGTGAAATTTCTTTAGTCAGAATGTGATTCAGTCAAGTAGTGATTTACACATCCAGTAGACATAGGTGATTTCAGTGTCCATTTACAAGGCCCCTGCCATGCTTTTATTAGGAGCACTGCATGTCTGATACCAAGAAAACCTCAATCCCTCAAGCAGAGAGATGCAGCCCTAGTGAGCTGGAAAAATGAGAAGCATCTATTTGACAGGTACATGCGTCTATTTCGGAGGTCCCTTAGGTGCTTTGTTAAGGCTTTGGTTCAATATGGATTCCAAAGCACCATCCTGAAATTGCCGTCCTGGTGAGACATAGCTAAAGACAGACTTTCCACCCTCACAACCAGAGATTCAGACAGTGTTATGAAATCAGTTACTGAAAACACCAGCAGGTCAGGTGTAAGAACAGACCCGAGTACAGCATACACCTACTGTATCCTTCCCCAAACTTTTCCTTATAAAAACAGTAACCTGTATTATACAAATAATATTGCATTATTTTACAGTGTGGCAAGACTGTGAAGAGGTAACACATGAACGCTGTAAGGAGTAAGGAATGAGCAGACAGGTTCCTAGGTCGCATAAATTGGCTTGCTGTCAAGCCACAAGCACCAGTTTGTGATCCCTCCGCCACAGATGAGGAAGTCATAACCCTAGGTGCATTCTGCATTCTAAAATGAACCCTTATTTCCAGTTACCTGGAGCTGTGGTGAAGAATAAAGCAAATCAATTTAATATTTAAAATCAAAATATGGAACTGAATAGCTCAGACTAACTCCTTTTACATAAGAAAGAGGAAGATCCAACAGAAACTTCCAAAGCTCAAAATGGAGTTCATATTTAATCATTTTTCAGAAATCTAACAACTAGTCAGCATTAAAAACATGATGTGATAAAGGCACCGATCTCCTCTGTATATTTATGCTCCCCATAGCAGATGCTAGCCAGGACTATCACAATGGGCCAAGGCAGGCATGGGGACAGCTTTGGATATGCCAACCCCTTTCCACAAACCATCCATTCCATCCTTTTTAAATGGACATACTTCTGTTTGAGTGCCACTCGATGCCTATTCCGCGTGTCCTTCTAGCTGAAGTCATTAATTTAGCGAGGTCACAATCCACGCTTGGATCAAGCTGCTGACAGGTTACATCATCATGTAAGTGCTACAATTTATGAGGCAGGCGAGAGGACTGATGAGTTAGTAGGTGGGTTATGTTTGTACTGAGATATATCGGTATCCAAATGGAAAAGGCAAACAGAATAAGAGCAGATGGCAATTACACTGGCATTTTTGATAAAATTTCAAAAGTTGATACGTTTTGTCAGAAAAAGACAGGGCTTTTGAAAATATGTTTGATACTTTCTTCCTGTCAAGGAAGGGGAATCACCTTTGGAAATAAGCTTACTAGTTTTACTTAAACTTCCAAGAAGCCTGGCAGCGTCAGCCAATCTTTGCAGTTACTTTTTCCTATTTTCAGCACAAAATACATTGTTCTATTGCTCCCAGAACTGCTGTCAAGTGCAAACTACAGGTGAACACACTGTTTATTTGCTTACTCCGCTAGCACAACCCCAATAGGTGCTCATAAAAAGTTAGAAAGCTTAATAATTCATTAACCAAAAAACACTTTTTGGTGTAGATTTGATACACCAAATCAAAATAAAAGAGACCAATGAAGGCATTGAAGGGAAGGCATTCATTCATACTTTTGGAACTTGGGCCTTGGATGACTATCAGAAGCACTGGAAAGAAAGGGTAATTTTTAAGCATACTGTGAAGAAAACGTCTGTCTGGAATTAGGGATTTTGGCAGTGCAATAATCTTCATGATGTCTGGCAACATGAAAGTTTCTGTAGTATCAAGCTGATACACAGAAACAAAACTATAAATGGAAGCAGTATGAACAGCATTGTTCATTAGGGAAGACTTCCAGAAGCTGGCAGAAACTTTAGTGTACAGCCCACAGAAACTGTTAAAATCGCCAAAATGCAAGATGTTATATGGCTACCAGTAGATAAGCTGACTTCCTACGTATTTAAAGCAAGCAAGAACTGAGATTAAAAAAATATATGTGTAAACTCCAGCCAAAACCCATACAAACCAAATATACTCAGCTTTAATGACAGATATTTTAAAAAAAAGAAAACCGCAAACGCTGAAAACCCAGAGCCCTTAATGCAAACACCAAGCTTCCTTCCGCAACTCCCTTCTGCATGTAGTTGCAGTGTTCAAGAGACCATCCCAAAAAATCAAGCCGGGATTATAAACCAAGACTTTTTAAAGGGAAATGGTACAATGTAGATGGGAAGAAATACAGCCAAAGGAAAGTACTGCCTTGATTGACTTGCTATGAACCAATAGAAAGACAACTCAAACCCTTAACAGTTTGGGTTACACATGCTCTAATCTATATCAGCATGTCAACACCTGATAACAGAAAATCACAATGTAATTTGGCATTTTTTTGTTTGATGGGACTAGGCTCAATGTAAGAAATAAGGTCCTGCAAACCCCTCCCCAGAGTCAAGGCATACGTTAAACCTGCCTGATACCAATTAGCCTGCAGTCAGCTATGTTTCACAACATACTCACGTTATATGGCTAGAACAGGATGACATTTAAACTCACACAGCTCATGGGTATTACAGCTACACGGATTTCTTCAGAACTACATTTTTTTTTTAATCAGAAAAAAATACTACTCTTGTTTAGTGACTCCTTGAGAGATTCAAAGCTGCCTTGTCCTGCAGCCACAAGAGTGATATGCATCCAGCTGAACAACAACATACTGTGTAATCAATTGTATTTATGCTAAGCACCAGTATAGGTTAGGGGTGGACCTGCTGGGAAGTAGTTCTGAGGAGAAGGATCTGGGGGTCCTGGTAGACAGTAAATGATCCATGACCCAACAATGTGCCCTTGTTGCCAAAAAGGCCAATGGAATTCTGGGCTGCATGGGGAAGTGAGTGGCCAGTAGGTCGAAGGCGGTCATTCTCCCCCTCTACTCTGCACTGGTGAGGCCACAACTGGAATACTGCGTCCAGTTTTGGGCTCCCCAGTTCAAGAGGGACAGGGAACTGCTGGAGTGAGTCCAGCGAAGGGCAACTAAGATGACTGAGGGACTGGAGCATCTCCCTTATGAGGAAGGCTGAAAGAGCTGGGACTCTTTAGCCTGGAGAAGAGAAGGCTGAGGGGAGACCTTATTATAGCATACAAGTATCTAAAGGGTGGGCTGAAGGAGGATGGTGCAAGACTCTTTCAATGGTTCCCAGTGGCAGGATGAGGGGCAATGGGCACAAGTCGGAACATAGGAAGTTCTGTTCAAATACACGGAAAAACTTCCTTACAGTGAGGGTGACAGAGCACTGGAACAGGCTGCCCAGGGAGGTTGTGGAGTCCCCTTCTCTGGAGATTTTCAAGACTCGCCTGGATGCAGTCCTGAGTAATGTGCTCTAGGCAATCCTGCTTTAGCAGGGGAGTTGGACTAGATGATCAGCTTGATAAGGTGACCCACTTAGTGGATGAGGGAAAAGCTGTGGATGTTATCTACTTGGATTTTTGCAAAGCTTTTGACACTGTTTCCCACAGCATTCTCCTGGAGAAACTGGCTGCTCATGGCCTGGACAGGTGTACTCTTCGCTGGGTAAAAAACTGGCTGGATGGCCGTGCCCAGAGAGTGGTGGTAAATGGAGTTAAATCCAGTTGGTGTCCAGTCACAAGTGGTGTCCCCCAGGGTTCGGTGCTGGGGCCGGTTCTCTTTAATATCTTTATCAATGATCTGGATGAAGGGATCAAATGCACCCTCAGTAAGTTCGCAGATGACACTAAGCTGGGCGGGCGTGTTGATCTGCTTGAGGGTAGGTTGGCTCTGCAGAGGGATCTGGACAGGCTGGACCGATGGGCTGAGACCAATGGTATGAGGTTCAACAAGGCCAAGTGCCGGGTCCTGAACTTGGGTCACAACAACCCCGTGCAGCGCTACAGGATTGGGGCAGAGTGGCTCGAAAGCAGCTCGACAGAAAAGGACTTGGGAGTGTTGGTTGACAGCCGGCTGAATATGAGCCAGCAGTGTGCCCAGGTGGCCAAGAAGGCCAACAGCATCCTAGCCTGTATCAGGAATAGTGTGGTGAGCCGGACTAGGGAAGTGATCATCCCCCTGTACTCGGCACTGGTGAGGCCCCACCTCGAGTACTGCGTTCAGTTTTGGGCCCCTCGCTACAAGAGGGACATGGAGGTGTTGGAGCGTGTCCAGAGAAGGGCTACAAAGCTGGTGAGGCGTCTGGAGGACAAACCTTATGAAGAACGACTGAGGGAGCTGGGGTTGTTTAGCCTGGAGAAGAGGAGGCTGAGGGGAGACCTTATCACCCTCTACAACTACCTGAAAGGAGGTTGTAGAGAGATGGGGGCTGACCTCTTCTCCCTGGTGACAAGTGATAGGGCGAGGGGAAACGGGTTCAAGTTACATCAGGGGAGGTTTAGATTAGATATTAGGAGACATTTTTTCACTGAAAGGGTTATTAAACATTGGAATAGGCTGCCCAGGGAGGTGGTGGATTCACCATCCCTGGAGGTGTTTAAAAAAAGGGTAGATGGGGCACTTAGGGACATGGTTTAGAAGTGGCTCTTGTCAGGGTAGGCTAAAGGTTGGACTCGATGATCTTAAAGGTCCCTTCCAACCTCAACAATTCTATGATTCTATGATTCTATGATCTCTAGAGGTCCCTTCCAACTCTGAAGATTCTGTGATTCTGTGATTTTATCTGCACATTTGAGTATCAAACCATTTATCATCATGCCCAAAGGAAAAAAAACCTCTCCAAAACCTACCTCAAGTAAATTAGAATGATCCAAGAAGAATCAGAAACTCAAATATCCCAAAAGCAATAGTGAACAGCTATTTTTATGGCAAAAGTTATTTGATGGA
Source organism: Larus michahellis (assembly GCF_964199755.1). Taxonomy (NCBI): domain Eukaryota; kingdom Metazoa; phylum Chordata; class Aves; order Charadriiformes; family Laridae; genus Larus; species Larus michahellis. The sequence goes on from NC_133904.1 coordinate 19,098,541, forward strand.
AATCATTATGCAACTGTTATCACAGTTTATCAGCCTCTGATGTCCTGTGTGCCTTTGTATGTTCAGGCAGGGAAAGAAGACAGCCAAGCTAATTGGAGAGAACTGGATCTAGAAGAATAATCTAGCATAGGAAAAGTTTTGCGTGTTTTGTAACACACACTTCTCTGTTGTCAACAGTATCATCTCACATGCATCAGCATAGCAGGGTGACCAGGCTATCTAGCCAGCCAGCACAGCTTCTCAGAGAAATATTACCTTGTTCTACAGATGCAGTCAAGATAGAGCTATGAACATGTTCTACTGCAAGTAGGAGAAGGCAAAGTTGAATCTTGGTTGAATTCTGATCCAGAAAATTTCTGTCTACTGTTTTAAGTGAAAAACAAGTTTAAGAAGAAAGTTTAGGAGAGGATTAAACTTCTGGTTTGTTACTTGAGATATTCTTCAAAAAAAACCCCTAAAGGCAGTGACGTATGGTCTCTTACACAGAGGTTTCTACAGAAGACAAGTTTTGGTTTTAAAAGCATACAGAAGACCAAATACTGGTTTGGTGTTACTAAGATGACAGTTTTTAAACAGATGTTGTATTTCAACCCTTGTCCTTTTCTACAACCTCCACCTTATGATAATAACATGTATAGACTGGATAACTAATTATCCCTAGAAACATATTTGCTCAAGGCAACGCAGACCCCAGGTCTAAGTTTAAGAAGTAGCTTTGCTAGTACCTTTTCCCTTTAACTTTTGCTCCTCTTAAAAGCACTAACTTAGGGAAATAAAAGTCTTCCTAACCTACATTTTCACTACTTAATGAAAGCTCAAAATGGTACAACATTGCTAGAGCTGGCATTTGAAAGGGCAAGTGCTCTGACCTGCAATTCAGAAGGAGAATTTTTCTCTCGAAGAGCTGAGAACATGCATTGTTCCATTAACATCAATTATTTTTAATAATTCACAATGCTAATTTTAAAAGTTTGGTGTCCGGGTTTTATTAGCCACCTTCTAATTTCCATTTATATTCATTAGCATTTTACATCTTATATTATTTCCAGTGTTGAGATTCTCCTTCTTAATTCTTAGCGCACAACCTTATGCCAGTGTATTCGTACAGTATAGATGCAGTACAAAAGAGGTTTAAATTCACACTGCAACGTTAAACCACTAAAATAAATCCATTTTGATTCAAACATCAACTCAGCATTTTGCTATGAACTCAGTTCTCTATTTTCTGGTTTTTAGCTACACCTTCAAAAGACAAAGTTTCGGGTTTTGTTTTCAGATGTGCTTGCTTAATGTCTACCTAACCATTTAGAATCACAGAATGGTTTGGGTTGGAAGGGACCTTTAAAAGTCCTCTAGTCCAACCTGTATTAAGTGATAGTGTCAACAAAAAGGGTAGGCTTTCTTCCTCTGGGCGGCACAAATATCTGTTCGGCAATTTAGCCCGATGAGCTCCCCCAACTTTGTCAGTTCTGACCATCAGCCTGACTTTATGAAAAACGTTAATGAATTCCAAACTGATTTTATTTAGGAAAATCACTTTTTCACACTGTGAAACCATTGTAGTTCTTTTGCTGCATGAAGAATGCATGACAAACTCACTACATGCCCTTTGCAAGGTATATGGATCCATCCGCCCCCTTTGTAAAGGGTTACAAGTAAGATTTCCCAATGTACTTTCTCATGGAACAGGTGATCTCAAAGAAGAAGGGTTGCTCCACAGCACATGGTATTCCGAAGAGGAACTCTCCCTCCAACAACATGCACAGAGACAGGATCTGACATGTACAAACTTTTAGTTATTCTCTCTACACTGTGATTTTCTTGCTAGAAATCCTCTCTATGCTAATCAGTTCCTTTAAAAATAAGATTGCAACTTAACTGCACACTCAAACTCCCACCTTAAAAGAATGAGTTGAAAAGAACAAAAAGAGGGAGCATGTGCCTGCTAAAAAAAGCAAGAGAAATGAAAGATGGAACAACTTTCTCTTATACACAAGGCTCTGCTGATCTACAAACGAGTAAGAGCAGTGTGGAGAGTAAAATAGAAGAGGAGCACTCCTCCCAGTTGGATTTCAATCACTATATCTATTCTCCACAGTGAAATGCCTGTATTTCACTGTGAAATAAAAGAAAGCACCAAACGCAAATAACCTCCAACCCTTCCCAGCAAAAAGCCTTTCCAAACCTTATCTGCACGTTTTTGTTAAAACTTCTACCACTTCTAGTAGCTTAGGAAGTGACCACCAGTGTCACCGAGACTTTAATCAACCCTCGGCTTTCAAAACCAGATACAACAAATCATGGTTTTTTTAGTTAGAAGACACCCTTTCAAGCCAGGTGACACAACACCACTGAAGAATTGCTGACTGTCTCAATACATTCTGTTTGTAGAAGGGATTTAGTAAATAAAAATCATTTCATCGCTTTCTGAGTCATCAGCTTTGTACTTCAGATAACTTTTCCTTCTCTGGGCATTCACAGTTATATCAAAGAACTTCTCTTATCTGCTTTGTTCCCTGAGACTGGACATTTCTTTGAGCTCTGAAAAGTCACAACAAATGCAAGACCAGAAGCTTTTAAGATGCTTATAGCTTCCACTGCCTGTATTGTCTATGTTCTGTATTTCTGCCAGCTAAAGTGCAGAATGACCATTATTGTTCCCTCCTTGTTTCAAATGCTACTAAATATGTCACAGCTGTTCACCAAAAAAAAAAAATCTCAGGGAGACTTATGAAGAATATTTTGCCCTTTTATAAGTATTTACAGACAAGACTGGAAGAAACAAGACTCGGTACCTGAAGTGAAGTATATCATAAAGGATATACACATACATACACACACTTTGCCACCACCTTTCAGAAGAAACACACTGCTGATATACATTTGACTCTTAGAAATACCTAAGATGTGTTACCAAATTTTATTAAAAAAATAGCCCTATTATCTGCTGAGATATTAACTTGAGAATTCCTTAGCATTAAGGATATTCCTTAATACCTTCCCATAATATTTCTCAAGTTCTGTATCTGTAGTTGCCTAATGACAGTTACCTAAAATCTAAAGCATCCACACTGAATTAATAAGTTAGGAAGGATATCAGGCCCTCAGAATTTGATGTCCTGCTATTTTTGATCTGTGGTTCTAAAAAGAAAGTGAATTACGGGCTGGATGAAATTTAATGTGGAAATGAATTGATACTGCTTGCTGAGTAAAAGAAGTGTTTTAAATGTTGTTCTTATTCTCGCTTTCAGTGGTTTCTGTAACATTTCCATAGTTAATTCTACAAGTAAAATCTGTATTCTCTGTCACCGCCTCATGGCATGAAGTTCGGGCAGGGTGCTAAAACATGACATGGCTTTTTCAGTTGCCTTTGTCCTTCCTGGAAAAAAAATATCTGTGTTTGTATTTCTATTTAAAAAATTACTTCTAATTGTAAACTATTTCATATGAGCATATTAAAAAATCTCCATTGAATTAATGACAGGCACTTGCATCTCAACAGGTGAGCCTGAAAAAACAGCTTTGTACACGCAGTGGAAACATTTAAAATTTACTTCAGTTTTCCTTACTCAGTTATTTTTAAAAATTCAGGATTTCTTTTATTATTATTTTAATACCTGATCATTATTTATGACTCTTCCATTTTGGATCCTGCAGTAAAATAGTACAGAGAAAATTAACTTTGTCTTCCTAGAAAAAGTAGCAGAGCTCAAATAACGTGCAAGATGTTCTCTCGTGCTCCTCGCATTTAAGTAATCTGTAAGAGTTTACAGGTGCTTGCATATGTAAGCTGAGCAGGCTGCTATACAGGAAATTAAATCCAGGTCATTACAGGAAACATAACAATCTTTCATATCCATCAATATAGCTTCAGAAAGAGGGAAGGAATACACCGCATCACCTAACAGTATAACTAAAACCTGTCTACCTCTCTTGTGCAACATCTTTGACTCTGAAATTTAACATGTTTACCAAAAATCACCAAATTTGTTCCTACTAACTTCCATGTTTGTATGGGTAATCAATCATTCTTCACTATGTGTCTTCCAGAGATTCACACATACTGCATGATTTACAGATCTTTTGCTTCAAACCTAAAGGAAATTCATCTTTTCCTCCTCAGTTTTCTCTGCAAAAGGTGGGGGTTTTTTCCTCTAGAGAAATTAATAAACAAACTGCAGTTACCTCACAAATAAATTTGCATAAAGCCCCTCAGTTTTACAGCTGTTTCACATTCCTGGTAAATATTCCTGCTTTCAAAGAGAAGATCATCTGCAGGTAGAATATACCTATATCTATCTATCAGCTTAAGCTGGCTGATCTACAGAGACTTCTTCAGGAACAACTCTTCCTTCTTTAAAGCTACTATCTTTTAACTCTTCAAATTGCCATACAATACTCCTATTTTGGGAATACATATTTTTACTTGTGATAGAGAATTAGATCTACATTTCTACATAAAAAAAATAATCATATAGCAAAATCAGAAATGTGTCTGGTGATGCTTTATTAGAGCAACATTTACTCATTATTTTGTGTAGAACATGTGCTGGAAGACAGTTTGATGTTTAAGTGGGACTTGACTCAGCTTTCAGAAAAATAAGCTTACAGCACTTCATCAAGTCCTTTTAGGGATTACTTTGTATCAAATATATCCTTATTTGCATTTCAAGTTACCTAAAAGGAACCGCTATCAGCTTTTCAGAGTGGATAAAGCCAGACACTTGGTTCTGAATCATGGCATTTGATTGAAAAAAATAAATCCATGTAATAAAAGAAAGACACGGAGTCACAACAACAACAGAAATTTCCTATGCTACCAGTTATTCTGTTATACCACAGCATGATTCTTCTTATGTCTGAAGGTGGTGATAACAGGGAAGTCTCCATGCATATAAAACCTAAAGAAATGAGACTGAAAGAGCACTAGATCCACAAAATTAAGTGCTCAAATTCAAGAAATGTTAAAAATTAGAATGCCTGTGCAATTTTGGCAAGTCCGCTTTGTGAGTGTGCATCATCTGGCAGTCTCTCAATTTTATCACAGGAGCCCCGTCTCACTTAAGAACAGCGCCCAGGAAATGTACCGGATAGCAGGAGGAAGAAAGCTGGTGCCTGTAGTGTGCCCTTGCCCTGCCTTCCTTTCTGAGAGAATCTGGAAAGCCTGAGGAGAAAGATATCATAAGCAAAAGGACAGACTTCATGCCATGCTTTCTACCCTGGTTTCTGCTGCTGGCTCTGTCCCCAGGAATCCGTGATGCTGTGCAAATTACGTAAGGCAGAAGCTCTGTGGTTTCTCTTTATTCTTCATTTTATGGGGGTCTTGAGTTAATCGCTACAAGAGTTGTCACTATGGTTAAAAAAAATACGACATTGGTAACTGAGGTTCTAGAAATGTTATCATTCGGTAGAGTAAGTATCAGACTTTCATCTGCCCCCACTGTCCATTTGTAAACTGGAAGGAATGCTTCTACCTTGTCTACAAGTGGCATTCCAAAAATAAATTCTTAAATGTGAATGATGAGTGTCCTTACGGAAATCAGTATTTCCATATTCAGCACAGTGTGAGTACTGCACAGTAAATAGGACATGAGCCATAGCGTGTGCAATGAGGATAAAATGAAACACTGGAAAACTGCTCCTTCGTTGACTACTGAGTATCCTGCATAGTGAATGAAATGAGGTCCTGCAGAAAAGGTATGTAATTACAGAATTAAAAGTCACCTTATAAGTGCATCTGCACATAAGGAGGCCAAACTTAGGTTGCATGGGAACATCTTAATTTTCACATTTTACAATTTGAACATTTGCTTTTGCAATATTAAAGATGAAATTAAGCCCACCAGTTTAGACAAAGGGCTTTGCACAGCTGAAAACCTGCAAGTTGCAGAATGTGGCCCATCTCACCAGTTAACACCAATAGCCTGATAGCCACTCAATCAACAGGCTGAGTCCACCAAAACAGAGTGAGCCAACTAAATACTGCTGACCACTCAAAAAGTGAGTATCTAAGAAGCAAATGGACTGTTTCCATCCATTCAGCACTGCTGGAAAAAAAAAAAAGAAAAAGTTTAGTTTCAAAAGAATTTATCTAGAAAAAGGGAAGTGGATCTGGCAAGAGTTTGACATTGCTTAAGGCATGCACAGGTGGATGGAACTGCAGGCCAGGTCAAAGGAAAGAAGAGATTTATGTTATGTGCAAAGAAAAGGGCAGAAGAAAAATAGCCGATCGGGCTGGGCTGCACTGAAGTGAATGAAACAGCTGTTCATACAGGGAAGGAATGGTCAGGTAAGACAGGTTGGAAATAATAATCATAGGGCCATCTGCTGCCCTGGGACTTTGCACCCTCAAGGTATGAAACAAATTTTGTCTTCTAGGAGCTCAAGCAGTGTAGCTGTTACAAGCCTGTCAAGTAAACAATGTCTGAACAGGGCATTAAAGTTTCATGCAAAAGTTGTTCAACTAGTTTAACTCACAACAGTAAGTCAAAAGAAACCAGTGTCCTTTCAACTAGATTTTCTGTTTTAACCAAATGTGAACACAAAAGAAATATACTATTGAAGTGCCACTACTGTTTCCAGCTTATGTGGAAGAATTAACAGCCATTTATTTTGTAATTTCTGAAAAAAAGATCAGTTCCCATACTGATTCTAACTTTCCTTTTCCCCAGGAATTTTTTTTTTTAATGGTTTTGACAAAAAGTTTGAAATAGCTGGAATCCGTGGTGCAGGTATTTCCTTGACCTCTGTCAGTTTGTTTCAGGCTTCAGAATGCAGTACAGAAGCTATGCTATGAGATAAAAGCATTTTCTGGATGAATTATTGCTTCTATCCAAGTTATACAATATTTGCTACTGTCTGGAGAAAGAGAATGCATCCCTCCATCTCCAGAAATTTGTGTAGCTCTGTAAGCTGTTTTTGAGACCACTCTTGATGCCCACTGTGCTGGTAAGCCTGTAGTCCACTGCAGGAAAAACACAGGAGAGACTCCAGACCTGTCTTGGTATCTTGGATGGGTCACAACCTGGCTGGCTGCTCTTCTGCAATAAAGCCTCTCCTAGGCTGGATGCCACAGAAGTCTGTTTTAGTCCCCTCTCTTGCTTAAGTGGTATACCAAAGCATCAGGAGGCTGAGTGACAGCTGACAGCCCGAGTGTCTACAATTCCTAGTTTTACCTCTTTCTCTAATCAACTGGAGAGGTGAAGAGCATCTCCTGCATCAGACTGCAACAGCAAATAGAAGAGAAAGGCTGAGAGGCAACTTGGTATTAACTTGAAGAGAGACAACTGAATGCATTGTTAGGGAACTGCCCCCTCTTGCATACCACTATTTTAAAATCTGGATATGGTACTATTTTTTGGCTTTTGGATGCTATTGCTACCATTATTAAAATGAGCCTGCTTCCATATGCTATTCCTCAAAACAAGCTGGAAGAGTATTTTAACACAGTACACAGCTGATAATAGTAGTTCAGGCACCTTGCAGGTTAATGTACATGACCAATATGCCATGCCTTGCACCTTTTAACTACAATGCAAAGATGCATTTTTAAGTTACTGTTGAACTTTTAAAGCAGAAATTCTTTGTGCCACTGCTACCCTGATGACTGCCCACGCGCTTGGACAGCACTGACCCACATAGCGACTCAACATTTTCTACCAAGAAGATATCTAATTTGTAACTCAGAAAAGTACTTAAGCAGTCTAACTTCAGCCAAGGGGGCATTATCTACCTAATGTCACTTTTGTAATTGGCGCAGTTCCTTTCTGGGGCCAGCAGGTTACAATCGATACAGTTGGTCCAATTCAGTAGGACCAAGTAGCTGAAATGACACCTAGGTCTTCACTATCTGTCAAAATCTACCCGCAGAGAGCCTGCTCCTTTTCACAGCTGCCCCTTCTGCCCTGAGCCCACCACTAGGCTGTGGATCACTAGACAGTCCTCCCTCCCCAGGCTCACAGCCTATAGAACACAGCACGCTCCAGCTCCAAAACCTTTCTGCAAGGTTGTCACAGGTCCTGCCAAAGTTGAATGGTACTGAAGGACAACACACCCTTGAAGAACAGCTGCTTTCCTTCTTTGCATCACTATCAGATGGATCTCTTCATCAGCTATAAAAGAAACCTAAGGAGACAGCTTCTCAAGCCTAAACAGCCTTTGTGAATACCTCCATAAATATCTTTGCATTGGCTCAATGGAAACCATATTTGTTAGCCTGCAGAACACACTGTGACACGCACACCCATTCTCCAGCTTCACCAGAAAGACGACTTTGGCTGGTATGCTGTAAGAGAACAGACTTCAGGATAGGGCTTTAAAAAGAAATGTAGGCAGAGATGACCTTGCATTAGGATTCCCTGCTGTTTGCAGCCATCACTTAGAAACAAGCACTTTTAAAATTGTGTAGCAACATGGCACATTAAGTCCAGCTGAAAAGGAAAGATCATTTATTTAATTTAGTTTATTTATTTAAGTTGACCTGCTGAGGGATGCAGTGGGATGGGGAAAAATGAAAGAAGGAATGGCAATGACCTTGCATTAATGAAGATCACACTCTACTGGAAAAATAGCCAGCATTAGTAGGGGCTTTGCTCTAAGGAAACCTGCAGCTGTTGAGTCTCGCCAAAACTAATGACTATCATTATGCCCATTTGTGAAAATAAGCCAAATTTTCGACAAACGAATGAAAGTAGTTGGGACAGAGAGATTTGGAATGTAGTCATAAGATGCCAAAGTTAAGACGAAATGTCAACTCAGTATCACAGTTAGCAACCACTGCTAAAAACGTATGAAACACAGCTCAGACGAAAACTTCCCCTGTTACTGTGATTAAAAGGCAGATGCCAGATGACTCAACATGGCAGAGTCCAACACAACAGCCCAGGTTAGGAAATCAGTGTTGGTTTGGGGTTTTTTGGGGGAGGGGAAGTGGGGTTTTGTTTTGAGCTTTGTTGATCAACACCACTGGACAATACCTGCTAATTTAGCCTTCCACGGAAGAAACTCTCACTCAGGTTGTTGATGTCAGGCAGCTGACACAGAGGTAAATAAAATATCGCAAGTCAGAAATACCTATGCAAATGACACACCAGTCAGGCTGTGCATCCCTTATAGTAAGCGTGCAGCCTCATTGATTGGGAAATCCATTTCAGCATCACTAGGAAAATTCACTGTTTAGGATAGTCACAAACAATTAAAAGTTTATAAAAAGCCCAAACACGGTGTACATAAATGTTTTAGCATTAACATGGCAAAACCCTTGAAAACCACGCTCCTTGAGCAACAGCAAATTTTGGACAGTCTTCAAGCTAGAGGCTAAGCCAAAGGCAAATAAATTTGCTGTGGGCATTATTTAATACAGATTTACAGCTTTTCTTAAAACCAAAGTATAATAGATGTTTAATTTATTGCATCTGAAAATTCAGAATATATCTGGGAGAAAACTGTACAGTAATGATTACAAAATAGTGACCGAAGTCACCAAGAGTATTTTTATCTAAGATTCTCGGTCATGAAGCATAAAGCCTAGGTAAGCTGTTTCCCTTTTCCATGCAACTTTATATACTGCCATCATACAGCACAGAAAAGGCTTCTGGGTATTCTACATAAAGAGACAACTGGTGAGATAAGAAATTAAAAGTTTTAAAACTCCTCATATATCCTGTATATTTTCACTCGTTAACAATATTTCTTGAAACAAACCAATGATAACTCTTGCTCAGAACGTTAGGCTACTTGCAAGCTAAAAATTCAAAGCCACATAGTAAATTAAAAGTTTTTCCATTTTACTCCATTTTTACACCACCAGTCCCCCGCATTGGAGAATGACGTTTAATATATGAATCCACTTTGAATCCAAGCCAAATAAATGCTTTTCTTCGAAGAACTGTCATTATTAGAATTATAATTGGTCAAGTGAGGACCGAAACTTCTTCAGTTTTGATATCTGATCATACTTTCATTCACTTTTAAAATATAAATACAGATTTATACAGAGAATTGTTGGCTTAACAAACACCCCAGAAATCCAAGTAATACATTGCTAGATCATAAAAATATTAATGTATTAGATTGATTTTTCAATCTCAGTCCAAGATCTTTTTATAATAAAACAACCTACAGGTAATTTGCCTGTGAAGAGATTCCTGTAACCAGGCTGCAAGAATTTTTATTTCAGTTAAACATAAAAGAAAGAAGTAACAACATGGAGGGTTGATTCGTCTCAGCTCCAAATTACTATTCTTGACTAGTGACCTTCCCTGAAAGTGGTGATGTTGGAGGACTTCTTAAAAATTACTTTCTGTGTTAATTCTCATTCATATTTTTTGCAGCTACAATAGTGACAACATTTGACATACCTTACAGACATTTCTGGGCTCAGGCCATCTTCTATTTCTTGTTGCTTCGCTGTACCTGGCAAATACGCCCCCGCAGTGTGTCTGCACGATGCACGTACACAGTAACTTCTACTTGGGACAGTGTTTCTGTCGGTAGGAAGAGAGATTCCTCCCTCCCCAGGGCTCCTAGCAACACCTCCTGGATCAGCGGTATTACTGCAGCAAATGCATCCTACAGCTGTCTGCCATATGACAGGGAACAGCCAGGAGCAACTCCGACAATTTAGAAAAAAGGACGTCTCTAAATTCAAAACAGCAAAGGTTAAGAGTTTCATATGATGCTCTCTACCTCTAGCATGCAATTTTGCAGTGCGGATTAATACCAATGTGCATGAGAACGCAGCAAGTAGTATCACCTCGTACTTCAGCTTTTAGTTCAATTGAATCACTGGTTTGTCTGTGTATAAATTGCAACATCCCTCATGGACAGCTGAGTTCACTTCAATATCCTTATCAGGCCAGCGCAGTTCCTCAGGAACTTTGCTGCTTTGCTTTTAAGACTGGTGCAACTATGAGAAAAATCCAGGCGCTAGGACACAGTGCGCTCTTCCCTCATCCACTTCCAGAAACCGTTTTTTGCCCTCCAGTTGTGCAATCGAAATAAGAGACACCTTTCAAATGGTGTTTGGAAGAACACTGTATTAGCAGTCACTAATAAATACTGCATTTATAACACCTTATTTTCTTCAAACATCATCTATCTTGTCATAATAATTCATTGAACATATTTTAACGTAAAAAGAATATACTGGGCCATCGCACCAGTATTTGTACCTGTCGATGGTGCATGAAGTCCTTACTGAATTGGATTCCTTTGCTCAAGCAGGTAGGATTGTATATGTTATTTGTAAACAAATGTCAAAGAAATGTCTGACAGCATTGCTAATTTGTCTTGCTCATCAGAAGCACAAAGAGAGACTACATTCTTCTTAAATCTCCATCTGGGAAGAGAAAGAAGGGAAAGCCTCACGACACATACCGCAGATCTGCGCAAGCAGCCTTCCCCTTGTGTTCTATGTCCCTGTTTCTTTTCAGAAAAGGGAACATCTTGTAAAGCTACATGGAGTGCAAAGGCAAGGACATGTCTATTCCTTCCACTGACCTCTCTGTATCCAAGTCTGCTTCCTTCATACACATGCAGAGAAACAGAATTGAGTTTGGGCTCCAAACTAGGTTTAAAAGATTAGCTTATGTGTGAGCACTAAGACACCAAAACAACTATGTTTTCCAGCCTTTCTTGATTTTTCATATAACTCCTATTAGAGGTAATTGAGAGCACGTGCATGCACACTGACAAGATGCTAAAGCACTATGTGGCTAGTTAAGGTTTAATCTTGGTGTTGCCTGGTACATAAGATGACATCATTTATTCCCAGAAAGACCATAAATAGATTACCAGCTCTCTGCCACAGTAACGTATTTGGTCTCACATTTTTAATACATATCTTTATAAGTTTATTCTCCTAAGTGTCACCTCCAAGGGGCTTTGCTTAAAGCTTTGCATCACCAAATTTACAGGATATTAGCTGTGAAATAAGTCATTCCCTTCAATACCTTTTGGTAGGGGATGGTTGTTCCTTGTTTGTAACTGTCTCTAGTCACCATGACAAATTCATACCATTCAGTATGCCCATAGGGTAATTACTTCCACTGGGGGTGGATTGAGGTCAGGTGACTAAAACTACATCTGCCACAGGTTTCTGTCACAGCAACAAAATCAATTCTCATTTGGTAAAGTACCGCTCACCAACATCACCCTGCTAGTCTCTGAAAACAAAATGTGTCAGTTTGCTTGCTCTCTCACCAGCATCTAAACCACAGACCAACAAGGACAGCTGAAAACAGCCCTCGTCAGCCTAACAGATACTTAGCATCCGACATATTACTATAAAACCCCATTAATGAAATAACTTTTAAAGAGAGAAGGTAGAAGAATGTTTACCCTACACCTTCAGCAGGCTTTTTGGTGCATGTGATGACGAGCAGAAAAGGAGCAGAGAGGACAACTGATGACAGGAACAGCTACAGACATCTGAGTTTGATTTGCTGCTTAACGCAGACATAAACTTCAGTCTTGCTTTTTCAGTAGATAGCCAAACATGAATTACAGCACAGATATGACCACATTGCGAGTCAGCAAGGCTAAAAGTTATTGGGATCATACCATTGCCTAACACCTTCACTACATGTGTCAATTCTGCGTACACACAAATAGTTTCTCAAGAATCTGGAATATGAGTTAAGCAATAGATACCATTGCTACAAATCACACTGTTTCCAAGATATTCACCTCTGTCATCCTATCAATCTAATTTAAACATATATTTCAAATATGTATTTTTGTTTTAATCAGAAATCAGACACGTCTCTCGCCAGTTCCCGCATCAGAGTGAGGAAACCGCTCCTAAAAATCATCCATGGCAAGTTTCCTACAAGAAACTGTGTGTTGGACAGTGTGTTGTGACGGCAGCTGATTAGTCTTCATCCTACTGTCATCTTACATTCCTCCATCCAGTCAACAGTTGTATCATCTTCTGTCTTACCTTCCAGACCAGTTAGGAGACGTTCAGCGTTGGTGCTCTTCAGCTTTTGTTTGCAGTCAGTTTGAACTTACTGGAATTGTCAATACTGTCGACTATGATATTTATGGCATACTTCAAGTTTACGCAAAAAAACAACAATTCATGGCAAGTTCTGCCTATCTTATTTACGTTAATGCATATTCATCTCAACTTGTACAGGAATGCATCAATTTGCAGGGGCAAAATTCGTATTTCTTTGCCACAAAAGGTGTAACATATTGCAAATTTTCACACTGCAATATGCAGTATTTTTTTGTGGGTAGAAACACCATAGTTTGGCTTCTCTGGTGTGTCTGTATCTACTGAAATTCTTTCAGTTCATTGACTAGATCCTTAAGTTTCCAGACACATTTTTTTGGCTCTTTTCTCTGGCTTCTTGCTTTAAATAATTTTGGGGGTCTTGCTAGGAGACAACAAGAGCAAATCTGGTACTTCCGCAATGTATGACATCACTTACAGAAAATATATAAACTGTGTTCTTAGTCATGGCTGATTAGGAAAACAGCTCATCGCATACCAGAGAGTACCTTTGCTCACAAACCAAAACATTTTAACTGGTCTTGTTCAGAGTATGCTTCCAGATACCACCTTCATGCTTGTTCTGACTTAACGGGGTTCCAACTGGCTGCTTGCTTCTGCCCTCAGGCTGCCCATTTGGTTGTGCTGATACAACTGTCTGCAAGGCCAGATTGTGAATCCGATAAGAAAACTGACCCAGGTTAAAAAGTATGTATTTCTTTTTAACATTTACTTACTTTGTTCACAAGCATAGCTGCATAAACAGTGGTGCTGCCACAACCAAATGAATAATGTGGGAAAACATTCAGCTAGCATCAGCAGCAGGATAATCACTGAAGCAATCCTAGTGTTAACTCACATAGTCCTTCACATACCAGTGACTGGCACATTTGGTAACTGCCAGGTATCTGCTATCAATTCAAACTTTACTGCAAAGTCACTAGGGTTTTTTTTTAGTGCATTACTGCCTCTGACAACTAGCAAAATAGATAGTGGATACTGGTGAAGCTGAGAATGAAGCAATGTCCAAGGAGGACAGCGGGAAGTAGAGAAGTGACAAAATTATGAATAGAAAGCAGGAGAAATGTGCAGCAAAAGCAGCCTGCAAGGACCAAGGAAAGATGATTCTTTATAATTATACAAGTACAAAGCACATGCTGACCCAACCCATACCGATCCATTACTGACACTAAAGCTGCTGTGAATTTTGAAATTTGGGTTCTCACCTATAACAACAGCATCAAGATTCCAGTTAAACATTATGCCTGACTTACACCCTTCCTCTCTACCACGAAAACAACACTAGTAGCGCAGTTTCATATCTCAGACTTAGATCAGCTTACGGTAGCTCAATTGATGGGGGTCAGCATGGTGGGAAAAAAGGGCGTTTGCATTTAGTTCAACAACCTTCAAGGGCTTCAGCAGCACTGAGGGATGTTCAAGTTCAGTCAGCCATTGAACATACGTCTACACATCCCTTCATAATTGATGAGATCATTCTGGAAACTGCATCGAAGCTATAGCAACCCTTTTCATGTTTATCCAAACCCAAGACTATTTTTCGCGTGAAGCCATAAACATATTGGGTGAAAGTCCAACATGTCACAAATGTGGAACCTGGCATTTTAATGTCTCCCATACAAGTGCTTTGGAGGTACTCAAAACCACTGAAAATTCGGACCATTTGCTTTTCTCAGCTGCAATATAGCAGAAAATTCAGAAGTTCTTTCTGAAACAGATTAAGCATCAGCTAATACTGAAACCTTTTATGAAATTTAAGTAGTGCATTTGCTTTACTATTTAGCTTAACACTTCAGTCACATTTCTGAGGTGACTTGTAATGATTTGCACAGTGATGAATGTATACTCATACCTCGCCTGCTGCAGTGTCACGGCTCTGATGTGCTTGCTGTACATGCAGGGCTTGCTGTCTTCCTAGAAAGATTTCTCTTTTTTTTTTTTTTTTAAACTATCAGTATGTCTTGATCACCAGAAACAGAGCAATTATTCACAAAGAAAAGTGTTTTTAAAGTTCACCTCCATTTTAAGTAATGAAATCTCCAAACTAGTGCAGTGCTCTTATCCTCCATTTTAAGTAAGGAAATCTCCCAACCAGCGCAGTGCCTCTATTCTACAAAATTCAGCTGCCACCACTGTAACAAAAAATGGTTTATAAGCCATTCTCACAGAATTGGCTCTTGGAATACGGAAATTCTTTATGGGTTTTCAAAAGCTCATATTCATATGAGCCCAGTCAGTACGTAGTCCTGCTTTCATAGATTTGCTATAAAATTAACTATTCATTTTGCTGAGATCAAGTTGTTACAGGCTACTAGTTGGGCTCCGTGAAATAAACATGAACATTAAAAAAAAAACAAAACAAAAAAACAAAACAAAAAACCACAAACCCCAGAACAATCAACAAAAACAGAATTTAATTCCTTAATCCCTGTAAATGGCACTTATTGCTAGCTCCTCTCCTGAGGCTAACGCAGGATCCAGCCTAGAAGATATTTTCTACAAACAGATCGTTCCACATAGAACATTGCCTCCCTAAGACAGCTTGCATTCTTGCTGCTTATACTCAACCCAATTGCGGACCTTTACAAATTGCACTGTATTTCACGTCACATAAAATGACCACAAGTATTTCTTAAACCAGCTATGTAGTGCTTTGCCTAAATTCAAAGTGTCAGTCAAATGCACCATACTCATAGAATAATATAGGATAAGGGATTTTACTGTAGCAAACTCAGTACAAGTACTCCTCAAAAGGTCTGTGTAAAGCACACAGCATCTCAAAATTTTCAGCAAGTGAGATTGCATGAAAGCTATTGTTTCTGCTGTAGCATAATGAAGGATTAATTAAGTTTGCTGTGACTTGAATAAGAGGCTTTATTAGCCATCTTCTCCAGGTAAATTCCAGAACAGCCAAGGTAAAATATTTTTTCTAAAGAATTTTGCTATAAATTGAGTAACAGAAACATCCGAGAAAAAAAAAAAATAGAGCTCAGCTTAAAAAAACCCAGCCTCTTCAATAAAGTTAAATTTATATAAGCAGCTTAGTTGTGTTCCCCAGCTTGAAAGCTACTGGGCATCCCCCTCTCTGACATTACTACTGGACAACAAACTGCAGAAATTTTTAACTGGGCTAATAAGCAGTAATAAAATAGGCCTAAGAGTCAAAAAGAGGGACGTTTAAATACGCTTTACTTAATATTTGCCAAGAAAAGAAATGAAGAATGGCCACGTAAGCATAAACAGAGTACACCAATAATACAGCAGTCCTAAAGCGTTCCCAGAAATTAATTCTCTAGAATTAAGCTGGGAGCGTTTACTGTATCTTCATTTAAAACCCACAGCAGGTGGCAGTGTTGCTAACAGGTAGTATTGAGAACATTAGTATTAGCAAGAAAGCAGGAAATCTCTCCTTCAATCCAACATTTACCTAACCAGAATGCAGGCAACAGAGTTATATATCTATTCTTTATTTAAATGCTCTTACTTGAATTCTCACCGACAAAGAAGTTCTGACAAGAAAAGGGTTTTGTTTATTTTAAAGTGGATATTTGTCATGAAATAATGTTCTTCAGAAAAGGTCACACACTATAGGGACTCGATGACCAAATTAAATTATTTTTATTTTCAATAGAGACGTGGGCCTTTTCCAGGTATTCCATGACCATTCACTCATTTACCCAGAGTGTGCTCACCCACACACGTGAAATATCACAAGCGTCACATAACAATGCTCCGTTCCACCCCTGAAGGGCCCGTCATCAGATCAGCACAGAGCTAGGTGAGGCCGGCAGCCTTTATCCAGGTCAGTACAGCATTATCGATGACAAATGCTTCCTGCAGCATTCATTAATGCAATGGACACGCATAGGCCTCAACACAAGAAAGCAAGATTTCCTCTCCAAACAATTGTCAATACTTATATCTGGCTTTTGTACGCTTTCTGGACACTGAGTGCCAAAGCAGTTGCTAACCTCCGTCTTTGAGAACTATGCCATTGCATTTACCCCATTAGCTCTTTGAAACTATGCAGACTCAACTGTTTTTGTATGCATTGTGTTACTACCAGGCCTGTACAATATATAAATGTGTGTCATGCCCTTAGAAACTGCAGCATGCATTCTTTTTCTCCTGAGACTCTGACTTCCTATGCGCTAGAATTGGTCAGTGCGTGACTTGTCACCATGTTAAAACAACTGATATAAATCACTTGGAGAATGAGGATATTAACTTTTCAAAATATTCATTTTGACTGTCAGGCTAAAACTAAAACAATCACGCAACTGTGTGTTAACATCCTCTCACAGTCACAGAAATCTTTAGGATTTCAACTAGATATTTAGAGAATAGTGCAGGAAATGACAGGTTGTAACAGCAATCCAGGCCTTTTACCAAAGTCTGTAGGCATTGTCATAATAACGCCAATAGAAGTTCTACTTCATCTTTCTACAGAACGTTCACTAGCAGAGAAAGAGTTAATGTAATGGCAGATAAACAGAAGAGGAATGAAAGAAAAGCAGATAAAACGGGGCCACTGCAAACAACCTCAAGAAATAGCCTCATTTTTTCATTATGGTCTGTAAACGATGTTTTCCATGAAAAGAAACACCTGTACGTTAAACATAATCGTTATCCATCTCTTACTGCTTCAGGCTAGGCAGTTGGGGGAGTTTTTTTGGTTTGGGTTTTTTTTGTTTGAGTGCGTGTGCGTTTCTGAAAGAAAAAAACCCACCCAAACTGCCTTATTATAGTGGTACCAATGATCTTGATCTAATTATTAGGCAGAAAAAGGAAAAAAAGTGAGATGAAATTCAAAATTACAAGGCCAAAACCCACATATAATTAAAAAAGACACATAAATTAAGGGTTTAAGAAACAAGTAGCGAACATCCTCTTCAGATGAGAAATAGAAGCTTCCAGGTATTGGCACAGACCTCCTCTTTAGTTCTATAGGCTTAGAAACCTGGTTTTCAGAAATCTTGGAGAACAACTGATCTCAAACATTTATATAAAACGATCTATGTGTTTGTTCCTCTGCTCAGTTGCTGTCTTCAAATACATAGAATTTACATTCTAAGGAACACATTTTCTCATCAGAACCACTATGGCAAAAATAACTGCTCAGCAGTTGCTTCTCTCTGGTACTTAAATTTTAAATAAAGATAGACCAGAAGGAAAGACAACTGTGTGCTTTCTCAATGTTTCTGGATTTCCTTAAACGAGCCACTGCCAAGACAATGTGGTCTAGAGTAGAATACAAATAGAATACAAGGATCTTGTCTGTAGGAATTTAACACCAAACCAAGGAAAACTTTTTTTTTTTTAAAGTAATTTATTAGCAGGTATCGTTAACAGTATCAGCCCCTCCATAGGCTTGTTTTGGGTGAGAAAGTTTTCATTTGTTGCAAGGTAATTACAACTTTATAGTACAACTTCTTTCTTAGAACTGTCAGTGCTGGTACTTGCTAGATTCTAAACCACTGAAAAACACCTTTCTGTGTGGTCAATAAGAAAAATAAACACTGTGTACAAAATTAGCTTCAGCTCAAAGGGGAGTTGAACCCGGGACTAATTGTTCAGACTTTGCTGCACATATAACCTGTTTGGACAAACAAACAATGGCAACTGTCAGCTGCCATCGATCATTTACCTTATGTTTAGAGTGAATCTTAAATCATTGTCTCTTTGGAAAGAAAGAGAAAATTGAGATAGATACTGAACTGTCAAAAGCAGAGAGCTTTGTAATAGAGGGTCTTTCACGAAAACTTGGAAGTCAACCAGGGGCTATGCAAGATATTGAGCTTTTAAACATCATGACAAGTCACTAATGAGCACATACCTGTAGAAACCCTACACAAGACAAATGCTATAAACTTCATCGTGAACCAGAAATAAGAGTCTTTGGAAATCTATGCCTAATCAGAGCAAAAGCCAGTTTTGTTATAGCATATATGAAATAAATGCCTTAGGAAGTGAATTTCAGCAAGTAGAATCAGATTAGTGATATTATAAACAGTGCTCACTGGTTCAGCACTGACACTAGTGAAGATAGAAACAAGTAAAACACACAGATCAGCTAATATTTGTTTTTCAAAGTTTAAGGCTTTTCTAAACTTTGGGGAAAATCTTTGAGGAATTTACTTATTATATTAGAGCTAGCATTTTAACTAACTCAATGTAGACTTCAGAATGCACAAAGTAAATACTTCTGTATTTAAATATAACCTAAAAAATATCCACTTCTTTTATTTATAAACCTCATAAAGTAAGTTCTTAGGAAAATTCTCTGGATAAGCATTATATCTTTTGTAGGGAGAAATGGCTAGCCATCTGAATTTCCTCTGTAGATGAGAACTCTAGTTTAATTCTCAGGCTGTCATAGAAACATCTCGCAGAGAAGAAAACAAAGTTAAGCAGTTTGCTGCCCCTACAGATGGCCAATTCAAATGCTCAAACACCCACATAGGAGAAATATAGCTCCAGCCTCTCTAGAGTACTGGTATCTTGAGGAGAAGTCAGCATTGTCTTGTGTTCTCCATTCCACAGTATCATGAGAGGTCTGATGTACTCAGCAGACAATTTTTTTCTAAAGCTTAATAGGACAACATAACGGTAACCAAGTTGAATTTAAAATCCAGCTCAGATTCACAGGTATGAGAAAAATGTGATTTCCTGTTCCGCTAGCACCTTTTCCACTTTTTCCTTCATCACCCATTAGGACAAAGCCACTCAGTTTTGAAGGTTTCATGATACAACCAATTAAAGGAAAAAGTTTCATCAGCATATGATTACCTGGAATGTGGGAGACTTTTCTTAGCTGAGGGAAGAGGAGGGAGAGAGAACTCTCTTGTTTTGATTTCAGTTTTTAACCAAATCTGAGCAACTCTCCTTCAAGTCAGTGTGTGTCAACATATTTATGTTTTTAATTAATCAGCTTTCCCTCCCATTAACAAAATATTCCATTTATGAAAATTCAACAATAACTCTCTTTCCTAAACTTTTTTGCATAACTTTATCCAGAAAGCTAACAAGACAGTGTGTTTAATTTGTGTGCTCTCTCTGAGTTTTGGCTCAACGCATTCATTCCATTGTGCAAGAAATTCTTAAGTTTTAAACATTTGTTTTCACTAGGATTGAAAATATTTCAAAAAACATTTTCAAGATTTGCATGCTGCTGTAATAGGGAACTAGATCTCATCAAGTAACAAGTAGGAGGTCTGGATAGCAAAGGATTAAGTCTGTCTCTAGACCCATTTCTTCTAAAGAAAATAAAAATAAAAAAATAAGTCATGCTTGACATAATGCAACCATTTTAAAGATTTAAGTGAGTCCATATATTTTGATTATAATATGGTTCAGCACTTCTTATTGTATTTTCCAGTGTCGCACAAGAACTCTCCCAGTAATTGTTACAGAAGTGAAAGGCAAGGTGTACAAAGATAGAATTTATTTGGCTTGCTTTAGTTTACAAGCATTAGCCAAAATTAATGTGTATAAAGGGATTCGTATTTTCTAATGTTTACAAAACATCAAAGGACCACCAAATATCTATCACACTTTGTTACTGACACACTTGCACTGTCAGTGCACAGAATCACTCAAACAGAGATTTAACTTCAGTTAATGGTATCTACATAATTATATTTGATTACTCGACAATTTTAGACATCAAATACCAGTCAGTTACAAAAGCACTGCAGTCCTTTTTGCAGATGGGAAACTGGTGTGTTTAACAGTGAGCACATAAGAACTCTACTGCAAGACACACTAGAAGTCTGGGACAGTGTTAGTAACTGCACAATAATCCCAAACTGGCGTTGCAATCCCAGCTCATCCTTTCTCAGTGAAAAGCAAATGCCTCGGTGAACCAGCTGTGAAAGGGAACTGTAAGTTATTTTGATCAGTGTACACAGTATTGCTTACAAAGTGGCTAAGATACCTTTAAACTTCCATCGCTTCCATATGTTTTGTTGCGGAAGTCTGCTATTCTCACGGCATTCCCATGTTCCAAGAGGAGAGTGTCTTTTATGCTCCATAATAGGCTATTCTTTTCAGCACTTCTTTGGAGATCTCAGCTAACTCATCCTGTATGTCACTTAGCTTGTACAAGCTGATAGGACTGTAAAAGACATAAACCTCTTAATTTCATAGTCTTGTCACTATATTCTAATACAGACCATACAAAGTCGTACTCACTAGCATATAGCACCTTCATCACTCACACAAATGATATTTTAACATTCAAACATTTCAACATAAAAGTAATTTCCCCTATGATCCACCCTTACAAGACTTATTGTAACTTTATTGAAGAAATATGCAAGACTATATTGGGCTTTCTCCCCCCTCCCCAGTTTTAGTCCAGAGTGAATTGCGGGGTTTGTAATCATCTTAATTATAAAGGTTTTTCTGAAATGGAAATGCATTCCCCCTGAAGACTTTATTTTCAAGCCCTTATCACCTGTAATAGAAAAGGGCTGGTGGAACAGTTCAATAATATATTATGCATGCATTCACTTATGCTATGATCTCTACCTGGATATTTAAAAAGAAGCATGTTTTCTTAAGAAAAACTGATAGTAGAAACATTCATCCGTGTTGAAAGGGCAATGCATTTCTGCCCTGTATTGCTTTGTATCTCCTGAACTGAATCTATTTCAGGTTCCACTGAAAATGCACAATAAGTCTCTTGACTGAACTGCTAGAAATTCAGGTGGCCCCAGTTCAGATACACGCTGTGCTCTCACACCATTTTCCTTGTATATTTATAAACTTGAAATGTTAAGAGGTCTTTCTTCCCAAAACTCCTTGGAAAGCACTATAACCTTGTGGCAAGTGGATAGCTGCCCTGATCCCAAGCGTGTAGGTATGCTCACACCTTTGATGGACTTCATCCTGCAAAGCTTTTATTTCAATTTATCTTCACAAGGTACGCTGGTGACTGGATCCTAAATCATGCCCTATTTATTGCACACTGGCATCTGTTTGACTAATGTCATTGGAAGGATTTGGTGGTTTAACTGTCTACTTGTTGCTCATCTGGCACAGGCCTTTGAAAATGTCACACACTTGTGTATCTGTTGGTGGATTAATCAATTGCCTGCCTGCCAACAGCCTCTCTGCTAGAGTTTCACACTCTCTGCTTTGCTTTGTGCCACTGATTTTGGGGCATTTTGTTGACTCCACTCTACCAACGTGAGCATTGCTCATCTGCTCCAGAAAAAGGTCACAAACCTCAGCATGTAGAAGAGAACAGAGGTGACAAAGCCACACGAACAGTAACACCTCCTATCAGACAACACTCAAAGACTCCAAACCCAGCATATTTCAGTTGGAAGCTGAAATATTTTTTAAAAAATTTCTTTTCTAGTACTCAATTCTTCAATGACAACAAAAATGGAAACACTGTGGAGAGCTGTCCTTTTTCAATGAAAAGCTTAGTTCAAATGAAACTCTACATCTTTAACGTGCAGCTTCATTTGAAAAATTTCAACTAATTCGTCAGCACTGCTAACTTTTGGGATGAAGCTGAGCCAACCTAACAGCTTGTCATCATCCAAAGGGAACATTTACTCCCCTTCTTTCCATTTCCTTCCCCTCTCTAGGTACTCAGCTGACTGTTAACCTGGCAGAAAATTCATCCAGCACAGGAAAAGTGAAATATGCCCTTAGTAAACTAATCCATGCCACAGAATTTTTTTGAGTATTGGTATCACAGTACTTCATATATAGGTGGAGAGTAATATTTAACATGTATATTTCCCACCCTTCCATTGTTTGTTTGATCTCAAAGTTAAGACAATTAGGAAGGTGCGACCAAGCAGCACGTGGTTCTTTGTTGCCGTCTGAGGCTAAACCACGACAACCACTTTACCTTCTTCCCAACATTAAATCACTCCGCTCATTTGAATTTACAAGCAGTCTGTATTTGAACAAACAACATCTATGTTCCCTACAGGCTACAAGAAGCTGAAGAACAGCTAAAGCACAAGAGTCTTCCACAGTTGTCCTCTGATTAATCAAATATAGGCTGTGTCAAGCATTCTAATGTCTACTGGATTGTAACCATGCAGCAGTATACACTATACACGTATACCATAGAGTAATATATGAATTTTGGTGCAACTTTTGCCAAGGTAAGAAATGTAAGGCTGCGTTCTATTTTGCCGAACCAAAACTGAGAAAAGCAATCATTTGGTACACAGATGATTTGAATGCTGTGAATGATCAAAACAGTGAAGGAAGGTTGTCAGTGCGTTGTTGACTTAACTACTGAATTGCAGTAACCAAAATCCTCAAGTATATGGGTAATTGAGTGGTTTCCCTGTAAGACGTAGCAGGATAGATAAGTTGTGTATACCTTGTGCTTAAGAACAGAAATAGCCTTTAAAAACTCCAAATTCTCATTCTGATGCACATAAGCATGACATATCAGAAGAGTAAGCACAAAACAAGTCCTACTTAGGCTAAGTTTGTGGTTTGACACTACAAATCATTTGGTGTCAATCTCGCTACTTCTTCTGACCGCTCCGTTCCACCACTGACAGGTTGCACTGGTGTTAAGCCACATGGGTTTCCTGATCTGATTTAGAGTTTGGTTTGATGGACAGTTGGATTTACTCAACTGAGGGCATGGCACAGAAACGGGAAGGAATGGCTTCGACTGCCTTTCAACTGCACAAACCAATATTGTTGCTAAACGCTTCATATTGTCACACAATGGCCTGTTCCATGTGCCATGGCCCACAAAAGGACCAAAACAAAGACTAAGGCAGACCCATGACGAATATCAGTGCCTCCTTGCCACAACTGCAGCACTGGCAAGACTGGCTGCCTAACTGTCTTTAATACCACTTTAGCCATTTTGTTTAATGCTTATTATTTGCAAACACAGCCCTAAATGCGCTTTCAGCTAATTTATGTATTTTCCAGGTCTACAAGCTTGCTTAAGTCCTTAGATTAGGGACAGCTCCACACATGTCTCCATATAAGATGGCATAGAAGAGAATAGATGGTTAGCTCTGGAAATGAAGTTTTGTGCTCACCAAAAAACCCCAAACCCAATCATGTTAGTAGTCCTGTGAGTACTTCCATGTATTATTATATGTTATATCTATTTTCAAAGACATGTGCATAGAATTCCAAAGACTTCAGACAGATAATCTGCAACACCAAGAATGTGTGCCCTATATACAGGTACAATTTATATTTAAAATCGCAAATTTGCAAATAGAAAAGAAACATATTATGAGACATCTACAGAGGAAACTTCAAGAAATTTCTCCATGTACTCTTATCTATGACAAAAAGTAGTGTTATCCCAGTCTAAGAAAACTTTTAAAGCACTTCTTACTAGTCAAACATAAGTGTTATGACAGCTAAGTTACATAAGGGTTTTACACTTTGTGAGTACAGATCACAGGGAGCAACTACTGGAGTCAGAACATGACTCTCAAGTTTCCTGGCCTATCCAGGTTTCTCCATTCCACTTTTTATTCCCCATTCGTCCTTTGTTCTAAGCTCCTAAATCTTTCAAATAACTCTAAATTAGTCAAGCAGGCTCCACAGAAATTACTAGAAAGAAATGAGAGGCCATCCATAATTCGTTATGGATTTGTAAGTCGAGTGAAGACTAGTTCTCTTTAGCAGCAGCTCATAGTTGCAGTCTCTAAAGTAAGAAGTGGCAGTCATGACCCAAATATAGAATAGTATTGCTTATTTTTTAATTTTTGCTTTGTTTGTAAGTATTAGTCTTAGATAGATTTTAAGAACTATTTGAAACAGGTGTGATACGTAATCTCTCCTGATTAGAAAAATTAGCTTTTTATTAACTTCAGCTAAACAGCACAAAGAAAAAGTATGCAATCCCATTAAACAGTTCTGCAATGGCTTCTTGAGCCACCTTAGATCTCTCTGAATCTATTAGATACACAGAAGAAAAACAGGACATACCATATATCACATGGTCTGTTACACAGCCATCCTCAGATCAATTTCTGCAATTCAACAGTAGCGTTAACAGAATGAGCACTTGAGTAAAAACCACATGGAAAGGCTTTTACTCTAAAACATTTGTAAGAAATGTGTACACATGGAAATCTGCACTGATTCCTATAACACTATGTACACGCAAGAAATAACATGTGAACAATCATCGTAGTATATTTTTTCCAACACTTTTAAAACTGCAGGCTGGGATCTACAGTTTTTAAAGCTTTTGACAGCCTCTGATTTATAGCTCTATGCTCTGCATTGACCATATCAACTAGATGATTTTAGCAGTATGGTATCCAGGCAGAAGGAGGGTGAGCAGGAAAGCTGTAAGACAACAGCAGTAAAATATAAAGATTCATTCCCCCACCTTGTGGGTAACTACTGAAACAACAATTTACAGTAGCATCTCATCATTTGCAACCTAGACACATATTCATCAAATTTCACACATAGATTTCTGCTATACCACAGTGAGTCAAAGTTAAAAAAATCTTTGCAGTTAACTCAAAGTTGAAGTAATATGCTCTGTTTTATTTTTAAAGTTCCACAAAAACTTAGAGCATGTCTACTCTTTTGATGCTTATCAGAATCAGTAATCAATTATTCAAAGATGGTGTGCTCTGTTAGAGTGTGAAGAACGTCTTAACAGTGTACGGAAAAAAGTTAGCTAACCAGGGTCTAAATTTAAAAGAAAAGTTTCTCCAGGACTGTTCCCGTGACAAGCATCCTGATACTATTCTAATTTTAAAACAATTATATAATTGCTCCTCAATATCTTTGTCAGAATGTCATTGCACTAAACTTTCATTTTTTCTTATTACTTGATTATATACCTTTGAAGGAAGGATGAGGTCTAAAGCTAGGTTGCTTACGTGTAAGTTACTGACTTCATGATGCTTTCTGTGCTGTTTTTACTGGCAATTAACCTGCAACAATCCCATGGGATCATCTGCAGAAGTCTTTTTGGACTCCTTAAGAGCACCTTAGCCCAATATCATAAGTCTTTAAAAGTCAACAGCAAATTTCTTTCCAGCAGGGAAATGGAGAGCACAGCCAGGGGAAGCTTTATAAGCACAATACAGTCCTCATACATCAACTAAGTCAAGGGCAGATTCAGGGCCACATTTATCAGAGCAGAGGCTAGTACCTGCACAGCTGAGTGATTTACCTATAAAGCTTTGATTATATATGAGAGGAATGTATGTCATACCTGATGGGGAAACATTTCAAAGCCCTAGAAGTACACTACATAATACAGTGTACAAGCAGCTTCCCTATTTTTCAAGTCTTTGTTTTGGACAAGCATTTTAGAATTATACATCCTTACTGCGCTTACCTTTGATAAACAGCAGAGTCTAGAAACAACGTGGCTCACACTCAAGATGAACAGTGGAATGTGAGCGTTGTCAAATTACCAATAAAGAGAGTTTTCAGTGCTCCATCTGTTGACTCCAGTAAAGTGAAGTGCCTGGTAATGGTTCTGCCTCCCTGACTGAAATCCAAACAAAAAATTCTTCTCCTTGTTAAAATTCAATGCAGCTACTGTTTTCAAGTAGCACAGTTTGTCTTCATAACTAGATGAGGTATTTTCCCAGTTATTAACGTAAAAGGAATTTGTGGCAGGATTTCAATATATCAAATTAGCTTTTTACCAACTTTTTACCCCAGAGTTATCCATTTTACAGATTTATCGCCATCCTGCTTTCACTCTCCTTCACTCCCAACCTACCATGCCAATATTACAGGGTTCCTCCCACCTCCCTCTCCCCCCTGCAATCTGAAGACTAGATCAGGATAGATGATGAACAGTCTCACTCTAAAATAAATAACAAAGAATATAAAATAACTTCAACGTAGAAGTTTACTTGTTGACCTGTAGGAAGGGCAAGGATGCAATGACCTGAATCACATTAAATTCACATGTTCCTTTTGATAGATCAACTCTTTCTTTTTTAGAGTTATTTCTCCTTTCATACTTAAGCTTTTCTCCTTCAGACAAGTCAGGTGACTAGATTAAGCTACCATCTTAGTTGCCGACAAACATCTTAAAAACTCCAAAACAAGAGCAAATTGCAGCACAGAGATAACAAATGCTAAAGTCTGAAGATCTGTGTATTTGCATCATCGTTACCTAGTGATTATGCATATGAGATCCATAACCCAAGGGAGGCAATTGCATTAGTAAACTGAACAACATTAATATTCTTGGAACAAATTTTATTTTACATCTAGATGCCTAATAATCTTTCTTTTTCCCTTCACTCTGCCCTTCATGTGCTGTGTGGCATCATATGTTTAACTGCTAACTGCCTCAAAAGCATACCTTTGTTGAGGAAACTGAGACTAAAGCTTTGAATTTTCCAATAGAACCTGGTGTTGTGTTCGTTGATTCTCAAATCCCTCCACTTGTTTCTTAGATTAAGATTTCTCTTGAAGTGGTCAGTCCACTGGCATCTATTCCAAATAAGGTCTTCATACTCAGGTCTGACTAAATGCAACTTTATAAAGCTGTTGAAAGAATTATTTTGTCAAACAGATGCTAACTGGTTTCAAAAGGTTTCATAAGCTAGTTTTCACTTTTAAAACTAAACCTTTTTTTTTTTTTTTAATTTTTATGTACTCTGAGTGACCCCTTGTATGAATAATCCCTGTTGTCAACCAAAGACCAAGATTAGGATATACCTAGTGTAATCACTACGTTACTCTACTACAACAAAAGCATATTTACTGCCAGCAATGAAATAAAAATACTGGCACCTTAATTGTTAAGATTAATTCTTAATTTATCCCCTCCTTCTACTTCATAATTAATCCCCTCTAAAACTATTTAATCTATTACTACTAAAACACTCTCTATTTGGTGTCTATAATAACCAAACATTCTTCCAGACTCCTCAAGTGTTGAGAAAATGGTTAAACATGATGGTGAAAGGTGTAATGTTGCTTTGATGGGCATAGTTTGATGGGCATAGTTTAAATTAACCCAGGAAACACAAAACCTCACAACGTTGGGGTTTTTCTTTCTTTTTTGGGGGAGAGGGAAGTATTCCAGATTTCTTATTGTGAAAGAATCACAGAACAGCTGGGGTTGGAAGCTATCTCTTGAGATTGCACAGTCCAACCACAGTCAGCTACAGCAGGTTGTCCAGGACCATGTCAGGTTGTTCATATCAACAAGGATGGAGATTTCACAATCTGAATGTTTTTAAGAGTGTTGGATGGTGGTGGCGTTCGCTGCTTTTAAAAGTTGACTTAAGTAGTTTTAAGTGGTTGGCTTATTGTAATTCTGTATAGAATGACTGGTAGTGTAAACTTAATTAATTAGGGTCCTTTTAAGAGGAAAAAGTCTGAATTAAATCCAATTAAAATTCCCATTGAAAGAGATCCTAAAAACCCCTATGAACAGTTAATGCAAAATGGACCAGGCTCGTGTAATAAATTAGTAAAGAAGCTGATTGTATTTTCAAAGTACAACATTTCTGCATGTGAATACTTACTAGTCTCCAGATTGGACAGTAACTCAATGAAAATTATCAAAGTAAAATACTCCCTAAAAGAAGTCCACAGTTAAGCGGAATTGTTAGCACCACCCTGTGACATATACCCATTATCTATTCCAAAAGTTCTCAATGTCTTTCTCTTATTTTTTTTTAAGCATTAGATGGTTCTAAAATCATAAGCAAAAACATATTAACATGGTTTTACATGAAACAGTTTGATTTTATTAGGTTGAGACAGATCTGCATTGAGAAAGGATATATTGTTCTCTACCTAGGAAGCAAGCGAGCGTGCGGAGGGAGGGAGGGCATGACAGAAAGGACTGGGAAAGTTTCAGACAGGAGGCTACAGCTCAAGCAAGTGAGAAAACTGTTGCAAGGACTAAACATCCCGACCTTGTTAAAAAAAAGAAAAAAAAAAATTAAAAATGCTTCTGAAGAGCCAGAGAAAGCTATGGTGAGCCAGAAAGCAACAGAGTAACTGAAGCAAAGCAAGGACCCAGGCCTGACCTAAGTGGTTAAAGTCCTAATTAACAAGCTAGTATTTCATGCCTTATATTCAGTAAAACTTGGCTTTTGAAAAAGCAAAAACTTCTGGGAGCTCATTGTAAGGAAAAGTCTAGGAAGATCTCAACAGTTTAGCCAACTTGTATGCTCAGTAAAACTGAAACTCTAGAGCTTCACAGAAACATAAAATCTTAAAGGCATGGGAAATCACTTCGTTGCCAGACAATTTACAAACAAACAAACAAAAAAACCCAAACCAAAACCCAAAAGCCAAAACCTTTGAAAAGACCTTTCACTTTGCATTGCAGCACCTGGTTGAAAATCATCACTAAAGACTGCTGGAAAATGCACTCTACCCCAACAACGCCTCATCTACAGATCATCTAAAGAGGGTTTAATTCCAGAGTTGTTCTTACGCTGGACATATACTCAGGGACCAGACAAGAGACCCTCCTTGTCCCTTAACTCCCTCAGCCAGCCCTTCAAGAAGATACACCAGGTTAAGGAAAAGAGCAGAAAGGGAACAGGAAAAGAAATTTGCCAA